>NC_134103.1:109866003-110185646 GCF_000715075.1 Nicotiana tabacum
CAAGTGATTCCACCTTCTTGGCAAATGAAGGGGGGGGGGTAGCTTTATTTTGATTGGGAGTTTATTAATAGGGAGAGAACATTGTACTTTGAGTTATATGACTGTTTTCACTCCTTATTCAGCTAAACATTACAAACTCATGATACACTGCTAATACCTTGGTATTAAGTCCAAATAAAATTTGAGCCTGTGTCATTAATCATCACGTTCTATACAAATACTACTTCAGAACTTGAAATACTTTAGTTTTCTACGCTAAAATATCATACCATGATAACTGTATTATTTCTTCTCCCTTTTCAGTTAAATGTGGACAATCACAGATTCCTTCATAACATTGATGGTAGTGATCACACTTTCATGAACTGAATTAGATTAAAGAGGATTTCTGAACAAACTGTCAGTGACAGAGTGATTGATCATGATTCATGTCAGAGAAACTATATTAGAAGCAAAATGCAGCTGGAACACTGAGATTTAAGATGACAAATTGTTTTCCTCTTTCTTTCTTTTTTTTCATTTTTTTTTTCATGCACATAAAATGTTTTCGTCTTAAGAGGCCAATAGGGAAAGCACGCCTAATAATTCTCCAGAAACACATAACTCAAAAGGTTGAGGAGGGAATAGGAAAGGACAATCTTAGGAATACAAAGCGCATAATATAAGAATTTTATAATTCATATGGTCAACTGATAGCAAAGGGATAACTAAATTTGAGCCAAGTATATATCCTTAGAATACCTTTGAGAGATCGAATTTGTTTTCAGAACTTCCACTCATGTAATGGATTCCTCTTTCCCCTGAAAGATAGCCATATGCTGACTTGAACTCTAACTCAATCATCGCATATTTGATACCAACACTCTCTGAATCTTGTTTCTCAACAATCCTCGCCTTATGACCTTGCTTTTCGGCCCATTTGATATACATTCTTGTCAGTTGTTCTGCCCAAATCTGCATCATAATTGGATAAGTGAGAAGCAGTACCACCTAAAGTACATTGCAACCATAAAAAAATAAATACCTATCAACTTTACACCCCAGTTACTATACCATTTGAATTTGTCTTTCAACAGCCTTTCTTGCCATTTAATGATTAAATCCCAATAAAATAGCCAAAGTGAATAATATTCTGTAGATAATATCTGTAGGCATTCTATTATTATCATTTAGATCCTTCATCTATATAGTTTCTTACAGTGTGAGCCTTGCAGTAATTCCAGGATACCTCAATTTAATAAAGCCGTAACAGCTTCAAGTTTTCGAAGTAGTATCTCCGACACAAGGGGGTAAAGCTACACAAATATAACCCTCTCTCCCTCCTTAGAAAACTCATTGACTTATTATTTTAACCTAAGATGTATATGGTCCTTTGCCATCAACCCCGTAAATATATGTGGCAACATAGCAAGAACACATCACCTCTGAGTAAATGCCCTCATTTCCAGATTCAATGGTGACACATGCTCCCTCCATATCATATGGTTCCCTAAGAAGTTTGGATAGTTCATACTTATCTAATGACTTATTCACACTGACACAGGCTGTATAGGCCTGCTTTAAAAACTCATAGCTGATAGAATCCATTCCTGCCAGCTCTGTAATCAGCTTAGCTTCTTCAGCCTGCAGAATAACACTCAATCAAATAGAATCAAATAACATGCTTGAGTTTTAAGGTTTTTCCTTTGAAGTATTAACAAGGCAATAAACATATGGTGACGAGTGAGAACAAGCTTTGAGGACATGACACCTTGTATCTAAGGTCTTTGAGGGAATCAATGGCTCTGGCGTTCTCAGCTAATTGAACAAGGTCTTCATCTGACTTGGCTACATCATCCCACAAATCATATTCACGAATAACCTCTTCCTGTTTGAGGCGTCTTGCTTCTTCAAATTCTAGAGCTGTTGGTGTCAACATCTCAGCACGGAGTACCAAATCTTCAATCTTCCTTTTCAAAGCAAATGTACCTACATCATCAAACCATCAATACCACTAGCAATTAACAGACTATTACATATTGTACATACACTAGAATGCAAAGATTCTATAGCAGTAACTAGATACTGTGTATAAACTTATGTTACGCCGAGTTGGTTTGATATTAATGAAATTTATTTGATTTATCATCTAAAAAGAGAAAGATTGTATAGCACTTTGTAAATAAATGTAAACTATACATACTCATTAACTGGACGGTGTAAATGCCTTAACATCCCTTTGCTTAAACACAATGTGTATTGTATACCTTTTCTTATTGAAATCGTAGAATATGAATATGTTGGCAATTCTAACTGGATTGTGTTCCATTCACATGCTTCTTGACAAAGATTCTTTTCATCTGTTCTGTGTTTCCTCCCTTTAGAATCTCCACCTTATATTCTCTCAACAAAACTTTGTTCATCCAAAAACCATTAAAAACTGTTAAGGAAGAACTCACCCAACCCCACTTTGATGGATTCTTCACTTCCCCTATCGGGAAGGGCAGTTGTGAAATGCCTATACCCTAGCCATACCTTTACACTTCCTTCGCAACCTTGGTTTATCATTCTAATTCACTGTTCACTAATATTTTCAAACTACTAGTGCTTGCACAAGCAATCAATAACCCAAAGTAGTTGAATTCATACCAAGTACCACAACCTTGTAAAACAGTAGCATTAAGTAGGTAGTCTACTTAGCACTACCAATTTTGAATTTATGATATTTAAAGAACCACTGCCAGCAACAACAACAACAACAACAAAAGAACCCTTGATATAAAAGCAAAGTAAATGACTTGACTGTGCCAAATTCACTAGCCACAAAGAAAGAGCTAGAACTATTAAGCTGTGACAAAAATGTTGAATAGGATGACAACTTCATCTAAAAGCTGTTTAGAGCAAAGAAATTTAAATTCACTAAGTTTACACCACGTGTCCCTCACTTATGAACCTCTCTTTTTTCACATGAATGACTCTGATAATAAATTCTAAATTTCAGCTAAACTTAAAGTAAAGAAGATGGTACATTTTTTTTTTACTGATTCATTTCAAAATATTAAGGTAGAGCATGAGCAGAGAAGAGGGAAGAAAGAGAAGGGAAATTACAGACCAAGCTCTTTGTAGAACCTGTTCTTGTCATCTATATGCTGATTATTATAAGCTCTAATTCTGAAAGCAAATATCCTTGAGCTTCCAACAGTTGAAGGAGAAGAGGAACAACTAGCTTCTGCTTGTACAGAAAAAGGGTCAACAGTCATTTTAGCCATAGTACTAATGGTGGTGGATAAAATGTTGTCCGAAGCTTTCTTGAAATTCCGACCGCCGCCGCCGCCAAGAACACGGGCTTTGGGAAGTGGGAAGTGGTGTTGGGGCTGTGCACGTGTCACTTTCCTGTTTTTATATTTTTCTATGGTGTTGCTCTTACTTTACTGTTAAAAAAAGAAGATTATTGTTTCTTCTCCAGATATTGACATTAGGGACAACTAGAATATCATTTCCAGCAATTGACGCTACCATTAAGGTTTAAATTGTTACAGTACTTAATAAAATAGAATGAAAAACCTAACCTATTGTACGACACAAGTTATTTAAAAGTACACTACTAAAAATAGGGGTGGACATTTGGGCAGTTCGGACTGAATATGCAAATTTTGGTTTGGATCTTCCAAAAACTATCTTGCAACACAGCTTCAAAAATCTTCTTTTTAAAGTTTCAATCAAATCTATGTCCAAACGCTAGCTGAGTTTTTTGCCAAGCTTTTAAAAGGAAAAAGAATGCTTTTGAGCAGAAGCAAGAATAATTTTTATAAGAGTTTCTCCCCAAAGCACTTTTGAAAAAAATAGATTTAGAATCACTTTTCAAAAGCTTGGTCAAACATTAATTAATGTTAAAAAGTATTTTTCAAATTAAATAGTCAAACACAAACTGTTTTTATTGAAAAATAATTTTGAGAAAATATTTTTCTAAAGAAGTTGCTTTTAGAAACTTGGCCAAACTAAGAGCGAGCGATTTCTTCGTTCTCGCACTTGAAAAGGTGGATCCAATTATGGCAAAAGACATACAAATTCCTTGGCTCCAACCATACCGATCTCCTTTCAATATTGAAACTTTCTTTCATCCAGGTATTGCGTGTTTTTAGCATTTTTATTTTTGAGTAAGTGTTGGTTGTGACTTGTGATAAACAAGAAAGAAAATGTTGAGTTGGACACTAGTAACCGAATTCGATTGCTTTCTAGCTATCTGTGTACTCAAAAACTCGTTACTTCTCTACTTATCTTTGCACACATTTGATGTTCAAGATATGCAAAAGTATTCTTTGAATGTATACGTGTTGGAAGTGTTGAAATAATGCTTATGTGTTTTAGACTAATTAGTGTTAGCACCCGCACGAGACTAATCATAGAGTAAATGGGGTGGTATGAATGTTTGAAACAAAGTGCCAAGTGTGTGTGTTTTCTTGCAGTATTTTGCTTTGAGAAAACTCAAACATAGTGTCTTCTTGGCACTATTTCCAGTAATACATATTTATCTTCTATGGATCTAAATCCTGCACACTACTCTTTGTTAGCAGTATATAATTCTCTATTTGTAATTTTTTTTCTTTTGGCGGCATGTGTTCGCTATAAAAGTGTGCAACAGGATAGAACCAACATTCAATGACAATTGATCATCAAATTGATACTTAAATGTCGAGTATCAGCTGCTAAGCAATAGAACTGTAGCAATTTGTAGACGAGAAGAGGAGAAAAGAAGAGTAGAAAATAGGGAGAGGGAAACAGAGAGAAGAGAGATAGAAACTCAGATTTCTTATATTATAATAATTGTGTTACTTACAATTACAATGCTCTATTTATAACTGCTGAGAATTAAAATGCAACAAAAGAAATAATGGAATTTGAAATAAAAGTTGATAACTACTTTTCCCACCAACTCCAACTCAACTAACATTCAAATAGTTCCACTCTTAGCCACTAATATTCGTATCAATACCCCCGATGAACAACACCCTTGTCCTCAAGGGTGAATGAAGGAAATCAATCCTTTAAAGCAGAAGCCAATTCCCAGGTAGCATAAGAAGGATCTAAGTCAGTCCATTTGATCAAGCATTGAGCGACAACTCTATTACCCCTTTTGATCAATCTGCGATCAAGGATAGCTTTAGGAGATGAACAATACTGATTATCTAAGTTAACAACACGAGGTTGAATGATGGTGGTAGGAACTACATAACAGAACTTTAATTGAGACACATGGAAGGTAGGGTGTAGCAAGACCTCAGGAGGAAGAAGGAGTTTATATGCCACTGCACCACTACTACAAAAAATATCTTTAGCGGCAATTATTTAGTGGCAATAAGACAGTTGCCGTTAATTTGTTCGCGGAAGCCATATATTACTTGCTAATGAATATTGGCTACTAATTAGTATCTTTTAGCGCCTATTCAAGAGAAAAGCCGCCAATATAATTAGTTTTTCTTTTCATATTCCCTCTAATTTCTTCTTTTCCCTCTAAATCTTATCACGCCTAAATTTTACTATGGTATTTACCCTAAAGATTGCAAAAAAGAGAAAAACTTTCGCTCAAAGAAAGAAACCTTCTATCAGAGAATGTACCCTCTCGATTCTTCAATCCCCGGCAACCAAAATTGCTGGCCACCATCACCAGTAAGTTTGCCTTTCTATATATTTCCATCTCTATCTTTAGGTTATTGGTTGGATAGGTCTAGGGATTAATGAAAAATTGCACTTAAATTGAAGCATTATCATAAATTAATTGGTTGGGTCTAAATCCTTCAATTTGAAAGATTCTCAACTTAGTATCTGGGAAAATTTAACAATATGGATAGCTTTCGTTGGAGTTGACTCCTTTTGCAAGATTGAGGTATATATGATAGAAACTAAGGGTCCACCAAACTATATAGAGAATCAGGTTCTCTATTAGTTCCCACAGAACACACGCATACTGCAGTAGGTAAATGACACAAAGAAATTTTACGTGAAAAACTCCCAGCTCACGGGATTAAAAACTGCGACCTACCTTTGTAGGATTTCAACTTCACTACTGGGCAAACTTTAGATTACAACCTATTATAATCTAGGAATTAACCTCTTAATCCCTCACTAACTTGTAACAACTCTATTACAAGCCACTTTGTAATATCTCTATTACAAAGACTTACAACTCGACTAACTCTAGCCAAGACACAACCATAAGGGTTTATGATTTACAAAGGTTTCCTACACAATGCTTTTAACTAAGCTAAGTAGGAATTACAAGTAAAGAACTTTAACAAAGGTGCAACACAACTAGGGACATGTAATGACTCAATACATGAAACTGGTCCTTCGTTATGCTGTTCTTTGTTCTTGATGCCCTTGAGAATCACTTGCAAGATTGGCACAGACTTGAGAGAAAATGCTTGATCGATTCTTGAATGTGCAAGTGTTTTGTTTTACCTTTGCTTAATGTAAATAACTCATTTGTGACATCACTTGAATGATGTAAGCAAGTTAGGTAAAGGGCATTTCCCATAAAGTTAACTGCTGCACTATTTTTGCACTGTTGCATGTGCAGGCAGCAACTTTATAGCTATGGGGAGTTGACTTGTACAGTTACCACGAGAATTGGTGGCCATCTATTCCCTCTGTTGTTCTTTTGACCCTGAAGAGTTGAACCACGTTCCCAAACTGAGACTTGTTGTTCTTTAAGTACTTGAGGATGTGTAACAAGTTCCTTATCTGGTTCTTATCAATAAGTTTGTTAGATCATCAAAACATAACAGAGATACATATAATCTATCAATTTCTCCCTTTTTGATGATGACAAACTTATAATTGATGTTTCCCCTAAGAGCCAGAATGATAGATCAGTTTTCTGTATTCCCTTTGAATCTGTTCCTTAGCGCTAGAATGGTAGATCAGTTTCCTGTATTCCCCCTAAATCTATTCCCCAGCTTGTTCCCCCTCAATTATTTTTCCCCCTTTTGGCATCATAAAAAGATCAGTAGCAAGCAAGAAGCAAAAAAAAGTCTAGCTTGGTTAACTCATGCCACATGTGTGCACACAATCATGACTAAAAATAGAGCCAAAGAGCAAGACATATACAACAAAAGTATGAAATTTTTATTAATTTTTCGAAATTAATCAGGGAGCAGTTCCATTGTTACCAAAACATCCACAAAATAAAAACAACAAAAGGTACCAGTCATAAACATCATTAAGACTAAAAATAGAGGACGAACATTAGGAACTTGACACTGGGAACATGACGACTATTAAGGAGCACTGGAAGGGGGAGCACTGAAGGCAGAGGAAGAGGCAAGGTTTCTAAGAATGATGTCCATATGAGCATTTGCAGACCCTTGCTCGGTTAGTAACCTTTCCTTCATGTCCTCAACCTGTTTCCTGAGAGCAGTATTTTCCTTTGTCAGGAGGGCAACCTCTGTGTTTTGGGCCTTATTGGAACCAGCTGCCTCCTGGGTCTGACTGAGCTGACCTTCGAGAATGGCATTCCGAGCCTTCAGCTTCCTTATTTCTTCATTGGCACTGTTTTGAGCATTGATCAACTGAGAAATGGTCAAATTGCTGCCTACCTCTCCATTTCTATCAATGCACTCACACTCTTCAAGGGTGATTTTGGAGAAAGATTGCTTGCGAGTTCCTACTTTAGCCTGTCCCAAGGGGACCTTAAGAATTCAAACACTTTAGTGAGGAGAAACCCGTAAGGCAACCCATAATTACCTTCCTTGAACTCTACTATTTTCTTCATGTGCTCTATCATAAGACCGGACAGGTTTATGGCGGTGTAACCATCCAGTGCTTCCATGAGAACCAAGTCTGCTCGTGATGTAATGGAGCGTCTTTCAGCACGTGGGAGCAGAACTTTGTTCACCATTTCGAACAGCAGTTGGTACACTGGAAGGAGGGCCTTCTTGTGTACCCGTTCTTCTTGTTGTACTGCCTTATCCTTCACAATGGTATTTCTGAAATTTGTAGAGAAGACCCCCTCAATGGATGACATCCCATCAGTGGGCACGCCCAAAATGGCTCCCAATACACTAGTGTCCATCACAAAATCAACACCGTTCACTGTCAGACAAATGTTATCATCCTCAACTGTGAAGAAGTCAGCATAAAAGCTACGACTTCTGCCTTATATACCTTAGGATTGTCAGTTGTGAACAGATGTGTCCACTGTTGGAATTCGCAGATCTCCACCAATTGGAGCATTCCTGACATATCCAGAATATCAGGGGCAAATGTATGGCCCCACAGTACCTTTTGGTTTCTCAGTTTTTTTTCCCTTCCAGCATCCTGGGTTGCATCAACCTTGGCCCTTTTAGAGGAACCAGGTTCTTCACTAGCACTAGCCTTCCTTTTAACTGATTGTCTTGCATCTTTTCTTTTCTCACCAGATTTCTCAGACATCTTTTTCTCAGACGCTTGTTCAACCAACTCTTCACCAGATTTCTCAGCTACTTTCTCACAAGAGTTTTCACCCTCAACCTTGCTCAAGTCCATTTCACTCATAGATGACTCCCTGTTGGACTTTGGAACAACAAGTTTCTTTGAGGACTTACGAACCAAGGAACCAGGTTCCTCTTCTACCTTATCATCAACAACAACGACTAGTGCAGGAGGCACTACCTTCTCATTTACAACCTTTCCATATTTCACCAATCTCCTCTTCTTCTTTTCCTTTTTGCTTTTCCTTAAAACTGACTCAAATTCTTCCTTCTTCTGCAACCTAGTGATAAGTCTCTTAGAAGTTGACTCTTAGGGAGTTGCCTGACTAATCCTAGGCTTGATGAAGCTCGCAAGAGCCACATTATCATAGGCATCTTCACTCCCTTCATTTTCCTCCTCAGACAGAGATCGCATCTCGGGAGGAACAATGGCCAACAGCTCAGCATAGAAATGAGGAGAGAGAGCGGGATCAGTACTGACCTGGGGTTCTTTAGAAGAACAAGGAGTTTCATCCCAAGTAGGAGCATAGTGCTCCTCTTGTGTGAAGGGATCAGATCCCTTAGGAATTTCCCCAGTAGTACTGTCTGGTGCCAGATTTTTGACAGGCACCAGTTCCCTTCCCTCTGCCAGTAGACTATCACCTTCCCCCTTAGACCCATTTGTTTCAGACACGCCTTCATACTCATCAACTACACAGCAGCGATTGACAACATATTCTCTATGGCCTCTTGTTCTTGCAAACCCAAAGTAAACTCAGAAGACATAAGAAGAGCATTACCTGTAGACTCGGCGACATTCAAATCAAGACCTGGGGTAGTCTTTGCCGATTCATCACTGTTACAACCCACTCTTTGCATCTCAGAACATTCTTTCACTGGTCGACTAAATATTTCCTTATTGTCTTTTTCTGCCACTGTATATGCTTCTACCATTTTTTTCGACGAGACAGAAGGAGAAGTTGCTGCCACAAATTTCTTGGGAGTCGCGGTTTTGCGACTCCTATGAGAGCCAGTGCTCGACTGAGTTGGAGAAGAACCAGTAGATGGTTGTGACTCTAGCTTAGGGTTTGGACTAGATGGTGTAGGGATTGTAGGTTCTAGCACTAGGAATTCAATGAGTGATGACACAGTGGGGACGATGCTTGGAACAGTCTGAGTCTCCAAATTTTCAGACATGATGGAGGATAGTGAGGGTTTGATGGAAGAAGAGAGTCTTTGGTTTGAAGGAAAAAGGGAATTTTTGGCTTTAATGTGAACAATTATGATAGTGACCGTGAGAGAGGTTACTTAAGAGGGGTGAGTGACCGGTTAGGAACGAGTATCAAGTTAGGTAGACGGGTCGTTTCATAACGGGTAGGACGCTTGAGTTCCAAAAAGAGAGATAAATGAAGGATTGACATTTTAATGACATGGCATCAATTTTAATGACATGGCACCATTTCAGCCGTTAAAAAGATGTTGATGAGAGTACATAGAAACTACTAACCTGTGTCAAAGGAACCAGGTTCCCTGAAAGATTTTTTAAATGTGAACTTCATTCTTTTGACTGAAATACGATATCATTGGCTACTTGTTTGCTCTGTAATCGTCATGCGTGTCTACCTGAAATGGTATAGAGATGAGTTAGACTTTGCCATAAAACACTTTCTAGCTATTTTACCTGTACATTTCTTTCATAGCCAATCATCGAGGGACCAGGTCCCTAGCTAGATTTCATCAACCCTAGTGCCAAGCGATTCTTTTCAGAGTGCTCTCTGCTCAGAGCTTTGGTGAAGATATCTGCAATTTGATCTTTTGTGTTGCAAGACTTCATGCAGATGAGCCCTTTCTCAACATTGTCTCTGAGGAAGTGTTGTCGCACATCAATATGCTTTGTTCTCTTATGTTGAACTGGATTTTTTGCCATGTTGAGAGCATTAGTGTTGTCACATAGTAAGGGCACACAATCAGAAAACACACCAAAATCTTCTAGCTGCTGCTTGATCCACAGCAATTGAGCACATCAAGAGGCAACTGCCACATACTCAGCTTCAGCAGTTGAAAGGACCACTGAGTTTTGTTTTCTTGTGCCCCATGAGATTAGACACGAACCCAAAAAATGTGTCATACTAGAAGTGCTTTTCCTATCCACCAGATAACCAGCATAGTCAGCATCAGCATACACTATCAAGTCAAAGTTATCTCCTGAGGAATAGTAGAGAACCAGGTCCTGCGTTCCTTTGAGATACCTCAGAATTCTCTTTGCAGCCTTCAGATGAGACTCCTTTGGATTGGATTGAAACTTGGCACAGAGTCCCACACTGAAAATATTGTCTGGTCTACTTGTTGTGAGATACAGAAGTGACCCAATAATGCCTCTATACATAGTCAATTCCTTCTTCTTGATTGTACCCTTGAACTACCAACCTTGCCTTATTTCTTGTGGTGTTTCCAAACTCATCAAGTTTGTTTCTAAATACCCACCTGGTTCCTATGAGAGTTCTGTGAGCAGGTCGAGGAACCAGGTGCCATACACTGTACCTCTAAAATTGATTAAGCTCATCTTGCATAGCCGTAATCCAGTCAGCATCTTTCAATGCTTCTTTGATATTTTTGGACTCAATTTGAGAGAGAAATGCAGAGAAGTCAAGTGAGTTTCTAGAATTTGATCTAGTTTGAATTCCTGAGTCAAGGGGGGTGATTACATTTTGAAGAGGGTGTGAGATGTTTTGCTTCCAGTTGGACACCTGAATCTCATTATGAGAGGTTTTAGATTCTTCTGTATATGATCCATGTGTCTTGTTCCTCACCTCAGCAACCGGAGTTCCATGTACAACATCCACAACTCTGTTTTCTGCTTCAATTATTGTGATTGGGGGACCAGGTTCCTCTATGTCAGCTGGAGATTCAGCTGTGCCATTGTCATTTGATTCCTTGACCTGACTTATTATATCGACCTTTCCATTTGCCATGTCAATAACTTCACCAGGGATATTTGATAACTCTCCATCTTGATCAGCCTTATCATGTGCAGCTTTTCCAAGAGGGTGTTGTGCTTAGTAGAAGATCATATGTATGCTTTCCTCAACACATTGAGTTCTTTTGATGTATACCTTGTAAGCTTTTCTTTGTGATGAATATCCAAGAAATATTCCTTCATCACTCTTTGCATCAAACTTTCCCAAAGCTTCTTTTTTAGGTTTGAAGAAGGATCTGATCTGCTTTCCTTTTGCACATGCATCACACACCTTGTGATTTTTGAAGCTTGACTTAGGCAATCCACGAACCAGATCCTTCCTGACTAACTGTTCAGCAATGTAAAACTTGCATGGCCCAACCTTCTGTGCCATAGTTTAGCGTCATCATCCACAACACTCAGACACATGAGATCCTCATTATGTAGTGACTCAAAATCAGCGACATAGATGCTCTTGTATCTTTTTCCATCAAGATAATATCTTTGTGACTGTACAAATTTTTGACACAAATTACACCTTGTTGCCTTTGTCGCAGATCTGAGAGACACTCAGCAAGCTGTACTTCTGGCCATTCACGTAATACACATTTCGATTGAGTGAGTGAGAGACTTTCGAATTCTTCCTACTCCAAGAATGTATCCCTTTTTTCCATTTCCAAAGTATACACTCCCTCCTTGCAGGGCTTTGAGTAAAAAGAAATCATTGGTGCTTCCAGTCATATGCTTCGAGCAGCCACTATCCATGTACCATCTTTGGTTGCTTTCTTTCACTGCTCCCTGCTGTAATGACCCGGTCGGTCGTTTTGAGTGTATTAGCCCCAGTCCCCTATTTAATGCTTTCCCTGTATCTATTTCTGCTTATGTGACTTGCCGGGAGGTCAGTTTTTGGGTTCAGAGTGTTTTGGGACACTTAGTCCCTAAAGCGAAAGCTTATGTCTTAGGATTTTGACCGTTGTCAGGATTGTGTGAAGACGACTCCAGAATGGAGTTCTTTCAGTTCCGATAGCTCCGTTGGGTGATTTTGGACTTAGGAGCATGTCCGGACTGTAAATTTGAGGTCTGTAGCTAATTTAGGCTTGAAATGGCGAAAGTCGAATTTTGAAAAGTTTGACCGGGGGTTGACTTTTTGATATCGGGGTCGGATTCTGATTTAGGAAGTTGGAGTAGGTCTATAATGTTGTACATGACTTGTGTGCAAAATTTGAGGTCAATCGGATGTGATTTGGTATGATTCGGCATCGTTTGTAGAATTTAGAAATTTTGAAGTTCATTAAGTTTGGAGTGGAGGGTGATTCGTATTTTTGTTGTTGTTTGACATCTTTTGAGGGTTCGACTAAGTTCGTATGGTGTTTTAGGACTTGTTGGTATATTTGGTTGAGGTCCCGGGGGCCTCGGGGATGTTTCAGATGCTTAACGGTTTGAATTTGGACTTAGGTAAATGGCTGAAGTTTTCTGATATCTTGTGATTTCGCACGTGCGGGTGAAGGAGCACAAAAGCGGTCATGAAGGATATGGCCAAGGGTCGCAGGTGTGAGGGAATTTCCGTATCTGTGAGCCCACATATGCGCTTGAAGCTCCGCAGATGCGGAGAGTGAGCTGGTGGGAAAGATCGCAGAAGCGGACCCTTATCTGCAGGTGCACACATGCAGTTGTGACCTCTTGCTCACAGATGCGGACCCAGTTCCTTAAGTCATTTCCGCACCTGCAAGGGAAATTCCGCAGGTGCGGCGTCGCATGTGCGATAGTATGTCCACAGATGCGGAAGAACTGGGCAGAAAATGAAATTTCGAGCGTTTGATTCCCATTTCGATTTTGGGACTTTGAGAGCTCGGTGTAAGGCAATTTTTCAAGGTTTCTTCAAGAAGATTGTTGGGGTAAGTGATTCTAACTCGGATTGGACTATATTTCATAAATCTATTACCATTTTCATCATCTAATTAGGGATTTGAGTTGTAAATTTGGGGGAAATGGTAGAAACTTCATAGGCTACAATTTCGAGTTTTGGAAGGTGATTTGAGGTTGGATTCGAGTAATTCTTGTATGGTTGGACTCGTGTATGGATGGGTGTTTATATTTTGTGACTTTTGTCGGATTTCGAGACGTGGGCCCGGGGTCTGGTTTGAGCCTATTTTAGATTTTGGCTTATAATTTTGTATCTTTCTTGTGGAATTGATTCTTTTAGACTATATTAATTATATCGTACTGCTTGTGGCTAGATTCGGGACGTTTGGAGATTTATTCGAGGGGCAAAGGCATTTCAGAGTAGGATTTTGCGTGGTTTGAGGTAAGTAATAGTTTTAAATCTGGTCCTGAGGGTATGAAACCCCGGATTATTGGATCATGTGAGTATTTTGGAGGTGACGCACATGCTAGGTGACGGGCGTGTAGGCGTACACCATAAGAATTGGGACTTGGTCCATTCCGTTAAACTGTAAAGTTGAATAACTTGTTGCTAGCTATATGCTCTCCCCGTGTTATAGAAATTTGACTGCAAATCATGTTAGAAATCATGCTTAGGCTATGTGATGGTATTGTTGGGATCCGCAGAGGTCGCATACTTGTTGAATTACTTGCTAATTGTTGTCTTGTACTCAGTCAGGGTTTTACTTGCGTATCATATCTCAGCCTCTTCTTGATTCTTGCTGATACACTATGTTATCTTTGTTTGGGCCGACCTTTGTGATTTTTGAGGGCCCAAGAGACTAGAGAGGTTGATGACTGAGTGAGGCCGAGGGCGTGTCTATGAGGTATTGATACTATGGCATGTGAGTTGTCCGTGCGGTTCCATATATTGATACTACAACACGTGAGTTATCCGTGCAACACGTGAGTTGTCCGTGCGAATATAACGCTTGGGCTAAAAGGAGCCCTTTGGAGTCTGTACACCCCCAGTGAGCACATGTACCTATTGAGTGTGAGTACTGAGGGCTGAGAGCCGAGTGATTTGAACTGTTGTGACGAGATAAGTGAGTGTTTCCGTGAGAGGCTGTACTTGCCTTTTCATTTGATGATGCACTTAGTTGCTATCAGTCGTTGTTGTGAAATTCCTAAAAGATTTTATATCTGAATTACCTGAACTTTAACTGTATAAATCTAATTGGACTTAAACTGACGGATGCGAAAGCATGTCTATTCTTTGCTGGAATTATTGAAAATGAACTGTAATTGTATAGCTCATCACTGCTTCTCAGTTTCTTATTTATTTCTATTACTTGCTGAGTTGGTTGTACTCATGCTACACCCTGCACTTCATGTGCAGATCCAGGTGTGTTTGATCACGGAAGTCGTTGAGTTCGTGCGCGATCGAGTACCGGAGACTACGAGGTATCTGCCGACGTCCGCCTACCTTGTCTCTCCTTCTATGTTTTCCTTCTTTCGTGTATTGATACTTAGACACTGTTTTTATTAGACTGGATATCTAGATGCTCATGACTTGGTGGCACCCCGATGTTTGGGGCTATCTTTTCGCATTTTATTTTGAATTCAACTCCGGTTTTTGTAAAAATTTCTAGTATGAAAAAGCTTTGAATTATACTTTTTATGAAATATTGAAGTATTTTTGAAAGGTCGGCTTGCCTAGTACCATCGATAGGCGCCATCACGATAGGTTAGAGTTTTGGGTCGTGACAAGTTGGTATTAGAGCCTAGGTTACATAGGTCTCACGAGTCATGAGCAAGTTTAGTAGAGTCTTGCGGATCGGTACAGAGACGTTTGTACTTATCTTCGAGAGGCTGCCGAACCCTTAGGAAATTTCACATTCTTGAATTATTGTCGTGCGAATCTTTTGATTCTGGTAACTAAATTTCTGTTGTTCTAATTCTCTCATAGATGGTGAGGACGCGTACTACGGGGCAGGATGGACAACCACCAGTACCAAAAGTCAGGACTGCGAGAGGCCGATGTCGCGGTAGAGGCCGCTGTAGGGGCAGAGGTGCAGCTCACACCGCAGCTAGGGCAACACCTGCAGATTCACCAGTTTTCCCAGTTCAGGAGCATGCTCCAGTTGTGGACGAGCCTATGGGACCAGCTCAGGCACCACCTGTGCTTATTGCGATTCTAGGCCTTCAGGAGTCCTTAGCTCAGATCCTGACCGCGTGTACTAGTCTTGCTCAGGCGGTCTCTGCTTCGGTCGCAACAACCACTTCTCAGGCCGGGGAAGGTGCTCAGACTCCTGCCGCCCGCACACTAGAGCAGGTGGTACAGGGATTCCAGACACCGGGGGCACCACCAGCCCAGCCAGTTACGGCTGCTTAGGACTATGTGGTTCCTGTCATTCTTGATGATGAGCATCGTCGATTGCTCCAGCCTCCATCTTTCAGTGGTGTCGAGAGAGAGGATGCACATGGCTTCTTGGATAGGTGCCAGAGGATACTCTGTACCGCAAGTATTCTAGAGGACCTGTGGGGTCTTGTTCACTACTTTTCAGTTCTCTAGGGCTGCCTTTAGTTGGTGGGAGGCTTACGAGAGGCGTAGGCCGGTCGGCGCAACACCCCTTACCTGGCAGCAGTTCTCCGGTCTATTCCTGGAGAAGTTCATGCCTCAGTCCCGCAGAGAGAAGCTGCACAGGCAGTTCGAGCAGCTTCGTTAGGGTGATATGTCCATGACACATATGAGATGAGATTTTCAGAGTTGGCCCGTCATGCTATCTAGTTGGTTCCCATAGACAGGGAGAGGATCGGGAGGTTCATAGATGGCCTCACTTTTCAGTTGCGAATGCTTATGACTAGAGAGAGAGTGTCTGGTACTACTTTCAACAAGGTTGTCTACATTTTCTCATCATATTGAGATGGTTTGCAGCCAGGAGTGGGTTCCACCAAGAGGCCTCATGGCCAGGGTGGCTTCAACGGTGTTCCTTCTGGGGGCAGTTCCACCAAGGTAGGTGGCCGTCCTTTTAGACATGTTTTGAGTGGGCCTCCATAACAGAGTACTCAGCCGATGGCACCAACACCAACAGCTCCACCACCCGTCCAGCCAGCTCGAGGTGGAGCCCAGTCAGCTAGGGGTCGCCCGAGAGGGGAGGCCGATCAGGGGGTGGCCAGGTCCGTTTCTATGCTCTTCCTGCCAGACCATATGCCATTGATTCAGATGCTATGATTACAGGTATTGTCTCAGTTTTCCACACAGATGCCTCTGTATTATTTGACACTGGTTCCACTTATTCATATGTGTCTTCGTATTTCGCTCATTTTCTGGATATGCCATGTGAGTCTCTAGTTTTATCTGTTCATGTATCTACTTCGGTGAGCGATACTATCATTGTGGATCGTGTATATTGGTCATGTGTGGTGACTATTGGGAGTCTGGAGACCAGAGTAGATCTTTTGCTGCTTAGTATGGTCGATTTTGATGTGATATTGGGTATGGATTGGTTGTCTCCATGTCAAGCTGTTTTAGATTATCACGCTAAGACCGTGACGTTAGTGATGTCGGGGTTGCCGAGAGTTGAGTGGAGAGGTTCTATAGACTATGTTCCCAGTAGAGTGATTTCATACCTGAAGGCTCAGCGGATAGTTGAGAAGGGTTGTCTATCCTATTTGGATTTTGTGAGGGATGTTAGTGCAGAGGCCCCTGCTATTGATTCTATTCCTGTGGTGCGAGATTTTCTGGATGTGTTTCCTGTAGATCTGTCGGGCATGCCGCCCGACAGGGATATTGATTTGGTGTTGGGCGCTCAACCCATTTTTATTCCACCATATCGTATGAAACCGGAGGAGTTAAAGGAATTGAAGAAGCAGCTTCAAGAACTCCTTGATAAGGGGTTTATTCGGCCTAGCGTGTCACCTTGGGGTGCACCAGTTCTATTTGTAAAGAAGACGGATGGTACTATGAGAATATGTATTGATTAGAGGCAGTTGAACAAGGTCACAATCAAGAACAAGTATCCATTTTCGCGTATTGATGATTTGTTTGACCAGCTTCAGGGAGAAAGGGTATTCTCCAAGATTGATTTTAGGTCAGGGTATCACCAGCTAAAGATTCGGGACTCAGATATTCTTAAGATAGCTTTCAGGACCCGATATGGATATTATGAGTTCCTTGTGATGTCTTTTAGGCTGACCAATGCCCCAGCAGCTTTCATGCTTCTGATGAACAGTATGTTTCAGCCTTATCTTGACTCGTTCGTTATTGTATTCATTGATGATATCCTGGTGTACTCTCGTAGCTAGGAGGAGCATGCTCAGCATCTGAGGATTGTGTTACAGCGATTGAGGGAGGGGAAACTTTATGCAAAGTTCTCCAAGTGTGAGTTTTGGCTCAGTTTAGTGGCGTTCTTGGGGCACGTGGTGTCTAGGGAGGGTATTCAGGTGGATCCGAAGAAGATAGAGGCGGTGTAGAGTTAGCCCAGACCGTCCTCAGCCACGAAAATTCAAAGTTGTTTTGGTTTGGCTGGTTATTACCGCCGTTTTGTGGAGGGCTTCTCATCTATTGCATAACCCTTGACTAAATTGACCCAAAAGGGTGCTCCTTTCAGGTGGTCGGAGGAGTGTGAGAAGAGCTTTCAGAAGCTCAAGACTGCTTTGACCACGACTCCAGTTCTAGTTCTGCCATCAGCTTCTGGTTCTTATATAGTGTATTGTGATGCCTCACGGATCGGTATTGGGTGTGTTCTCATGCAGGAGGGTAAAGTGATTGCTTATGCTTCCCGCCAGTTGAAGCCTCATGAGAAGAACTATCCTGTCCATGACCTTGAGTTAGCAGCTATTGTTCACGCCTTGAATATTTGGCAGCACTATTTGTACGGGGTCCATTGTGAGATTTACACTGATCATCGGAGTTTGCAACATTTGTTAAAACAGAAGGATCTTAATTTGCGTCAGTGGTGGTGGTTGGAGCTTCTTAAGGACTATGATATCACCATTTTATACCATCATGGGAAGGCCAATGTGGTGGCCGATGTCTTGACTTGCCGAGCGGAGAGTTTGGGGAGCTTAGCATATCTTCCAGCAGTAGAGAGGCTATTGGCATTGGATGTTCAGGCCTTAGCTAGCCAGTTTGTTAGATTGGATGTTTCTGAGCCGAGTCGAGTATTGTCTTGTGTGGTCTCTCGGTCTTTTATGTTTGATCGTATCAGGGAGCGTCAGTGTGATGACCCACATCTGCTTGTCCTTAAGGACACGGTCTAGCACGGTGATGCTAAGAAGGTCATTATTGGGGATGATGGTGCATTGAGGATGGATGGCAGGCTATGTGTGCCCAATGTAGATAGTTTGCGTGAGCTGATTCTCCAGGAGGCTCACAGTTTATGGTATTCTATTCATCTGGGTGCCGCGAAGATGTATCAGGACTTGAAACAACATTACTGGTAGGGGAGAATGAAGAAAGACATAGTGGAGTATGTAGCTCGGTGCCTAAATTGCCAGCAGGTGAAGTATGATCATCAGCGACCAGGTGGGTTGCTTAAAAAGTTAGAGATTTTGGAGTCGAAATGGGATCCGATCACTATGGATTTCGTTGTTGGGCTTCCACGAACTCAGCGGAAGTTTGATGCAGTTTGGATGATTGTGGATAGGCTGACTAAGTCAACTCATTTCATTCCTGTGATGACTACCTATTCTTCCAAGAAGCTGGCTCGAGTGTATATCCGCGAGATCGTCAGGCTTCTTGGCGTACCGGTATCTATTATCTCTGACCGAGGTACGCAGTTTACATCACGGTTCTGGTGAGCTGTACAACATGAGTTGGGTACTCGAGTGGAGTTGAGTACAGCATTTCACCCTCAAACGGACGGACAGTCCGAGTGCACTATTCAGATATTAGAGGATATGCTCTGTGCGTGTGTGATGGAGTTTGGAGGTTCGTGGGATCAGTTCTTGCCTCTAGCGGAGTTTGCTTACAACAACAGTTATTAGTCGAGCATCCAGATGGCACCGTATGAGGCTCTGTATGGTAGGCGGTGTAGGTCTCCGGTGGGTTGGTTCGAGCCAGGCGAGGCTAGATTATTGGGTATAGACTTGGTTTAGGATGCTCTGGAGAAGGTTAAGGTGATTTAGGATAGACTACGCATGGTCCAGTCCAGACAAAAGAGTTATGCAGATCGGAAGGTTTGCGATGTTGCATTCATGGTTGGAGAGCGGGTCTTGCTCCGGGTTTCGCCTATGAAGGACGTTATAAGGTTCGGGAAGAAGGGAAAGCTGAGCCCAAGGTTCATTTGTCCCTTTGAGGTGTTGCGGCGAGTTGGGGAGGTTGCTTATGAGCTTGCTTTAACTCCCAGCCTAGCGGGAGTGCACCCAGTATTCCATGTTTCTATGCTCCGGAAGTATCACGGCGATTCGTCTCATGTGTTGGATTTCAGCTCAGTCCAGTTGGGAAAGGATCTATCTTATGTTGAGGAGCCAGTGGCGATCTTAGATTGGCAGGTTCGAAAGCTGAGGTCGAAGAATATTGCTTCTGTGAAGGTTCAGTGGAGGAGTCAGCCAATCGAGGATGCGACTTGGGAGACCGAACATGATATGCGTAGCCGTTATCCTCATCTTTTCACCATTTCAGGTATGTCTCTATGCTCGTTCGAGGACGAACGATTATTTTAAGATGGGGGATGTAACGACCCGACCGGTCGTTTTAAGTGTATTAGTCCCGATCCCCTATTTACTGCTTTCCCCGTATCTATTTATGCTTATGTGACTTGCCGGGAGGTCTTGTTTTTGGTTTCGGAGTGTGTTGGGACACTTAGTCCCTAAAGCGGAAGCTTAAGTCTTAGGATTTTGACCGTAGTCGAAATTGTGTAAAGACGACTCCGTAATAGAGTTCTATCAGTTCTGGTAGCTTCGTTGGGTGATTTTGGACTTAGGAGCATGTCCAGACTGTGCATTTGAGGTCTGTAGCTAAGTTAGGCTTGAAATGGCGAAAGTTGAATTTTGGGAAGTTTGACGGGAGGGGGAGGGGGTTAAATTTTTTATATCAGGGTCGGATTATGATTCCGAAAGTTGGATAGGTCCTTAAGGTTGTACATGACTTGTGTGCAAAATTTGAGGTCAATCGGACGTGGTTTGGTATGATTTGGCATCGTTTGTAGAATTTGGAAATTTGGAAATTTCGAAATTCATTAAGTTTGGATTGGAGGGTGATTTATGTTTGTATTATTGTTTGACATGTTTTGAGGGCTCGACTAAGTTCGTATGGTGTTTTAGGACTTGTTGGTATATTTGTTGAGGTCCCGGGGGCCTCGGGGGTATTTCAGATGCTTAACGGTTTGAATTTGGACTTAGGCAAATGGCTAAAGTTTTCTGATATCTGGTGGTTTCGCACTTGCGGTGGGGAGACCGCAGGTGCGTGTTCACACGTGCAGGTGAAGGAGCGCAGAAACGGGCATGGAGGAGATGGCCAGGGGTCGCAGGTGCGAGGGAATTTTCGCATCTACGAGCCCGCAAATGCGCTTGAAGCTCCGCATATGCAGAGAGTGAGCTAGTGGGAAAGATCGCAGAAGTGGACCCTTGTCCGAAGGTGCGCACATGCAAGTGTGAACTCTTGCTCGCAGATTCCGACCCAGTTCGTTAAGTGATTTCCGCACCTGCGAGGGAAATTCTGTAGGTGCGGTGTCGCAGGTGCGGTAGTATGTCCGCAGATGCGGAATAACTGGGCAGAAAATGGAATTTCGAGGGTTTGATTCCCATTTTGATTTTGGGACTTTGAGATATCGGTGTGAGGCGATATTTCGAGGTTTCTTCAAGAAGATTGTTGGGGTAAGTGATTCTAACTCGGATTGGACTATATTTCATAAATCTATTACTATTTTCATCATCTAATTAGGGATTCGAGTGATAAATTTGGGGGAAATGATAGAAACTTCATAGGCTAAAATTTCGAGTTTTGGAAGGTGATTTGAGGTTGGATTCGAGTAATTCTTGTATGGTTGGACTCATGTGTGGATGGGTGTTTGTATTTTGTGACTTTTGTCGGATTTCGAGACGTGGGTCCGGGGACCGATTTGAGCCTATTTTGGATTTTGGCTTATAATTTCGTATTTTTCTTGTGGAATTGATTATTTTAGCCTATGTTAATTATATCGTACTGCTTGTGGCTAGATTCAGGGCGATTGGAGATTAATTCGAGGGGCAAAGGCATTTCAGAGTAGGATTTTGCGAGGTTTGATGTAAGTAATAGTTTTAAATCTAATCCTGAGGGTATGAAACCCCGGATTATTGGATCATGTGAGTATTTTGGAGGTGACGCACATGCTAGTTGACGGGTGTGTGGGTGTGCACCATAGGAATTGGGACTTGGTCCATTTTGTGAAACTGTAAAGTTGAATAACTTGTTGCTAGCTATATGCTCTCCCCGTATTATAGAAATTTGATTGCAAATTATGTTAGAAATCATGCTTAGGTTATGTGATGGTACTGTTGGGACCTGCAGAGGTCGCGCACTTGTTGAATTACTTGTTAATTGCTGTCTTGTACTCAGTCATGGTTTTACTTACATATTATATCTCAGCCTCTTCTTGATTCTTGTTGATACACTATGTTATCTTTGTTTGGGCCGACCTTTGTGATTTTCGAGGGCCCGAGAGACTAAAGAGGTTGATGACTGAGTGAGGCCGATGGCTTGTCTGTGAGGTATTGATACTATGACACGTGAGTTGTCCGTGCAACACATGAGTTGTCCGTGCGGTTCCACATATTGATACTATAGCACGTGAGTTGTCTGTGCAGCACGTGAGTTGTCCGTGCAGCACGTGAGTTATCTGTGCGAATATAGTGCTTGGGCTGAAAGGAGCCATCCGGAGTCTGCACACCTCCAGTGAGCGCAGGTACCTATTGAGTATGAGTACTAAGGGCTGAGAGCCGAGTGATTTGAGCTGTTGTGACGGGTTGAGTGACTGTTTCCCTGAGAGGTTGTACTTGCCTTTTCATTTGATGATACACTTAGTTTCTATCTGTCGTTGTTGTGAAATTCCTGAAAGATTTTATATCTGAATTACCCGAATTTAACTGTTTAAAACTGATTGGACTTAAACTGCAGGATGCGAAAATATGTCTATTCTTTGCTGGAATTATTGAAAATGTACTGTAACTGTATAGCTCGTCACTGCTTCTCAGTTCCTTATTTATTTTTGTTACTTGTTGAGTTGGTTGTACTCATGCTACACCCTGCACTTCATGTGCAGATCCATGTGTGTTTGATCACGGAGGTCGTTCAGTTCATGCGCGATCAAGTACTGGAGACTACGAGGTAGCTGCCGGCGTCTGCAGACTTTGTCTCTCCTTTTATGATTTCTTTCTTTCCTGTATTGATACTTAGACACTATTTTTATTAGACTGAATATCTAGATGCTCATGACTTGGTAACACCCCAATATTTGGGGCTATCTTTCCGCATTTTATTTTGAATTCAACTCCGGTTTTTGTAAACATTTCTAGCATGAAAAAGCTTTGAATTATCCTTTTTATGAAATATTGAAGTATTTTTGAAAGGTCGGCTTGCATAGTACCATCGATAGGCGCCATCACGATAGGTTAGAGTTTTGGGTCGTGACACCTATACAAGAGAATCAAAGATTAGACTTAGGAACCCAAACAAGTTTAAGTCCCTTGTAATGAGGAAACAGGTGAATCAGGGTTCTTTTTGTCCAAGCAGGCAATACATGTTTGTTATATGAGAGAGCATGTTTTTTTGCAATAGTTACTTTTTCAGCAAAAACTTTGTTTTTCTACTGGGACTGGAATCTGACTTTACATGTTTCCTTGAAATGTCTAGTGTTACCACAGTGAGTGCAGGGCCAGTTATCAGGAACAGTAATATACTTGCTGTGTGGGCTGTAAGGTCTTTTTTTTTTGGAACCCGATTCCCTGCATGTTTCCCCATTGTTCGTATACATAGAAGTGATTGCATTAGAGGACCAGGTCCACTTAAGAGATTTTTCTAAGTCACTCTTCACTTTGCCTAGATCTTCCTGAAGTTGTCTGTTTTTCTCAAGCTCAGCACACAGACTATATTTCACTGATTTTAGCTCATTTTCAAGCCTAAGGTGTGCCTCACTCGCAACTTCCTTTCCCTTTTGACTGTTCATAGGCCTACTTTCCCTTCTTAGTTCCTCAATTGTTTCCTTTAGGTCTACAACTACTACCAATAGGTCATCTCTTTCATGCTCTATGTTTGTAATTCTCTCAGTCAAAATATCATTTTCCCTTTTTAAACTCTCAATGGTCTCTCTTAGATCAACCGCAACCACCACTAGATCATCTCTCTCGTGTTATATTTCTCCTAGTTCCGTGGTTAGCGCATTTTTATCATTAATGAGACTGTGATAAGCATCAATTAAAATATTAGCCAAAGATATAAGCTTCTTTTGAGAATAGGATTTCAGATTTCTTTGAACATCCAGAAAGTTTACCTCATCGTCATCTTCCTCATCCTCATCTGATTTAGCCATTAGAGCAAATACGGAATCATATTCAGCTGCTTCGCTTTCTACTGCCATCATGGAGTTGTTACCTTGATCATCATCATCATCTCCAGATTTGCTGGAGGAGTCTCCCCATGCAGCAAGACCTTGTTTCAAAACATTGTCAGCGCCATCTTTTCTCTTGAACGTTTTGTCAGGAACCTGGTTCCTTTTGACTGCTTTGTCTGTGTTGTGTTTGTACTGATCTTGCTTAAGGATGGGGCAATCCTTGATGAAATGTCCTGGTTTTCTACACTTATGACATAGGTCATAGCCTCTAGGCTTGCTAGAGATGCCCCTTTTTGGAATACCTCCAATTTTGAGAACTATTTTCTGAAATCTCTTTGTCAGGTAAGCCATGTCGGCATCCTCACTACTTGAGTCATTTTTGTCTGTCTTGAGGACCAGGTTCTTCTTCCTTTTGGGCCCTCTTCTCTCATTGACCTTCTTCTTCATTTCATAATTTTTCAAATTACCTATGAGTTCATCAATGGTCAACTTCTACAAATCCTTTGCCTCTGTTATGGCATTTACCTTTGCTTTCCCAGGAACCAGGTAATACACTAAGTATTTTCCTGACAAGTTTGTTCCTGGAAATAATTTCTCCCAGTAAGTGAAGCTCATTGATGATAGAGGTGAAGCGAGTGTGCATGTCCTGAATGGACTCGTCGTCCTTCATTCTGAAGAGCTCAAACTCAGTTGTCAACATGTCGATCTTCGACTGCTTGACTTGAGTTGTCCCTTCGTGTGCTGTTTGAAGAGCTTCCCAGATCTCCTTAGCACTCTGACAAGCTGATATGTGATTGTATTCATCTGGTCCGATGCCACAGACAAGAATCTTTTTTGCCCTGAAATTCTTCTCAATAGCCTTTGTGTCAGCATCATTGTACTCTTTTCTCGTTTTTGGGACTGTAGCTGTTCCCTCATCAACAGTTTTCATGGTAACAAAAGGTCCATCACAGATTACATCCCACAACTCTGAGTCCTCAGCTATGATGAAATCATGCATTCTTATTTTTCACCAATCATAGTATTGGCCGTTGAACCTAGGTGGTCTGTACGTTGATTGTCCTTCCTCGAAGTTTGATGGAGCAGCCATGAGGATCCTTTCTAGGTGTTAGCCTGAGAGAAAGAACCTGCTATGATACCAATTGATAGAAACTAAGGGTCCACCAAACTATATAGAGAACCAGGTTCTCTATTAGTTTCCACAGAATAAACGCACACTGCAGTAGGTAAATGATACAAAGAAGTTTTACGTGGAAAACTCCCAGCTCACGGTATTAAAAATCACGACCTACCCTTGTAGGATTTCAACTACACTACTGAGCAAACTTTAGATTACAACCTATTGTAACCTAGGAATTAACCTCTTAATCCCTCACTAACATGTAACAACTCTATTACAAGTCACTTTGTAATAACTCTATTACAAAGACTTACAACTCGACTAACTCTAGCCAAGACACAACCACAAGGGTTTATTATTTACAAAGGTTTCCTACACAATGCTTCTAACTAAGCTAAGTAAGAATTACAAGTAAAGAACTTTAACAAAGGTGCAACACAACTAGGGACATGTAATGACTCAATACATGAAACTGGTCCTTCGTTATGCTGTTCTTTGTTCTTGATGCCCTTTGAGAATCACTTGCAAGATTGGCACAGACTTGAGAGAAAATGCTTGATCGATTCCTGAATGTGCAAGTGTTTTATTTTACCTTTGCTTGATGTAAATAACTCATTTGTGACATCACTTGAATGATGTAAGCAAGTTAGGTAAAGGGCATTCCTCATAAAGTTGACTGCTGCACTGTTTTTGCACTGTTGCGTGTGTAGGTAGAAACTTTACAGCTGTGGGGAGTTGACTTATACAGTCACCACGGAAACCGGTGGCCATCTGTTCCCTCTGTTGTTCCTTTGACTCTGAAGAGTTGAACCACGACCCCGAACTGAGACTTGTTGTTCTTTAAGTACTTGAGGATGTGTAACAAGTTCCTTATCTGGTTCTTATCAATAAGTTTGTTAGATCATCAAAACATAACACGGATACATACAAGATTGAAGTATATACAAGTAAAGATGTTTATTGTCTAGCTTTCTATTCTTTATTAATATAGGCTGATGCGTATTGCCATTCTAATGCTTGTTGTATATTACCATCCTTAGTATTATTAGCAAATATCTATTATGTCGTGCACTGTACTTCGCATTTATCGTCTTTTTGAATTTTTGATGGTTTATCTTTCATCTCCCTAAAACACAGAAAACATCGTACTATTTAGTGTAATGATAAAATTTCCCCCTTTTAACTTTTCTCTAATTTTTTCTACTGTATTGGGGGATTAGGGAAAGGGAAAAGGAGATAATGAGAATTTAACCTGCTTTAGAATTGAGTGAAATACTGTAGCAAGATCTTTACTTTTTGGGGGGTTTCTTATTATTTAGATTAAGTGTTGAAAATATACTAGAACCTTAGTATTAAAGTATGTGCTGCAGTAGATCCTCTCATACACAGTTCACTCAATTTGAGAATAAGGGTTTTGAAGGTTTACATGGCATCACTAGATCAACACATGTCTATGTGCCAACTCTATTTAAATTTTCTTGTTTAATTTGCAACATTCATTCTTCTAATTGAGTTATACTCTCATAATCTTCTTTGGTATTCATTATTCTTTGGTTCAAAAGTAATGTTGATGTAATTTTATATTTGAGAAGTGGGATGGGGTACTTTCTGATTGATATTGCTTTCATTTTTTGCTATAGATTTATGCATGAAGAAGATTATTTATATAGGAAATTTGTTAGCATAATTTTGTCTTTTGAGAAGACGATTTATTTAGTGTTTGGTTAGGTAAGTATTTTGCTCTGGAGATTACTTAATTAACTGTTAAGAAGATTGCTGACATATAATTTTAGCTTTATTAGCTGGGTATCAGTTTTGTACCTCAAGTATTCAAGCACAGAGGAAATTAAGCAGAAGAAGATATGTCCGATATTTGACTCCTCATTACATATGTTTTCTTTGAAAGTTGATACTTCTACTAACTGCTAACTGAACATGCACATGTAAAATGTAGTTGTTAAGCAAAAATACTAAAATACAAGATAGAAAAGACCAAAATACCGTAAATGAATCAATTTTTTCCAGATTATATTCCTTTTATTTTCTTTTTTCTTGATTCTTGCATTAAGTCCTAATGAATCACGACAACTTGCTACAACAACCAGGTATACTAGAGGTTAATTAAAATTATGAAACACTAGTAGTATAATAATATGAAGATTTTTGTGTTGCCTATGTTGTTTACTTCTTCATTTAAATTGACCCGGCAAACGTTTTGCTCTTGTAAGTGTTAAGTTGTTCTTGAGATTGTTATTTCTTATTAGCTTAAAGAGAAAACTATCCTGATTGGTGTTCAAATTCTGTTTCATTGAGTTCAAAAGTTTGTTTACTTCTATATTGAGTTAAATAATTGTCTTTTCACATTTATTGTGAAATCATTTGAATATCTGTTGTGATTGCAGAAGAGACAATATTCTCTTGAATTGTGATGGATAATTCTAGAAATAGAAGTTGGATGTCTTGCTGGGGTACTCAAGAATATTTGGATGGAGTGGAGACTTTTCTAAATTACGCCTTTCATGAAAAAGATAATGAAAACTCAATTCCATGCCCATGTACAGAATGCGCACTACACTATGATGTAAATCTGGCAACAATATATGATCATCTTGTGTGCCATGGTATTATACAATCATATGATACATGGTTTTATCATGAAGAGTCTCTGAATGAATCAACTAGTACCCAAGTAGATAATTGTAGACAATCTACTTTAAGGGGCGATGATACGAGAGGAATGATAGAGGATGCTTTTGGAGGCCGATGATACGAGAGAAATGATAGAGGATGCTTTTGGAGGCCTAACACAGTTTATGGATGGTGACACTAGTGAAAGAAGTGAGATGGATCCAAACTTAGAAGAAAATATAGATCATCCATCTAGAAATCAATATCATCCGGAGGTAGATAAGTTTGAACGTCTCATGAAAGATTCAAATGAAGAACTATATCCTGGATGCAAGAAGTTTAATAAACTGTCATTTTTGCTACATCTCTATCGTATAAAATTATTGTTCAAATGGTCAAATAAATCTTTTAATGCTTTACTTGGACTATTGAATGATGCACTACCTGAGGGGAAAAAATTACCTTCTTCTTTCTATGAGACCAATAAAATAGTTGAAGGTTTGGGCTTAAAATATAAAAAGATTTATGCTTGTCCTAATGATTGCATGCTTTTTAGGAAGGAATTTACTGGTAAGGATGTTAGTTATTTATGCCTCATAATGTCAATGGAATGTCAACTGAACAGGTAACTCAATTTTAATAGTTTTAGACATTTTTTTCCTGAAATTTTAATCTTATAAAATAATGTTATCTAACTTGTTAATATTTCTCAGGTCCCTGATGCTAACGGTGGTCATCAACTAGTACCACAAGCACGGCGGATGCCTACTGCTTCTGAAAATGCTCCATCCTCTCATGATACTACTCTTGTATTATAATAAGTTAACATAGCACTACTGGAAGTTGTATATTATTATCATAAGTAGGCTATAACTGTTTTAAAATTAGTAGTCTTTTTTCTTTATGAGGTGCTTATTTGCTATTGTTGTGCTAGCATTTTCTAATTGCTTCTAGTGATAAGCTGTTTTACATAATTAAACTTGTGCTTACCCGATCTATCTCCGGACTAACTTGAACCAATGTCTTTTTTGGCGTGAGTGGTAGTATTATGAAGATTAGTGAACTTTGTTAAGTTTTCATTTGTTTGGTACCTTAGTTGATCACGATATAATGAGTGAAAGGTTGAGCTATAATCTTGGATGTTGTTGTAGCTTTTAATTGATATTAGGCAAAATACATAAAGACCCATTAAACTTGTTCAAAAGTAGTTTTGAATACTTTAACTAAACTTGTGTTCTTTTACCCCCCTAAACACATTGCAAGTGAATTTTGTTCCACCATCCATGACCCCAGACCAGTTAAAGACTAACAAGTGTGAGCCACTCCCTTTCTGGTGATGCCACATCATAAATGAACTCAAACCTTTTAATGATCTGGTCCATTACTTAAAAACCCACCCGATTAAAATATCCGACCCGCTATCTTTTATTTTTTACCCTAGGTTGAATTACCCAACCTCATTTCTCTCTAAACAAAACGATAAAAGTGCTGATGAAGTCAAAATCAAGTGTAGATTTTCCCTCAAATCTCGTCGATTAAAGTGTAGATACTGAAGATCGTTGTCTTCTCTTGTAGGTTCTTCTTGTTTTCTTCAATCTCTTGTCGATTTTGAAGTTCAAAAAAATATTTACGGATATTTATTTGTTTATTAATTTCAGTTCGAATAAATATCTTTTGAGCTCGTTACACTGAGAATGTTCCATGGAGGTCAGTTACAACACTATACTATCAACTACGAATGAGGTATTATGACAGAGTACTTTGATATTGATGTTGATAGATTTTTGTATTTTGAGTTTGTAGATTATGTGAAAGAAAATGGGTATAATTGTGAAATATGTGACATTTATGTGAGACCACCTAATTCTAGCACTTTGGTAAAAATTTTAACTGATAGGGATATTATGGGTATTGTGCCTCTATTAAAAAATAGGATTATATTTGAAGTGTATGTGTCCCACTCTGTTGATGAAGCATTAGTGGTCCCTCCAGCTATTGAATATATAAGCCATGTGTGTGAGGAATCTAGTGTGTCTTTTGATAAAGGGATAAATCAAAGTGTTGGGGGCAGTGAAGGTGTAGGGTTTGAATAACCATAAAATAGCGTCCCTGCTGCTAATAATGTGCCTGGTGGGGATGAGGGTGGTCTTTCTAATCTTGATGATACTCTATTAGTTGAAATTGATGTAGAAAGCAGTGACCATAGTACAGATTCAGAAATTGAAGAGATGTTTGAGGAAGGGAAAGAAAAATATAGTAGTGATGTTGATGAGGAGTATAGGAATTTAAGAGAAGAGAGGAAAAAAGTGCACATAAGGAAGAGAAAAGAGAAAGAGGTTCAAACTAGACATGCCAAGTTAGGTAAAAAGGGTCCAGATGTAGGATATGATGAGTATGCAGCTAGGAAGAAGACATCTTTAGAGGGTAAGATTGCTGGAGATGAGCCATACTATCCCTCAGATGAAGCTGCTAGTTTTAAAACAGATCCTGATAAAACTGCTTATGATGAAGGTGAAGATGAAGTCCAACCGCCAGTAAGAGCAAGAAGAAAGCAGCAAAATAGGGTTATCTTTTATCCTAGTTGTAAGTTAATTATTTGGGAAACTGGACTTTCTTTTGAAAGTGTTAGACAGTTTAGAGAAGCACTTACTAAGTATGCAGTCAATGAACATGTAGAGTTAGATAAGTATGTTAATGAACTAACAAGGGTGAGGGTAAAGTGTTGTGCTAGATGTCCATGACTCTTGTTTGCTAGTTATAATTCTAGGACAAAAGATTTTGTGATGAAGACTATAATCCACTTCACAAGTGCAATAGTACTACCAAGAACAAACTATGCAACTCAAAGTACTTAGACAAAAGATACAAGGACAAAATAATTTATGAACCAAATATTAGAATCTTTAAGTTTCAGGAGTTAGTTCAAAAGGAGTTAGAAGTGTATATTGGAAGGACTGTTGCAAGGAAAACCAAGAATATTGTGTTAACCAAGTTGATCCTCCACTTCACCCTTCCTTTCATCTTCTCAATCTCTCTCTCCAACTTCTCTAATTGCATCTCTATCTTCCTTTTCACTTGTTTTTTTTCCTAGGCTTCTCAACACTTTCATACACTTTCATTGCACTTTCAAGTTCACCAATTTTCTCCACCAGTTTAGGAATAACAAATTTCGATCTTGGATCAATTTCTGCATCTCTCTAACGCCAAAAATCACAAGATCTTGGACCCTACAATGATGAAACACAAGGAATTAATTAAAAGTCAATCAGTGAAAGATTCAACTAATTTACAAAAATTAAACTTACCCCATAGTGTGGACACATCCAATATCTTCTACCGGGGTTCCGAGGGGTCCAAGCAGTTATTATCGGCAGCACATAACCATTGTTTCAGCGTACTTATTTATTTAACCCAGGATCATTATCTTCCATGCAAAGCCTAGCCAAGTTAGTTGACCGAATTGTCGACTAAGCCCTAAAATCAGATGAATCCCTCAAATAAGAAGAAATTTGAGACACTCAATAAGCCCTAAAATCATATGAATCAAAAAATTATAGAGAAGAATAAGGCTTTGATTCAGATAAAAGGATTCAAAATTGTAGGTCTTAGCCAAAATTCGTGAGTTTTTGAAGGAGAGGAGATTTATGGTTCTTGAAGAAGAGAAGAAGAATTGGATCGGATAATTGGAGATTTTACCGTTGGGTCTCCTTATTTTATAATAATTTTTCTTTATTTTTTTAATTCATTTTATCCATTAATTTTAGTGTAAAACGCGCTCACAAATCAAATATTTTCACGCGCTGGGTCTGGGGTCATGGAGGGTGGAACAAAATTCACTTGCAATGTGTTGGGGGGGAGGGGGGGGGGGGGGAAGGGATAAAAGAACACCCGTTTAGTTAAAGTGTTCAAACCTATTTTTTGGACAAGTTTAATGGGGTCTTTCTGTATTTTGCCTTGATATTATTTTGGTGAACTATGTGACAATCTCTTTTTTTTTTTCTGTTTAAAATAGCGGAATTAAACTTTTGTAGGTCAAGTTTTGGAGTATTTTTCAATACTTACAAACTTTTTACATACAATTTCATCTTTTAACATTCACTTATTTTATTATGTCAGGCCATATATTATGATGTTAAAAAAATAGCATGGGAAGATGGCAATATGATTAAGGGTTATGCATCTACTATTTTGTTATTATGTGGACAGTAACTAATTTGTTCGAACAATGTAATTTTAGTCTTCTTTTTTGTCGCAACTACATTAGATTATGGATCAACACTTGCTTTTCTTAATCTATATTTAATGAGATATATTATGTTTCTATGAATTGAAAGTAGTGTGTTTATTAGAATTTGCCAATTCGAAGATAGCCTATTGGAACTAATTTGTACCTTTGATATTGCATTAAATGGCTTTTGTTTGCCAATTTAACTAGAATTATCGGCAATGAAACTAGATGTTTAAAGTCCAAACTAGGTATGGATTTAACAGCTATTGTTATTGAAGCTAAAATATAGCAGTTAAAGCTTATGACTTTCTGCGGCAATTTGATTAACTTTACCGACAATAAAAACAGAGGCCAACAACGCAAATTGAGGTAAAAATAGCACGGGCTAGCCAGTTTTCGCACTGGTAATTCAAAAATAGCCATCGTTTGCAAAGTCATTGAAAAATAGTCACTATTTTGTCGCAACACGGACCGGTCCAGTATAATATACTGGAGATTGGTGCACTTGTGTATGAACTTCCAACATATTATGTTGGAAGTCCAATACGCGGAAAGTTTTAGCATAATATATTGGATATTGGATCACCTGTGTATGAACTTTCAGCATATTATGCTGGACCGGTATATTATACTAGATCTCCAGTATATTATGCTGGAATATTTTCTAAATTTTGAACAGTTTTTTCATTCAGATTTATCTTTACGTGAAAAGTGGCTAAATTTCGATTACTTTTGAAACTGTGGCTATTTTTCAATTACCATTTGTAAATCTAGCTATTTTTGAATTTCTTCCCAAATTGAGTCATTTTTTAGATGGGTTTAGCTGCTATTATAATTGTCGCTAAGTTATTGTCATTAAATTCTGTTATTTTCAGCGACACTTAAATTTGATTTACGGGCAATAACAATGGATGCCAAAGGGCTAGCTAGGCCATTTTTCGGAAGGATTTAGCGGCCATAATTATTTCCGTTAAGCAATCTTCGTTACAATATATACGTTTTACCGGCAATAAATAAATAACTTTACCGGCAAATCCTGAAATGGCCGCTAAAGGCTTTGCCGACGCCATGTACATCGGTCAAATATCAATAGCCGGTAAATTCTTTAGCGGCTATTTCTATTGCCGCTAAATCCTTTTTTCATTGCTGCTAAAGACTTTTTTGTTGTAGTGCACCTATCTTTTCAACAATAGGATAAGGTCCAAAATATCTAAAAGTGAGCTTGTGAAAAGGAAAAGGAGAAATAATGGACTGTCTATAAGGTCAGAGCTTGATAAAGACCCAGTCTCCCACTTTGAACTGCTTATAAAACCTATGGGCATTAGCATGGGATTGCATTCTTTGTTGAGCTCGTGTAAGATGAAACTTGGCCATTTGCAGTTTGAACTCGCGTAGCAAAGCAATTTCTTCAATAGAAGCAGAGTCAGAATCAACTGACAAGTAAGGAAGGTGTAGTGGAGGAGAGGGTACCCATATAAGAGTTCAAAGGGAGAAGTTTGAATGGCAGAATGAGGGCTAGTGTTGTACCACCACTCAGCTAAAGAAAGGAAAAGAGACAAGTCTGTAGGAGAATCAGTGCATAAGCAGCGTAGGTATGTCCCCAAACATCGATTAAGGATCTCTGAGTAACCATCTGTTTGTGGATGATAAGCAGTGGATGTTTGTAAGGTAATACCCTGAGAAGTGAGAAACTCCTTCTAAAAGCTGCTGATAAAGATGGGATCCCTGTCACTGGTGATTGATGCTAGGAAGCTATGAAGTTTGAAGATGTTATCCTAGAAGATAGGGACTAAGGATTGAGTTGTATATGGGTGAGATAATGTAATAAAGTGGGCATGTTTGGTCAATCTGTCGATTACTACCCAAATGATTGACTTGCCTCTAAACTTTGGTAGTCCCTCAATGAAAACTATAGTAATGTCAGTCCAAGGAAGAACAAGGATGGGAAGGGGTTGCAAAAGACTAGGAGAAGCAGCAGTGCCATACTTGTTTCTCTGACAGACATTGCATTTGTGAATGAAATCCACAATGTCAATTCTAATTCCCTTCCAGTAGAAATAAGAGAGGATTTTCCTTGTAGTAATATCAATTCCTGAGTGCCCACCAGTAGGAGAAGAGTGCCAAAGTGTGAGGATTTTAGACCTCAAGTCAGCATCATTTCCTACCAAGAGTTTGCCTTTCCTTTGAAGCTGTTGATTAAGCCATCTGAAGTGTTTCCGTGGAGTGTATTAGAGAGAAGCAATAAGATTAGCCAGCTCAGCATCTGTATGCCAATTATTCTGAATATTCTTCCACAGATCAGCCTGCACTAAGCTAATGAGTAATGACATGAATTCAACACCTTGAACTCTAGACAAGGAATTAGCAGCAATGTTCTCCTTCCCCTTTTTGTACTGGACCTCAAAGTAAAAGGGAAGGAGTTTAGCCAACCATCTAATCTGAGAATCAGTGTGAAGTTCTGCTCTAAAAGATACTTTAGAGCCTTCCGATTAGTTCTCATAATGAAATGCTGACTTAGTAGGTAATGAGACCACTTAGTAACAACAAATACTTTAAGGCCAAAAGCTCTTTTTCATACATAGAAAAGGGTAACATGTTTAGGTACAAAACCCTTACTAATGAATGCTATAGGATGATCAGATTGCATTAAGACAATACCAATACCAGTACCACTTGCATCGGTTTCAACTACAAAGGAAAAGGAGTAGTTAGGCAAGACTAACACTAGTGCAGAATTAAGTGCCAGCTTGAGCTCGAAAAATGCTTGATCAATAGAAATAGTCCAATGGAAGTTGTCCTTCTTCAATAATTATGTCAGAGGTCTGCTGATGAGTCCACAGCCTTTGATAAATTTCCTGTAATAGTCAGCTAACCCCAGGAAGCCTCTCTGTTGTTTGACAGTAGTTGGAGTAGGCCATTGTAGTACTGCAACTATCTTTTTTGGATTAGTGAATACACCTTGTGCAGAAATAAAATGCCTCAAGTATTCAACACTAGTTACTCCATACATACACTTAGACCTTTTAGCTAATAACTTGTGTTACACCATAACCTCGAACACCTATTGAAGATGTTGAACATGATCTACTAAATTCAAATTGTAGACCAAATTGTCATTAAAAAAGACAAGAACAAATCTCCTCAGGAAAGGTTGGAACATGCGATTCATCAAACACTGAAATATAGAGGGTGCATTTGTCAAACCAAATGGCATGACCAGGTATTCATAGTGGCCCACATGAGTCTTGAAAGAAGTCCTAGGAACATCTCTATGCACCATTCTAATCTGGTGATACCCAGATCTAAGATCAATTTTAGAGAAGATGGTGACACATGTTAGTTCATCAAGCAAATCATCTATGATTGGAATAGGAAATTTGTCCTTAATTGTGCATTGGTTTAGTTCTCTATAGTCTACAGACAGTCTTCATGTTCCATTCTTCTTTTCCACCACCACCACAGGATAAAAAAAATGGGATGTTACTATATTGGATCACCCCGTGCTGTAGTATTTCCTTTACTAACTTCCCTATAATGTCCTTCTTCATAGAAGAGTACCTATAAGGTCTAATGTTAACTTATTTAGACCCAGGTTGAAATGGTATCCTATGATCTAAAATACCTCTTTGAGGGGGCAACGTAGTTGTCTCAAAAAATACTGCTATGTAGGTGGTGAGGAGATCATGAAAGGGCGGTGGTATTGCCTCATCTGTAGAAAGATGGAGTGCATTCAGCTGACCAGATTGTGGAGGTACAACCATGACATGAAGTATGAAGAGCTGTACATCTTCTCCATTGGACTTATTAACAGTATTTGGACTTGACAACCTGCAGTCATCAGAAACACCTTTCAAGACATGTTGTTTGCCCAAATAATTATAGGTCATGGTAAGTGCAGAATAGTCCATGGTTACTGGGCCTAGAGTTCTCATCCATAAGGCCCCAAGGACCAGATCATATTTTCCAACTAGGAAGACAATTAGGTCTGATTAATATGTTGTACCTTCCAACATCCATTGGAAATTTCTAACTATACCAGAAGTGGCTTCCATGGTGTTATGCCTAAGCTGACATACCCCACCTTAGTTGGAACCACCCGATAACCTAATCTCTTGGCTGAATCCGAGTCAATGAAATTATTGGTGCTGCCTCCATCCAACAAAATCTGAATAGGCCTCTTATCACTATAGACAGTAATATGGATGGTTTGAGCACCTTGGATTTCTGTTATAGCACACAGAGAAATGAAAGGTTGCTCACCTCCAGGAATTGACCATTCTTCACTAGGTGAGTTAGTTTCACTACTATTGTTTTCGCCTTTAACAAATTCACCCTCATGAACCTCCAATTCCAAGAAAAACATTTGCTTTGGAAGAGTACATTAGTGTCGAGGAGAGAACTTTTTATCACCGAAATAACAAAGACCTTGAGCTTTTCTACTCTGCATTTCTGCATGAAAGATAGTTCTTCTTGTTTTAGGGGCCATAGATGTAGAGCTAGCAGGTGAAGTTAATCTGGGAGGAGGAGTAAGCTGGTGGTACTTGACTTTCATACATATCCTTCCTAGCTACTGAGTATCGCCCAGATGAAGCCTGTTTTACGGCTCTAGCATTAACATCTAAGGTTTCTTCAACTACCCTAGCTAGCCTGTAAGTTTTGGAAAATGATTTAGGTTCATGCATCTTAATAGGGTGCACCAGCTCTTCCTTCAAGCCTCCCAGGAAACAAAAAATGGCTTGCTCAACAGTTAGACTACACTGTGCGATTAACCTGTCAAATGCAAACTGAAATTCCCTCACAGTACCAGTTTGTCTCAATTGCTTAAGTTCTAACATAGAATCAGCAAATTCCTCACCAAAATTTTCAATTAGTTCCGATATATATTCATCCCAAGCAGGTAAGATAGGTAAATGTCTACATTTTAAATAGGATTGATGCCAAACTAAGGCATCATCATCCAAGTTCATAGCAACTAACCTCACTCTCTGATTGAGAGGAGTTTTATCCTCAACAAAGTACTGATCAATCCTATATAACAAGGTTTTTAGATTTTCTCCATTAAATCGTGAAAACAACAAGTTATGCCCACGATTAGGATTTGCACAATAAGGATTAGGTCCTCAAATGCCCTGACCTGATTGTGGCCCTTTATCCCTAGTTGCAGTCGAAGTAGAGGCATTGTCCTTCGATTGCTGACTGAGGTGTATTCCATAAAATGAGTTTTTAAGAGAATTCACCTGCTGAAGTAGCTCAGCATGTCGCCGATCCAAATCCTCCCTTAGCTCTTGGTATTTCTGAGTCAATTTAGTGATCAGATCTACTTGCTGAGCTGTGAGATCTTCGTATTGTTCGTGAAGATCCAGTGGTTGACTACCAGTTAGCACATCAACTGCCCTTCAAGGTCTCATAATTCACGGAGCTATGATACCAATTGATATTCACATGTCGAGTATCAACTGCTAAGAAATGGAACAATAGCTATATGTAGACGAGAAGAAGAGAAAAGAAGAGTAGAAAATAGGGAGAGAGGGGAACAAAGAGAATAGAGAGAGAGAGAGAGAGAGAGAGAGAGAGAGAGAGAGAGAGAGAGAGAGAGAGAGAGAGAGAGAGATAAACTCAGATTTCTTATATTATGATAATTGTGTGACTTACAATTATAATGCTCTATTTATAATTGTTGAGAATTAAAATGCAACAAAAGAAATGATAGAATTTGAAATAAAAGCTGATAACTACTTTTTCCGCCAACTCCAACTCAACTAACATTCAAATAGTCCCACCCTTAGCCACTATTATTCGTATCACAAATTGAACTGGCTTAAAAAAGATTTGTGAAACAGAAGAAATTTAAACTTGCAAATAATACAAATAATAAGTCTTAGTTCTGAACATCAACAGTATCTAATAATCTCGACACTCAAGTAGTCAACAGACCCTTGGACAGCCACATGAGACTTTCCAACTCTAACGCGAACAGAAGATATCTGGGAATACCTGGTGAGGGTTGTAGATGCAATGAGTTGAGCCACAAATTCTAGAAGATTTACAGAGGGCCCTTCCATCACCTCTTTCACTATTCTGTCGTTCCACAGACAAAAATGGTATCAAGGACAGATCATGCCAAAACAAGCATAAGAAATTGATCCGCAAAATACTTAATATTCTTAAAGAGTTCTAAGACATGAAAAGCAACTGCAACATAGAAGTCCATGTCTAAGGCAATGTATAAGTTATACGGATAGGCAACTTACCTTAAATCAGTAATACTAATCACCATTGGAATTTGATAGTTTTGGTAGTTCATATTGCTAATTGCTCTGGTGGTTGCTTCCAAGTCCATGTCTCTTCCCTTAACAACAGCCTAATTTAGCTAAGGATAAGGAAGGTTCCAATTTTGCTGGTAAAGCTAGATAACTGGAATAAGGAAGTCTAACTGATATTTTTGGTTCAATTTAGGGTCACTTTATTTTTTAATGGATCTTCTGCAGGTGTTATTCCATTGCCATATGTAATTATAATCGAATTTACCCATGAAAATGAGACCATGGGAAGGCTAATTCTTCTTTGCCTTATTCTAGACAATTCCCCTTCTCAAATTTCTATCCAATCAAACAGATATGTATGAGAAGAACCTATTGTCCATGTGTGCGGAGCTCCAATAGAAAAACAAGCAGGAATGTAGAAGTAAACATGCAAAAACTCGAACTAGTGGTAGAATCTGCAAGGTACTTCATATAGCCGTCTTGGCATCTAATAAAGAAAATACGTGACCCTTAACAGTTCACAAGGCCTACTTGAAATGTAGTTCTATAACTTGTGCCCAAGTAAGTCAAGAAACTTTCCAAGTCATTAGAATGATAAAGATCCTAATCTTTTCCTTAGTTCTCAACATAGAAATTAATGTCACTTTCTTCTTACATTATTTACATTCAACAAAGTAAAAGATTGAAATCAAGTAAAAATCAGGACAATCCTACAATTGACTAGAAGAGGTCACTTGTAGATTACTATAAGAGACAATACTACGTCCTACCAAATCACTGCATTTTGTTAATAATTTCTCCTTACTTTAGTTGATAAACATGATGCTAGGCAAATACAATACACCCCATGGAATGCTAACATTTTTGCTACTCATTGTTGATACTTTTATTACCTATCTTAAAAGTTTAACATTTAAACTAATTGTATAATGAAGTCTTCGTTTTTTCATACTTGCTTACCTGAATCATTTCTTGTAGTTTGTCCGATTTGCCTGCCTTTGCCTTAAACTTTATATTAGTTGTAGTTGTAGCATAGCACTCCCTTATTTGTATCTTGCCTTTGCTTTTGTCTATCCTTTGAGTTTTAGTCTATCCTTGAGTCTTAGTCTATTCTAGTTTATTCTACTCTGTGCTTGTATTGCCTTTGCTTTTGTCTAGCTGATTTGCCTGCTTGATCTCTAGTTATAGGGCATCACTTTCTTACCTGTTCTTTATTTGTGCCTATGAGTAATTTATAATTGAGATTTAGTCTATTCTAGTTCATTGCTATTCTCTGCTTGTATTGTGCTACTGCTAGCTTAGTAGTCCTTGGATTATAGTGGTCATGGGAAGTACGGGTAGAGTAAGGTCTTGTCCTCGGGCGGGGCGAGGGGTGGGAGAAACGGTGGTAAGGGGGCCTCTAGGCTAGGGGTACGGTCCTGGAATATAGGTACTTTGACGGAAAAATCTATAGAGTTAGTGAAGATTCTCCATAAGATGAATATTAATATAGCTTGTGTACAGGAGACTAGATGGGTAGGATCTAAGGCATGAGATGTTGATGGGTTTAAACTATGGTACTCAGGAGGCGTGAGGAACAAGAAATGAGTAGGTATTTTGGTTTATAGAGATCTCAGGGAGCAAGTGATAGAGGTTAGGAGGGTGAACGACAGAATGATTGCTATTAAACTAGTTGTTGGAGGGTTTACTGTTAATGTTGTTAGTGCTTACGCACCTCAAACGGGCTTGGACAAAGAGGTCAAGAGGCACTTCTGGGAGGATTTGGATGAGGTTGTATGTGGTATTCTGCACATCAAGAAGATGTTGATAGGAGGAGATTTCAATGGCCACACCGAGACGGCAGCTAGAGGATATGATGATATGGATGGAGACTTTGTTTTTGGGGATAGAAACGAAGGAGGAACTTGGCTGTTAGATTTTGCTAAAGCTTTTGATATGGTGATAGCAAACTCGAGTTTTCAGAAGAAGGAGGAGAACTTGATACCTTCAGAGCATGGTGGCGAAGAATCAAATTGATTACCTACTCTTCAGGAAGTCTGATAGAGGTCTATGCACAGATTGCAAGGTTATCCCGAATGAGAGTATCTTGACCTAACACATGCTCTTAGTTATGGACTTAGAGTTCAAGGGGAAGATAAAGAAGAGAGCGGTGTATGGTCACCTAAGATCAATTGAAGAACCTTGACTACCGACAAATCTCAGGAGTTGGGGAAGCTGCATTCGGGAAGCTGCTAGAGAGGTGTTAGTGGTCTCGAAGGATTATGATGGAAGCTACAAAGGGGACTGGTGGTGGAGTGGAGAGATCTAAGGTAAAGTGGAAACCAAGAAAGCAGCGTACGTGAAGATGACGGAGAGAAAAGACGAGGAGGAGAAACAAACTAGTAAGAAAGGATATAAGAAGTCGAAGAAAGAGGCGAAGTTAGCGGTTATGGCGGCAAATACTACATCGTTTGGTCGTCTGTATGAAGAACTAGGGTCAATAGAGGATATGAAGTTGTATATGCTTGCCAAGGTGAGAGAGAGAAAGGCCCGCGACCTGGACCAAATGAAGTGCATCGAAGACGAGGAAGATAAAGTATTGGTAGAATAGGCACTTATTAGATGAAGATGGTAGACATACTTTCTTAAACCCTTGAACAAATGGGGGATAAGAACATTATGCTAGGCGAGTTGGAGCACTCCAAGAGTTGACGTGATTTTGGTTATTGTAGGCATATTAAGACTGATGAGGTTGAGGGGGCTATGTGTAGGATGAGCAGGGGTAGAGCGACCCGGCCAAACAAAATTCCGGTGGAGTTTTCGAAGTACGCGAGCAGGGAAGGCTTAGAGTGGCTCACAAGATTATTTAACGTCATCTTTAGCACTAAGAAGATGTCTGAATAGTGAAAGCAGAGTACGATAATTCTATTGTACAAGAACAAGGGTGATATCTGAAACTATAACAACTATGGGGGTATCAAGCTGCTAAGTCATATTATAAAAGTTTTAGAGAGGGTGATAGAAACGAGGGTGAGGAGAAGTGTGTCTAATTTCGAGAACCAATTTGGATTTATGTCGGCGCGTTCAACTATGGAAGCCATTCACCTTGTAAGGACATTGGTGGAGCGTTATAAAGAGAATAAGTAGGACCTGCATATGGTGTTCATTGACTATAAAAAGGCATATGACAAAATCTCGAAGGAGGTCCTTTGGAGGTATTAGGAGGCTAGTGGTGTTCCTATAGCATATGCTAGGGCGATTAAGGACATGTATGATGAAACTAAGACTAGGGTTAAGACAGTGGAAGGGGACTCAGAATACTTCCCATTTGTTATGGGGTTGCATCAAGGATCAGTGCTTAGACCATTTCTATTTGCCTTGGTAATGGACGTTTTGACACGTTACATTCGAAGGGATGTGTCGTGGTGCATGTTATTTGCTGATAACATTGTACTGATTAACGAGACATGAAGTGGTATTAACGCGAGTCTAGAGGTTTGGAGACAAACCCTAGAGTCAAAATAATTCAAGTTGAGCAGGATCAAAATGGAATACTTGGAGTGCAAGTTCAGCAGTGTGACTCATGAAGTGGATGTGGACGTGAGGCTTGACTAGCAAGTCATCCCTAAGAGAGCAAGTTTCAAATACCTTGGGTTAGTAATCCAAGATAACAGAGAGATTAATGATGATGTCACTCATTGTATTGGAGCGAGATCGATAAAATAAAGGCTCGCATCTGGTGTTTTGTGTGACAAGAATGTACCACCAAGACTTAAAGGTAAGTTATTCAAAGTGGTAGTTAGACCGACTATGTTGTATCAGACAGAGTATTGGGCAGCCAAGAAATTTCATATCCAGAAGATAAAAGTGGCAGAAATGATAATTTGCTGAGATAGATGTGTAGGCACACCAGGAGAGATAAGGTCAGGAATGAAGTTATTAGGGACAAGGTAGGAGTGGCCCCCGTGAAGGATGTGTGAAGTGAGATTAAGGAGGTTCGGGCATATGAAGAGGAGGGACACAATTGCACTAGCAAGGAGGTGTGAGAGGTTAGCCTAAAGAGTATGAGGAAAGGTAGAGGTAGACCAAAGAGATATTGAGAGGAGGTGATTAGGCAGGACATGACACAACTTCAGCTTACCGAGGACTTGACCCTTGACATGAGATATGGAGGTCGAAGATTAGGGCAGAAGAATAGTAGGTTGTGGAGCGTATTTCTTTCAAATACCAATAGTATTGATAATACTCTTGTATTTCCTTATGATTAGTTTTCTTTCTGTCTCTCATTCTTATTCATATTCTTATTTGTTTCGCTTCGGTTATTCTATTATTGTGATGTTGTTTACCTTATGTTGTTATTGCTATTGCTTATTTTTTATTTTTACTTGAGATGAAGGTCTATCGGAAATATCCTCTTTACTCTTACAAGGTAGGGATAAGATTTACGTATACTCTACATTCCCTAGACCCCACTTGTGGAATTACATTAGGTTTATTGTTGTTGTTGTTAAATGAAGTCTTCTAAGATAAACAACAACAACAACAACAACAATGGCCTCAAGAAAGTAAAGGATCAAGGTCGCCTATTGCAATGACTTTAAAATCCAATTGACGGAACATTCAAAAAATTACATAATAAGAAGAATTTGCTGCAGTGTGCAGCGGAGATGTTTCAAATGAGTAGAGTTCTTAATATGAGAAATCATTAAATGATTAAACCTTTTACAAATGGTCATAACCCAATTTTGAGTTTTCATCTGTTCTGTTCTGTTCTATTCAACTCTTTCAGTTTAGCTTTGGTGAAACTGCTCAATCCTCGTATCTTTTTGTATTATTTAAGCTGACCTCATGAGCAATATAACTGTGTTACTCAAACGTCCAAAATACTACGACAACAATAACAAATCCAGTTTAATCTCACAAGTGGGGTTTGAGGAGGGTAGTATTTACATAGACCTTATACCTATCTTGTGATGTGAAGGTAGAGAGCGTGTTTCGATAAACCCTCGGCTCAGGAAAAGCATGGTCACAACAGAGTAAAAGAAATACAGTAAAGGGAAAGCAACGGGTCAAGTTCAAAATGTTTCACAAAATTTCATCTATTAAGCTATGAAGTCAAGTTCTTTATGTTCTTCCAAAAGAACAAACTCGAAATGATAACTCACTCATATATATCAGTGTAACTTAGAGTATCTAACAAGCAGTCAGATTTAGCAGCAGCTCGAAGATCCATCCAAGCATCGACATCCACCGGAAACTTCTGACCTAACTCCCTTTCTTCTTGCTTCACTCCATGATATCCATGAAATTTATCACTGAATTTGGTTATTGCTTTGACTTGGCACCACATTTCTGGTGTTTTATTTTCTAAAGTAATCACTAAAAAGAACAGACCCAACATAGTTCAGCACATAGCGGAAGTTTAGTGCATCAAATGCCTTACTTTTATTCTTTTCAAAGGCAGCTTATGCAAACATTATATTTGAATTTATTTTTCCCCTATCAAAGTGAAGGATAGAGAGCAGTGAAGTTATATTATAGATGCAATCTTGCAATAGTTTGGGGCCTCGTCAGATACTAATGATCTCTAGCAGTTACATTCAGATAAACAAAAACATTTGTATGGTCCTTAAATTTTAACCAATCTGACATATTCCTTTTGGTGTTCTACATTGAATTCTCATTCAGTAATAAAGGTTTTTCTACCTGTACATGCTTATATATCAAAATCAATTGAAACCAGTTTTGAGGGGTCCAACCTGTTAGGATCGGGTTACCGGGTAGTGCGGAATTTAGTCAAACAACGTTATAATGACAATAATAAAGACAATGCAAGTTGATAATAACGGCAATTAAAGAAGATACAAATTTAACATAGTTCGGTCAAAGTGACCTACGTCCACAAGCGGATGAAAAATTTTACTATACCAACAAAAGTACAAAAGAGAGTACATAATTAGAGTAAATACTCTAATTAGTCCCAAATACTCCAAGAGAATAACCTCACAAGATCACTCCAAAGAAAGGGTTCACACAAGTGTTTCCCAACACTCACTCTCTTACAAAATACTCTATAATGAAATAAAGGAGGAGAAAGAAAGACAAGACTGAAAAGCTCTTGAATTGGTGTGTTTGCAAATGAGGAGAAACTACTCTATTTATAGCAAGAAATCCTTGGCCTAATAGTGGATATTATGTCATGAAAAATGTCATGATCCACAAATTTTGTTATAATGGATATTATGTCATGACAAATGTCATGAAAATTTGACCATATTACAAATCTCCACCTTGGCCTAATTTCGGCTTATATATAGTAAATTTGCTCCACCTTCTCCGCAAAAACCCCAATGGGCAAAATCATTCTTCATAAATGCCAATCAAGTTTAGGCAAAGCTTGAACTTGGACACTGGAAGATGTTTTGTGAATATGTCAGCAGGATTGTCTCTAGTGTTGATCTTCTGAACAGAGACTTTTCCTTCAGCAATGGTTTCTCAGATGAAATGATACTTTATATCAATGTGTTTCGTCCTCTCATAATACATTTGATCTTTAGTCAAGTGAATGGTACTTTGACTATCATAGAAAATGGTAATACCACCTTGGTGTAAACTGAGTTTCACAAATAGACCCTTCAACCATAAAGCTTTTTTGATCGCCTCGGTAACTGCCATATATTCTGCTTCGGTCAGTAGATAAAGCTACTACATGTTGTAATGTAGCTTTCCAACTAATAGCGCAACCACCGATGCAAAATACATAGCCTGTCAGTGATCTTCTTTTGTTAAGATCACCTGCATAATCTGAGTCTATAAAACCAACCAAAGTGTTAATATTTCTCCCAAACTCCAAACATGTGTTTGAAGTACCTCGCAAGTTTCTGAGAATCCATTTCACAGCATGCCAATATGCTTTACTAGGGCAAGACATATACCGGCTTACCATACTCACTGCTTGTGAAATGTCTGGACATGTACAAACTATTGCATACATAATACTGTCGACTGTACTGGAATAAGGAACCTGTGCCATGTACCTCTCTTCTTCCTCTGACTGCGGGAACTGAGCAGCTGATAACTTAAAATGAGCAGCAAGAAAGGTACTAACTGGTTTAGCATCTTTCATGCAAAACCTCTCCAAGACTTTCTCCAAGTACTTCTTCTGGGTCAGAAATAGCCTGTTGGATTTTCGATCTCTTTTGATCTCCATGCCAAGGATTTTCTTAGTTGCTCCCAAATCTTTCATCTCAAATTCACTTTTCAGCTGACTTTTCAAGTTGTGAATTTCTGTTAAATCTTTAGCAGCAATGAGCATGTCATCAGCATATAATAATAGGTACACAAATGAACCATCATTTAACTTCCGAAAGTAAACACAACTATCATACATGCTCCTCGAATAACCATGACCCAACATAAAGGAATCAAACTTTTTATACCATTGTCTTGGAGATTGCTTTAATCCGTACAAGGATTTCTTCAACAAGCAAACATGATCTTCTTTTCCTTCAATTTCAAATCCTTCGGGTTGATGCATGTATATTTGTTCCTCAAGTTCGCCATGTAAGAAAGCTGTCTTAACATCAAGGTGTTCTAATTCCAAATCATACATGGCAACGAAGGCAAGCAAGACACGAATAGAGCTATGTTTAACAGCAGGTGATAAAATATCATTAAAATCGACTCCCTGTACCTGACTATAGCCCTTTGCAACTAATCGTGCCTTATACCTCGCATCTTCAACCCTTGGAATGCCATCCTTTTTCTTGAAAACCTATTTGCAACCAATAATTCTTTTTCCTGATAGCGGCTTCACAAGAGACCAAGTACCATTCTTGTGGAGAGACTCAATTTCTTCATTCATTGCAATCAGCCACTTGGCTGAGTCAGCACCAGAAATTGCTTCTGAATATTTTGATGGATCTCCAATTTCTTCAGTTTCCTGTGCAACTGAAAAAGCAAATGCAACATAATCTCCAAACCTTAATGGTTTTTTACCTTCTCTTCTTAGTCTATGTTTGGCTATAGAATACTCCTCTTCTTCTGGTTCAACTTCAGGAGTCTCAACTTCAGGAATTGCAGCTTCTGTCTCAACTTCAGGAATTTCAACTGTATTTTGCTCCAAAGTTGATGAGCTTGGCTCAGAAGGAATTCCAATCTCAATCTCTACCTGGTTTTGTGTACTCTTTCCTTTATCTGTATTACAAGAACTAGAAGACTCTTTTATAGAATATAACATAGAGGATTCATCAAAGGTTACATCTCTTCTAATTATAAATTTTGGTGTCGTGGGATCAGGATACCATAGTCGGTATCCTTTCACCCCATATGCATACCCAAGGAAAATGCACTTTTTAGCCCTTAGTTGTAATTTTCCATCATTTACATGCATGTATGCGGGAAAACCAAATATCTTTAAATCAGAATAATTAGCAGGAGTGCCTGACCACATTTTCTCTGGAGTCTTAAAGTTCAAAGGTGCAGAAGGGGCTCGGTTGACAATATAACAAGTTGTAGAGATAGCTTCTGCCCAAAAGGCGTTTGTCAACCCAGCATTTGAAATCATGCAACGAGCCCTTTCCAAAAGAGTACTATTCATCATTTCTGCCACACCATTTTGCTGAGGTGTCATTCTCACAGTATGATGTCGAGTAATTCCTTCATTCTTGTAAAATTCGTTGAATTCATCATTACAAAATTCCAAGCCATTATCTGTTCTAAGCCGCTTAACATGTTTTCCTGTTTGCTTCTCAATCAAAACTTTCCATTGTTTGAAATTTAAGAAAATATCACTTTTATTTTTCAGGAAATAAATCCAAACTTTCCTTGAATAATCAATGAAAGTTAACATATACCTGGCACCACCTTTTGATGGGTTACGTGAAGGACTCCAAAGATCTGAATGAATGTAATCCAAAGTACCTTTTGTTCTATGAATCACTGGAGATTTGAAGCTGACTTTTTTCTGCTTCCCGAACATACAATATTCACAAAACTCCATATTTTCGGTACTTTGACCACATAAGAGACCTCTTTTGCTGAGGATGGAAAGATCTTTTTCACTCATATAACCCAATCGCATATGCCACAATTTGGTGATGTCAGAATCTGATTTATCTGATATTGAAACTGCAGCAGCACCTGTAACAGTAGATCCCAAAAGAGTATACAACATACCAGATCTGCGTGCTTTCATGATCACAAGAGCACCATGAGAAATTTTCAGAACTCTACCTTCACCTGTGTACTTGCACCCAAGAGATTCTAGAGTACCCAAAGAGATGAGATTTTTCTTCAAGACAGGAACATGTCTAACATCGATGAGAGTTCTCACCACACCATCGTGTATTTTGATTCGGACTGTACCTTTTCCAATAATTTTGCAGGCAGCATTGTTGCCCATCAAGACAACTCCACCTCCAATAGATTCATATGTGGTAAATAAATCCCAATTGGGACACATATGATAAGAACAACCCGAATCTAAAATCCACTCATCGTTAGATTTGAAACTATTATTAGTTGCTAAAAAAATAGTCCCCTCGGTCTCATCAGCAGCTACACTTGCTTTGGCAGTGTCAGTATTTTTGTGCTCATTTTTCTTTTCTGTATGCTTTTCTTTGTTTTTCAATTTAAAGCATTAAGAAATAATGTGACATTTCTTATGACAATATTTGCACATGACATTTCTGTATCTGGATTTTGACCTTAATTTAGGTTTCTCACTACTTGAATCTTTCTTATTGGATCTACCTCTTATGAATAAGCCTTCCCATTGGTTCCCACTAGTTTCTCCAATAATATCTCTATCTATTTGTTCTTTTGATTTTAAAATAGATTTGATATCTTTATAAGAGATATTATCCTTTCCATAAAGCATAGTATCTCTAATATATTTAAACGACTGGGTAAAGAAACAAGCAATAACATAGTTTGATCCTCATATTTAATTTCAGCATCTATGTTACTTAAATCCATAAGAAGAGAATCAAAAGTATCAAGATGTGTAAGTATAGAGGTACCTTTAGCCATACGAAAAGTGTAGAGTTTTTGCTTTAGGTAAATCCTGTTTTCTACTGTTCTTTTCATATATAGGGTTTTAAGCTTTTCCCATATACCTTTGACTGAGCTTTCTCCTGCAACTTCACGCAAAACCTCATTTGAAAGATTTAAAATAATACTTGGTTTTGCCTTTTTGTCTATGACGGCAAACTCTACGTCCGTCATTTTATCCGGCATCTTCTCCTTTCCTTGCAGTACCAAATCTAAGACATCCTAAATTAGGATAGCTTCCATCTTTAATTGCCACATTCCGAAGTTTGCACTTCGGTCAAATTTCTCAACATAAGACTTTGTTAGAGTCATTTTGGCTATTTAAACTAACCCGGTTAGATCTGGCTCTGAAAACAACGGTATAATGACAATAACAAAGACAATGGAAGTTGATAATAACGACAATTAAAGAATATAAAGAAGACACAAATTTAAAGTGGTTCGGTCAAAGTGACCTACGTCCACAAGCGGAGAGGAGCAATTTTACTATACCAACAAGAGAACAAAAGAGAGTATAAATTAGAGTAAATACTCTAATTAGTTCCAAATACCCCAAGAGAATAACATCACAAGATCACTGTAAAGAAAAGTTCACACAAGTGTTTCTCAACACTCACTCTCTTACAAAATACTCTATAATGAAATAAAGGATGAGAAAGAAAGACAAGAGTGAAAAACTCTTGAATTAGTGTATTTGCAAATGAGGAGAAGCTCCTCTATTTATAGCAAGAAATCCTTGGCCTAATAGTGGATATTATGTCATGGCAAATGTCATGATCCACAAATTTTGTTATAATGGATATTATGTCATGGCAAATGTCATGAAAATTTGGCCATATTACACAACCCATTATTAGAATAAAGGAAGAAGAAGTGAAATAGGCATGTGCCTATGGATAGCCTCCGCATAGAGCCTTGGAGCCAAAGGCTAAATTTGTGGAGGAGAATTAACAATTCTCCAGTAGCATTCTTGGAGGCTAAGTTTTGCTCTCCTATTAAAGGGGGAGTTCTTTCACTTCTTAAGACACACCAACAAAAGAGAAAAGAAAAAGTGAGGCATCACAAACAGGATATAAAAAAATAGTCTATGATAAAAATAGAGAGTGTGAACGATATTGTAGCGATGTGGGAATATCAAAAGAGGGTTATTTCTTTTGATTGTTGTAGTAGTCTTTGAATATTTTATTCGAGACTACAAAGTGTAAAATTTCTTGCTATAGTGATATGAGTTGCTCCTCTCGGGGTCATGATTTTTTCCTTTATTTCGAAAGGTTTTTCACGTAAAAATCTTGGTGTCTTTGTCACTCTTTTATTCTTGTTGATTAACATATATCTGTGCTACGTTATTATCCCTATGTTATTATCGTGAATATTTTATCTGTGGGGGGTTTATTCTCAACAACTGATATCAGAGCACAAGTTCCGCTCGTTAATAAAATACTATTCACTGTCGGTAGTACTATACTCCATGAAAAAAAATATCCGGAGTAAAATACGAGGTAGCAAAATTCAACGGTAATTGCGGTTTCTCAACATGGCAAAGAAGGATGAGAGATATGCCCATCCAATAGGGATTACATAAGGTACTATATGCTCATGCCAAAAAATCTAATACCATAAAAGCTGAGGATTGGACTAACTTGGATGAAAAGGATGCTAGTGCAATCAGGCTGCACTTATCACATGATGTGGTAAATAACATCATTGATGAAGACACTGTATGTGGTATTTGGACAAGGTTGGAAAGCCTTATATGCCCAAAATGCTGACAAATAAATTGTACCTGAAGAAGCAGTTATACGCCCTATACATGGGTGAATGTACGATTTTTTTGTCATATTTAAATGTGTTTAACAGACTAATCACATAGCTCACCAACCTCGGAGTAAAGATCGAGGAAGAAGATAAAGCCATCTTGCTCTTGAGCTCGTTGCCATCTTCGTACGATAATTTGGCAACAACCATCCTACACGGTAAGACTACTATTAAGTTGAAAGATGTCACTGTAATAACCCAATATTGTTTTTATACTTATTAATTATGAGATTAGAGAATTTATTTATCTTGTAGCTATTGGAAAAATGCTAATCTACGGGAAGGTGATTTACTATAATATATAAGTAAGTGTATTTGATAAGTGGCTAGTGAGCCAATTACGAGCCCGTTTGGATTAGCTGATTGTAAATAGCTGATAAGTTTGAAGTGCTGAAAAGCATTTTTAAGTGCTGAAATTGATTTTTTAAATAAGCATTTACGTGTTTGGATAGACGCGCTGAAACTGATAATAAGCAGTTGATGTGTTTGGTAGAAAAGTGCTGATAAGTTATTTTTTTTATTAAAATGACTAAAATATCCTTTAAAACTTTACAAAAGTTTATAAATTTAAAAGTTTCTTTGTAAAGAAAAAGATGAACAATGAATATGAAATGAAAAGAAAGTTAGAAAATTTATTTTGGGAAAAATATTTTGTGAATTAGAAAATATTATTAAGGATAAACTAGTAAAAATCTTGGTCAAATTAAAAGTGCTTATAAACTAAAAAACTATAAGTTGGGGATGGCCAACTTATGACTTATGACTGATTTTAGCTTATAAACACTTGGCTTATAAGCATTTTGGGTATTTACCAAACGGATAGATAAACCAAAAAATATTTGTAAGCCAGTTTGACCAGCTTATAAGCTTTAACTAAACACTCTTTACATATTACAATTTAAAGATAGAAGTAAGTGATTTTAGTTAGTATTTAAAAGGTTAATAAGTGGGTCAAGCCCACCACTTACTAGCTGGTTAGAGGTTATAATTGATATCCTTAGTTTAGTAGAAAAAGAGGTAATTTAGGTTTAGCTTAATATATACATACATATATATAACGAAGCAATTTCCCTAACGAGAAGGGACAACAGGCGGCGGCTATAGTATTGGAGAAAATAATTTCAGAATCAGGTATCATAGCTATGCTACTGTAGTTCAATTTGCTATTTATTGATATTATTTATGTAGGAATAATAATCATAGTACTGATTGGAAGCAAAAAGTGATAATATTCATGAGCAAGCCAATGATTAGGGGAGACAATATAATTTGATGGTGATTGAATAGTAATGGAGTTAAACAAAGTAATATGAGAAGTCAAATAATTACATTGAAACCTAGAATTAATTTTCTTTGCATAGTGAAAGTAGTAGTTAATAATGATTGGGGTAATGATTATGTCAATGATGACATAAATAATTTAGTAATATTTATATTAGGATGGAATTTAGGAGTTTGTTTGAAAACTCTCGTTCAGTTACTTTTGCTATTTTTAATTAGGAGATACAACTCATTATGCCGTGATAGGAAGCATTCATAAGAAAATAGTATTATTAATATTTTGAAGAATTAGAGTATAAGCTAATGTGATGCTTCTGAAGTCACTGTTGTGCCGATTTATTTTGCACAGTTAAAGTGCTTTGTTTAATACTTAATAGTGTATAGATTTTATTTATTGGACTCGGGGTTAACTTTAATTTTGACTCGTTCTGAAATTGTAAAAAATTACTTACCTAGACTAATTAGGATGTGTTATTCAATATTTTGAATAGATTGAGACCATTGGAGGCCGTTTGATTGGTGTTCTGAAATTGATGCTCGCTTTTTCAAAACCCGTTTTGAAAGTATGTTTTGTCTGTCTGGTCGATATGTTGGGACGAGCGTGCACTTGGTAAAATCGGTGGTCTTTGACCACCCGTAAATATATATTAATTTGTAAAAAGCTGAAACTATTTAATAAGTGATTTGTGGTGTGATGTGATGTACCGTAGCCTCGTACTATGGCGTTGGGGCATTAGAAATTTTTTCTTCGTTGCCGTAATATATTTGGGGCATTGTGTATGCTGCCGTGATAGATTTAGGGCATTGTGTATGTGGCCGTGAACTCGTTGGGTGTTTGGTTAATTTAATGCACTGCCGTTTATGACAAGTTCTTAGTGTAGATTGTGCCAAGATATATAGTGTTGTAGTTGAATAATTGTCTGGACCTTATAGAGTAATTATATGGTGAAAGAATTTATGTGCATATTATTTATGTGCTCGTTGTGTGTTTGTATTTTCTACCACATATTCCAGAGGTATTCAGAGTGGCGGGTCAAGGATCTTACTGGGTTATATTTACATATAACTCACTCCTTACCTGCATGTCCATGCAGATACTGTTGCTGAGGACGAGGCTAGTGGCTAATGAGTTTGTTAAGTGGATTCTATTGCTGAGGTGAGCCGCCGCATTCTTCGTGGAGGCCGTTGTTTCAGCTCTACCTATCTTATTTCTACTATTTCTTTTGGGGTTTACCTGCCCGTCAGTTAAACTCCTATTACTCTATTAGATGCTCCGTGGTCTTAGTATGGAATTTGGGTTAGAGATTTATTATTTGAGTACTCATTAGATTTTTTTAATAAATTATGATTTTAGTTGGATAATTATTTCGTGTTTAATAATTTTTAATTCCTTTGGACTTGTACGCATTTCTCTCGAAGCTTATATAAAAGGTTAAGAGTACAGGAATTGGTTTGTCTGGCGAGTTATCTTAGCTGGGTGCCAGTCATGTCTATGGGGTAGTTTGGGACATGACAGTCACATCAGCTATTTTACTCAATAAGAAGATGAGAAAGAAGTTTGAAAATCAAGGACATGCTCTCATAACAGAAAGTAGGGGCAGGAGTCACCAAAGGGGTTTGAGCAACTATGGTAGATCAGGAGCTCGTGGAAAGTCTATGAACCGATCCAAATCAAAAGCCAAAAAATTGCTACAACTGCAATCAACCAGGTCACTTCAAAAGAGACTGCCCAAATCTAAGCAAGGGCAAAGGTGAAAGCAGTAGCCAAAAGAATGACGACAACACAACTACCACGGTGCAAAATAATGATAATGTTATTCTCTTCATAAATGAGGAATGCATGCACATGGCAGGTCCAGAATCGGAATGGGTGGTTGACACAACAACATCTTACCATGCCATACCGGTAAGAGTTCTTTTTTGCATATATGTAGCAGGTGATTTCGGCACTATAAGAATGGGTAACGCGAGTTACTCAAAGATTACGGGAATTGGTGACATTTGCATCAAATCAAATATCGGATGCACATTGATTCTAAAAGACGTGCGACGTGTACCTGGTTTGCGAATGAACTTGATCTCGAGAATTGCTTTGGACCGAGATGGGTACGAGAACTATTTTGCAAATCAAAAGTGGAGACTCACCAAGGGATCACTGGTGATTGCAAAGAGAGTTGCTCGTGGCACGTTATACAGGACATATGCAGAAATATGCCGAGGTGAATTAAACGAGGCACAAGATGAGATTCTGCAAATTATGGCACAAAAGAATGGGTTATCTGAGTGAGAAGGGATTGCAGATTCTTGCCAGGAAATCACCCATCTCTTTTGCTAAAGGTACGACGGTAAAACCTTGTGACTACTGTTTATTTGGTAAACAACATAGAGTCATATTTCAGACATCGTCTGAAAGAAAATTGAATATACTTGATTTGGTATATTTTTATATTTGTGGTCCAGTGGAGATATAATCGATGGGAGGTAACAATTATTTTTGTTACTTTTATTGATGATGCTTTACGAAAATTGTGGGTTTATATCTTGAAAACCAAAGATCAAGTGTTTTAAGTTATCCATAAATTTCATGCTCTAGTGGAAAGGGAGACATGCCAAAAGCTAAAGCGTCTCCGAAGTGACAATGGAGGTGAGTACACTTCAAGGAAATTTGAATAGTATTGTTCAATTCACGGGATCAAACATGAAAATACAGTTTCTGGAACCCCACAGTATAATGGCGTAGCCGAAAGGATGAATTGCACCATTATTGAGAAGGTGAGAAGCATGCTCAAAATGGCTAAACTGCCTAAATCATTCTAGGGTGAAGCAGTTTAGACAACATGTTACCTAATCCATAGGAGTCCATCAGTTCCATTGGCGTTTGACATCCCATAGAGAGTTTGAACCAACAAGAAGGTGTCCTACTCGCATCTGAAGGTGTTTGGTTGTAGAGCTTTTGCATATGTACCAAAGGAGCAGAGAACAAAGACTGGATGATAAATCTATTCCCTGCATATTCATCGAATATGGAGATGAAGAGTTCGGGTACAGATTGTAGGATCCTGTAAAGAATAAGGTCGTCAGAAGCAGAGATGTAGACTTCCGAGAAAGTGAAGTTGGAATTGTTGATGATATGTCAGAGACGGTCAAGAAAAAGAATGGTATAGCCATTAACCTTGTTACCATTCTTTCTACTTCTAACTATCCCACAAGTGCAGAAAGTACGACAAACGAGGTTGTCGAGCAGGGGGAGCAACCTAATGAGGTTATTGAGCAAGGGGAAACTTGATGATGACGCCGAGAAAGTGGAGTACCCTACTCATGAAAAAGAACAACCTCAACCTCTAAGGAAATCAAAAATACCAACGGTAGAGTTATGCAGGTACCCTACCACAGAGTATGTCCTCAACAGTGATGAGGGGGAACCAGAAAGTCTTAAGGAGGTATTGTCCCATCTAGAAAAGAACCAGTGGATAAAAGTCATGCAAGAGGAGATGAAATCTCTATAGAAAAATGACACGTACAAGTTGGTTGAACTTCCAAAGGGTAAAAGATCACTCAAATATAAATAGGTCTTTAATCTCAAGAAAAATAAAAATGGCAAGTTGGTCAGATACAAAGCTCGATTGGTAGTTAAAGGCTTCGAACAGAAGAAAGGTATTGTTTTTGACGAAATTTTCTAACTTGTTGTCAAAATGACTTCTATTCGAATAATCCTGAGCTTATAAGCTATGATGACCCAAAATGTCATCTTTAAATTTAATAATTAATTTTGTATTCTAAGACCTCAAAAAGTACTATTTATCATTCCTCGACTTGCGTGCGCAATCCGTAAAATTTTTCAGAAAGTTTTCACGTAAAAAATGAATTAAAATGTGAATTAGATCTTTAAAACTCAACTAAGTTGACTTTGGTCAACATTTTGAGCAAACGGACTCGGATCACTGTTTTAATAGTTTTGCTAGGTTCGTATCGTGATTTGGGACTTTGGCGTATGCCCGGAATTAAATTCTGAGGTCCCTAGCCCGAGATATAGAATTTTGATGAAAAATTAAAAGTTTAAGTTCAAATAGTGATCGGATGTCAAATTATGTGCAAACGACCCCGGAATAGAATTTTGATAATTCCAACAGCTCCGTATGGTGATTTTGGACTTAGGAATATGATCGAAATTTTATTTGAAAGTCCGTAGTGGAATTAGGTTTGAAATGCCAAAAGTTGAATTTTTGAGAAGTTTGACCGGGGGGTTGACTTTTTGATATCGAGGTCGAAATCCGATTCTGGAAATTGGAATAGGTCTGTTATGTCATTTATGACTTGTGTGCAAAATTTGAAGTCATTCCGAATTGATTTGATGTGTTTCGGCACAAGATATAGAATTTGAAAGTTCAAAATTCATAGATTTTGATTTGAGGTGCGATTCGTCGTTTTGATGTTGTTTGATGTGGTTTGAAGCCTCGACTAAGTTTGTATTGTATTTTGGGATATGTTGGTATAATTGGTTAAGGTCCTGAGGGTCTCGGGTGGATTTCGGAAGGTAAACGGAATGGATTTCGGATAAAGAAGGCTGCTGGAAATTTCTGTTATGCGTGGAGCCAAATATGGAAGCTTATATCGCGCAATCTATAAGGAATCAGATAATTATCAAAACATAAGAGTTGTAGCCCTTTGATTCTAGTTTCCATAATGTTAAACCATTCATCATTTGGACATTTTTACAGAAAGTTATGATGGATTGAATGAAGGCTGGTAGAGCAGTTTTGCCAGAAATTTCGCCAGAAATTTCTGATGTGTGGAGCCGACTTTGGAAGCTTATATCTCGAAATTCATAAGGAATCTGAAAAGTTTCAAAACATGAAAGTTGTAGTCATTTGATTCTAGTTTCCAGAAGGTTATACCATTCATCATTTGTACATAAAGTTATGATTGATTGAAGGAAGGCTGGTAGAGCAGTTTCTGGTGGACTTTTAATGACGAAAAGTGGACTTTTAGTGACGGATTGGCAAAAACTTAAGACCAAAAATGGTCATTTCATTCATTTTGTTTTGGATTTTTGGAGCACGGTTCTTGTGCGATTTTCACGGGAAAACATTGGGGTAAGTGTTCCTTATCCTATATTGATTATATTTCATGATTCCATGCTCATTTACATCATGAATCCATGAATTTATGGAAGAAAAATCAAGATTTTTGCAAAATCTTCAAAAAACAAAAATTTAAGATTTGGAGGTCGAGTTGTTATCGAATTTTGGTAAAATTGATATGGGTGGACTCGTAATTGAATGGGTTTTCGGATTTTATAAGTTTCGCCGGATTCAGAGATGTGAGCCCCACGGACAAATTTTGAACTAATTTCGAATTTTATTGAAAATGTAATATTTTCTTATGAAATTGATTACTATAATTTATGTTGACTGTATCAAATTAATTATGACTAGATACGAGTCGATCGAAGTCTGAAAATCGAGAAAAATGCATAATACTTGGTTAAATTGGAGCTATTTGAGCACTTGAGGTGCAAATTGTGATATATTGTGATATTGATACGCATGCGGTGGTATAAGGTCTGGGTGTTGAAACGCATGCGGTGAGATAAGGGTGGCTTGATACGCGTGGCTAGTAGGGGTGACTACTAGAAGTCATGCGGTGTGATAAGGGTGGCTAAAACGCGGGATGCTATTTCGGGAAAAAAATATTTTCTTTAAATAAATTGTGAAGGCTCCCGCGGTGATATAAGAAAATGAGATATTGTGAAATTATTTATAACTTGGGACTACGAGGCCGTACCTCGGTAGTGCCCTTGTTGATATTGATTTATGGTCATAGTTGCTTTCGATTAATTATTGTGATTTTTCATAAAGTTGAAGGAAATTCTATTTTGATTCCACGAGATATTATTTGCAATTATTTGGTGTCATTAAATGTGACATACTATTTGATTCATTTCCAATGTCATTTTATTTTACTACATTGATAAACATTTTACCATGCCATTATTATATTCCAATAGGGCCTCACCTGACCTCGTCACTACTCTACCGAGGTTAGGCTTGGCACTTACTGGGTACCGCTGTGGTGTACTCATACTACGCTTTTGCACATCTTTTTGTGCAGATCCAGGTACATTTTTACCAGCCTAGACGTCAGTGAGTTACCTGCGCACGGAGATTTCGAGGTATATTTGCCAGCGTCCGCAGACTCCGGAGTCCCCTTCTATCATTTTATGTTGCTTCCTTATATTTTATTTAGACCTTGACATATAGAGACATTGAGAATAAATTCTTAGAAGCTTGTGACTTATTTCTATCGGGTTTTGGGAGTTAAAATTGTTTGAATTGTAGTTTATTTATTTCAGATATTTATTATTATTCCGCATTGATAGGCTTACCTAGTCTTAGAGACTAGGTGCCATCACAACATCCTACGGAGGGAATTTGGGGTCGTGACAAGTTGGTATCAGAGCACTAGGTTCATAAGTGTCATGAGTCACAAGTAGGTTTAGTAGAGTCTTACAGATCGGTACGGAGACATCTGTACTTATCTTCGAGAGGCTATGGAACTATTAGGAAATATTCACTTCTTTGACTCCTTATCGTGCGGCATTGATTTAGCTTGAAACATATATCTTATATTCCTTTGTATCCACTCGTGTATGACATTGCGCACTCGGTATCAGTTGTGCGTCGACGGTTCGTGATACCGTAGATGGACTATGAGGGAGCCAGAGATGCTCAAACATTGCCTTAACGTGTGGTTCTGACTGAAGATACGGGCGTATTGAGAGATCACCTAGTGAATCATGTGGGGGTGCAACGAACGTTGGCCTCTAGTTGATTTATACAAGCTGTGAAGATTATTATTGTGGATCATCGGACGTTGTGACCTATGACTTCGCGCCGAGTAGGGGGAGTCCACTACCAATGGGTGGATTGGGGGGTCATGTATTATATCAGTTTTGGCCTGAAATGTATATATGTGGTACTGAAAGGTTCCCTAAAATTTATACATGTTTAAGACCTGAGATTTTGTAGAGGATAAGGTTGGGACTTGCGGTATGTCCGCCTCCTTAATAATCCTATACTTCAATACCAAAGGAGTTATAGAAACAACTCTAAATTTGTAGAAGGTCTACTCAGCGTGGACGTCACTGTTGTGGATTTTGGGGTGCTTCGGAGTAAGTACACTTGTTGACGAGAGTCTGGACTATGTGGATCGTGACAAGATTTGTCTGTATGGAGCTCTACTTTTGTAATCGTTGTGTATAAATAGGGGTAAGGGTTACCCCAAAGAAGAGTCGAAGAGTATGTTAAGAAATTGGTCAGCTCAACAGTGTAGAGTCAGTATAACAAAAGAAGAAATTCGCCTTGGGAGAGATAATTCTCCACCGGTGTTCGTGGCAAGCCTATGAAGAGAGCAGACCAGCCAATGCAACACCGCCCACTTGGCTCAGTTCTCGGAAATGCTTTTGAAAGAGTTTATTTTCTGGACTCTCCGTAATGCGTGGCGCATAGGGTTTGAACAGTTGCGCATTGACGATGTCAGAATATGACATCAAGTTCAATAAGTTAGCCCGTCATACTCCTACTTTGCTTCCTACAGCCAGAGGGCGAGTCCATAGACTCATTAAAGGACTCAATTATGATCGTAAAATTTTGTACGACTCGGGAGCTACAAGCTGATACTTCATTTCTGCTAGTTGTACAAATTGCCAAGATATTAGAATGTGTTTGGGGTGAAAACAAAAGGAAACTAAGGAGACCAAGACGTCTCAAGGTTCTGGGGGATTCAGTGGATTCTACTCTGCAAGTATAAATCATTATGGAGGGGGCTCGGGCAGTCGGCCAGCCCAGTCCGTACATCGGATTACTCGGGGTGCTCCAGTAAGTTCTTTTAATGCACCACCAACATGAGTTCCTACAATGGTAATTCCAGTTATCTAGCACAGACTCAATATGAGCAGCCTAACCCGCAAAAAGGTTGTTATGAATACGGTGATACTAGGCACATCATGAGAAAAATTGTCAAAAACTTGGGAGAGACTTATTTCATCAAAGCACTCAGGCTACGTGCCCCATTGCAGTTACTACACCACTCACACGACCAGTTAGGGGTGGAGGACAGACAGGTAAAAAGTGTCCTAGAGGTAGAGACCCAGTCGTTGATATATTTGTTTTACGGTATGGCGGAGGTCGCTACATCAGATGGTGTCGTTACAGGTACGACCTCAATTTAATATAAAGGAATAATTTCCTTAAGTTGATTCGGTTCTCAATATCGAAACGAGTCTTCCTATTGTGCTCCACTTATGAGTGAGCTTCATAATTCTATAATCTACTTATGTGTTTACCCTTGTTGGGAGATTTTATGGAGATAACTACACCTATCATTTTGTGTTGGTCACTAATAAGAGCTGCAAGGCTAAATGTGGCTTTTTGTTACTCATTTCGATAAATTTTGATGTAAATTCCGAATAATTAATTGCAAATTATGAATTATATGCCCTACCGGTGTGGGGTTCATTATGTGTTGTGATTTGGTGTAACCGAAATTATTTAAAAGGAGAAAATGGAAATTTTCAATTGGCACGATGTGCATATTACTTGTGATTCAGAACTGAGGACGAGATCCTCACATTTTTATGTAAATTGATATGTTTAAACCGGGCTACGAGCTGCGGTGGAAGTTATATAAGGACGAGATCCTTGTGAGAAAAATTCTTGTGTTTAAGTCTCCCTTGTGAAATTAAATTTGTACTATAGTACTAATAGGGAGTCATGCCTGTTAGGCTTATTTGAAAATTCTTATATGAAATTCTCTGTGCATAGTTGTCAAATTTGTGTTGTAATTATTAATTTTTAACCTACGAGGTAGGTGCCCGCCTAGGTGACGTTAAATGTGATTCGTTAATTCGGGTAAATAATTATGAAGTCTTCATGCCTCGTATCTAGTTATCAGTATTGTGAAGGTTTACAACGAGATTTTTGTTAACATGAAGTTAAATGACGATTCTGTAATTGATTATGAACAACTATTAAGACCAAATTGATCCAAGAGGGTGCCCCATTTACAGGGTCAGACGAGTGTGAGTTAAGCTTTCAGAAGCTCAAGATCACTTTGACTCCGACACAAGCGTTGGTATTACTTACATATTCAAGGTCTTATACTGTGTATTATGACGCATCGCATATTAGTCTCGGCGCGATGTTGATGCAAGATGGTAGGGTGATTGCCTACGCGTCCAGACATTTAAAGGTACATGAGGAAAAAAAAATTGGTCCACGGCCTTGAGTTAGCAGCTATTGTTCGTGCCTTGAAGAATTTGGCGGCATTATTTGTACGGTGTCCATTGTGAGGTCTACATCAATCACCGAAGTCTACAACATCTGTTTAAACAGAAGGATCTTAATTTGCGGCAGCGGAAATGGTTGGAGTTGCTTAAGGATTATGATATCACCATTCTCTATCATCTTGGGAAGGCCAATGTAGTGGCCGATGCCTTGAGTCGTAAGGCGGAGAGTTTGGACAGCTTAGCATATTTACCGGTAGCAGAGAGGCCTTTGGCCTTGGATATTCAGGCCTTGGCCAACCCGTTTGTCAGATTGGATATTTCCGAACCGAGTCGAATTTTGGCTTGTGTGGTTTCTCAGTCTTCTCTTTATGATCGTATCAGGGAGCGTTAGTATGATGACCCCCATTTGCTTGTCCTTAAGGATACAGTTCAGTACGGTGATGCCAAAGAAGTCGCAATTGGAGATGACGATGTATTACGGATGCAGGGCAGGCTATGTGTGCCTAATGTAGATGGTTTTCGTGAATTGATTCTCCATGAGGCTCACAGTTCACGGTACTCCATATATCCGGGTGCTGCGAAGATGTAGCAGGACTTGAGGCAACATTATTGGTGGAGGAAGATGAAGAAAGACATAGTGGAGTATGTAGCTCGGTGTCTAAATTGTCAACAAGTGAAATATGAGCATCAACAACCGAGTGGATTGCTTCAGAAGTTAGTGATTCCAGAATGGAAATGGGAGAGGATCACTATGGATTTCGTTGTTGGGCTCTCACGGACTCAGAGGAAGTTCCATGCAGCTTGGGTGATTGTGGATAGATTGACCAAGTCAGCTCATTGCAATCCTATGATGACTACCTACTCTTCCGAGCAGTTGGCTTTAATCTATATTCGCGAGATTGTCACATTTCACGGCATACCAGTATCTATCATCTCTGACCGGGATACGCAGTTTACATTACGGTTCTAGAGGGCAGTACAACGTGAGTTGGGTACTCGGGTAGAGTTGAGTACAACATTTCACCCTCAGACGGACGAGCAGTCCGAACGCACTATTTAGATACTGGAGGATATGCTTCGTGCGTGTGTGATAGATTTTGGGGGTGCTTGGGATCAGTTCTTACCACTTGCGTAGTTTGCTTACAACAACAGTTGTCAGTCAAGCATTCAGATGGCTCCGTATGAGGTCTTGTATGGTAGGTGGTGCCAGTCCCCAGTGGGTTGGTACGAACCGGGCGAGGCTAGGCTATTGGATATAGACTTGGTTTAGGATGCCTTGGAAAAGGTTAAGTTGATTCAGGATTGACTTCGTATAGCCCAATCTAGACAAAAGATTTATGCAAATCGGAAGATTCGTGATATTGCATTCATGGTTGGTGAGCAATTTGAGCCCTAGGTATATTAGGCCTTTTGCTATTCTTGAGAGAGTTGGAGAAGTGGCTTACAAACTTGCACTACCACCTAGTCTCTTTGCCGGTCATCCGGTATTCTATGTTTCCATGCTTCAAAAATATCACGGCGATCCGTCTCATGTGTTAGACTTCAGTTCGGTTCAGTTGGACAAGAATCTATCTTATGTTGAGGAACCAATGGCTATTTTGGATAGGCATGTTCGAAAGCTGAGGTCAAAGAATATTGCTTCCGTGAAGGTTTAGTGGAGGGGTCATCCGGTCGAGGAGGCGACTTGGGAAACCGAGCATGATATGCGCAGCTGTTATCCACACTTATTCACCAGCTTAGGTACTTTTTCTAACTCCGTTCGAGGACGAACGTTTGTTTTAGAGGTGGAGAATGTGATGACCCAAAATGTCATCTTTAAATTTAATAATTAATTTTGTATTCTAAGACCTCGAAAAGTACTATTTATCATTCCTCGACTTGTGTGCGCAATCCGTAAAATTTTCTGGAAAGTTTTTGGTAAAAAATGAATTAAAATGTGAATTAGAGCTTTAAAACTCAACTAAGTTGACTTTGGTCAACATTTTGAGCAAACGGACTCGGATCAGTATTTTGATAGTTTTGATAGGTCTGTATCGTGATTTGGGACTTAGGCGTATGCCTGGAATCAAATTCTGAGGTCCCTAGCCCGAGATATGGAATTTTGATGAAAAATTAAAATTTTAAGTTCAAATAGTGACCGGATGTCAAATTATGTGCAAACGATCCCGTAATAGAATTTGGATGATTCCAACAGCTCCGTATGGTAATTTTGGACTTAGGAGCATGATCAGAATTTTATTTGGAAGTTCGTAGTGGAATTAGGCTTGAAATGCCAAAAGTTAAATTTTTGGGAAGTTTGACCGGGGGTTGACTTTTTGATATCGAGGTCGGAATCTAATTCTGGAAATTGGAATAGGTCTGTTATGTCATTTATGACTTGTATGCAAAATTTGAAGTCATTCCGAATTGATTTGATGTATTTCGGCACAAGATATAGAATTTGAAAGTTCAAAGTTCATAGATTTTGATTAGAGGTGCGATTCGTCGTTTTGATGTTGTTTGATGTGGTTTGAAGCCTCGACTAAGTTTGTATTATATTTTGGGACATGTTGGTATAATTGGTTAAAGTCCCGAGGGTCTCGAGTGGATTTCGGAAGGTAAACGGAATGGATTTCGGACAAAGAAGGCTGCTGGAAATTTCTGTTGCAGAAATTTCGCCAGAAATTTCTGATGCGTGGAGCCAAATATAGAAGCTTATATCGCGCAATCTATAAGGAATTAGATAATTATCAAAACATAAGAGTTGTAGCCCTTTAATTCTAGTTTCCAGAAAGTTAAACCATTCATCATTTGGACATTGTTACAAAAAGTTATGATTGATTGAATGAAGGCTGGTAGAGCAGTTTTGCCAGAAATTTCGCTGATGTGCGGAGCCGACTTTGGAAGCTTATATCTCGATATTCATAAGGAATCTGAAAATTTTCAAAACATGAAAGTTGTAGTCGTTTGATTCTAGTTTCCAGAAGGTTATACCATTCATCAGTTGGACATTTGTTCATAAAGTTATGATCGATTGAAGGAAGGCTGGTAGAGCAGTTTCTGGTGGACTTTTAGTGACGAAAAATGGACTTTTAGTGACGGAAAATGGACTTTTAGTGACAGATTGGCAGAAACTTAAGACCAAAAATGGTCATTTCATTCATTTCGTTTTGGATTTTTGGAGCACGGTTCTTGGGCGATTTTCACGGAAAAACATTGGGGTAAGTGTTCCTTATCCTATATTGATTATATTTCATGATTCCATACTTATTTACATCATGAATCCGTGAATTTATGGAAGAAAAATCAAGATTTTTGCAAAATCTTCCAAAAATAAAAATTTAAGATTTGGAGGTCGAGTTGTTATCGGATTTTGATAAAATTGGTATGGGTGGACTCGTAATTGAATGGGTTGTCGGATTTTATAAGTATCGCCGGATTCCGAGATGTGGGCCCCACGGGCAAATTTTGAACTAATTTCGGATTTTATTGAAAATGTAATATTTTCTTATGAAATTGATTACTATAATTTATGTTGACTGTATCAAATTAATTATGACTAGATACGAGTCGATCGGAGTCGGAAAATCGAGGAAAAAGCATAATACTTGGTTAAATTGGAGCAAGTCGAGGTAAGTGACTTGTCTAACCTTGTGTGGGAAAAATTCCCCCTAGGATTGATAATTGTAATGTGTGAAAAGTCGTGTACACGAGGTGACGAGTGTGTACACGTGCTAAATGTGAATGATTATATTTTAAATTATGTAGATCACTGTTATGCATTAATTAAATTATTTTATTTTGTTATATTCTTCATTATTGATTTAATGTTTATATTTTAAATTTGTTTTACCTTTTCTGGCTAATTATTTTTTTTGTTTAGTTGGAACTTGGTTTCTTTTATTCTGTGCATTATTTGAAGGTTGATTTTCTTTAAATTAAATATTATTAATATGAAGTATTTGACATTTTAAAACTTGATATTGAAGCAACATATTAAAGATTTTGAAATATTATTTTCCTAAATTATTTACTCCTGAATATTTTTGTAAGATTTTCGTACTCATTGTGATGGAGCAGTGAGCTCTTTATTGTGGAAAAATATTATTGTTGAATTATTTTGACATGAGCCGTGAGCTCTTTATTGTGGAAAAATATTATTGTTGAATTATTTTGACATGAGCCGTGAGCTCTTTATTGTAGAAATATATTATTGATGATTTATTTTGGCATGAGCCGTGAGCTCTTTATTGTGAAAAAATACTGTTGTTGAATTATTTTGGCAAGTTAAATTATTTGAGCACTTGAGGTGCAAACTGTGATATATTGTGATATTGATACGCATTCGGTGGTATAAGGTCTGGGTGTTGAAACGCATGCGGTGAGATAAGGGTGGCTTGATACGCGTGGCTAGTAGGGGTGACTACTAGAAGTCATGCGGTGTGATAAGGGTGGCTAAAACGCGAGATGCTATTTCGGAAAAAAATGTTTTCTTTAAATAAATTGTGAAGGCTCCCGCGGTGATATAAGAAAATGAGATATTGTGAAATTATTTATAACTTGGGACTACGAGGCGGTACCTCGGTAGTGCCCTTGTTGATATTGATTTATGGCCATAGTTGCTTTCGATTAATTGTTGTGATTTTTATAAAGTTGAAGGAAATTCTGTTTTGATTCCACGAGATATTAATTGCAATTATTTGGTGTCATTAAATGTGACATACTATTTGATTCATTTCCAATGTCATTTTATTTTACTACATTGATAAACATTTTACCATGCCATTATTATATTCCAATAGGGCCTCACCTGACCTCGTCACTACTCTACCGAGGTTAGGCTTGGCACTTACTGGGTACCGCTGTGGTGTACTCATACTACGCTTTTGCACATCTTTTTGTGCAGATTCAGGTATATTTTTACTAGCCTAGACGTCAGTGAGTTACCTGCGCACGGAGACTTCGAGGTATATCTGCCAGCGTCCACAGATTTCGGAGTCCCCTTCTATCATTTTATGTTGCTTCCTTATATTTTATTTAGACCTTGACATATAGAGACATTGAGAATAAATTCTTAGAAGTTTGTGACTTATTTCTACCGGGTTTTGGGAGTTGAAATTGTTTGAATTGTAGTTTATTTATTTTAGATATTTATTATTATTCCGCATTGATAGGCTTACCTAGTCTTAGAAACTAGGTGCCATCACGACATCCTACTGAGGGAATTTGGGGTCGTGACATAAGCTAGCCTAGATCTTGAAGTGGAGTAGTTGGATGTGAAAACTGTATTTTTTCACGAAGATTTGGAAGAGAAGATTTATATGGAGTATACAGAAGGAATTGAAGTAGCTGGAAAGAAACAGATGATGTGCAAATTGAATAAGAGTCTTTATGGGTTGTAGCAGCACCAAGGCAGTGGTACATGAAGTTTGACTCATTCATGAAAAGTCAAACCTACACAAAGACTTATTATGATCCATATGTATACTTCAAAAGGTTTTTTGATAACAACTTTATTATATTGTTGTTATATGTGGATGACATATTGATTGTAGCACAAGAGAAGGAGTTGATTGCAAAGTTGAAGAGAGATTTGTCCAAGTCATTTGATACAAAGAACTTGGGCCTAGCACAATAAATTCTGGGGTTGAAAATAGTTAAAGAGCGAACAAGTAGAAAGTTGTGACTATCTTAGGAGAAATATATTGAACGTGTACTGGAACACTTCAACATGAAGAGTGTTAAGCCAGTCAGCACACCTCCTACAATAATGGAGGAGAAAAGGAACATGGCTAGAGTTCATTATTCTTCAGCAGTTAGAAGCTTGATGTATGCAATGGTATGCACCAGACCAGATATTGCCCATGCAGTTGGTGCTGTTAGCAGGATCTTTGAAAATCTTGGAAAAAAACACTAGAAAGCAGTCAAGTGGATACTCAGGTACCTGAGAGGTACCTATGAAGTCTGTTTGTGTTTTGGAGGATCTAATCCAATCTTAAAAGGCTATACAGATGTTGATATGGCAGGTGATCTCGATAATAAAAAATCCACTACTAGGTACATGTTTACATTTTCAGGGGGAGCTATATCATGGCAGTCGAAGTTGCAGAAATATGTCGCACTTTGTACAACTGAAGCAGAGTATATTGCCACTACTGAAGGTGGAAAGGAGATGGTATGGCTAAAATGGTTTCTCCAAGAACTTGGATTGCACCAGAAGGAATATATAGTCTATTATGACAGTCAAAGTGTAATAGATTTGAGCAAAAATATCATGTATCATGCAAGAACAAAGCAAATCAAAGTGTAATAGATTTGAGCAAAAATATCATGTATCATGCAAGAACAAAGCAAATCGACTTGCGATATCATTGGATTCGGGAAAAGATAGAGAATAGATCTATGCAGGTCAAAAAAATTCCTACAAGTAAGAATCCTTCAAATATGCTGACCAAGGTGGTACCAAGAGATAAGTTCGAGCTATGCAAAGAACTTGTCGGCATGCACTTAAACTAGCAACCCAGGTGTTATCTCCTTCTGGTGAATGGGTCTGGAGAGGGAGATTTGTGAAGTCCAACCCATTATTAGAATAAAGAAAGAAGAAGTGAAATTGGCATGTGCCTATGGATAGCCTCCGCAGAGAGCCTTGGAGACAAAGGCTAAATTTGTGGAGGAGAATTAATAATTCTCCTATAGTATTCTTGAAGGCTAAGTTTTGCTCTCCTATATAGGGGGGGGGGGGGGAGCTCTTTCACTTCTTAAGACACACCAACAAAAGAGAGGAAGAATGAGTGAGGCATCAGATACATGGTATAAGAAAATAATATGTGAAAAAAATAGAGAGTGCGAGCGATATTGTAGTGAGGTGGGAATAACAAATGAGGGTTATTTCTTTTGATTGTTGTAGTGGTCTTTGGAGTATTTTACTCGAGCCTATAAAGCGTAAAATTTCTTGCTATAGTGATATTAGTTGCTCCTCGCGGGGTCATGGTTTTTTCCCTTATTTAGTAGGATCTTGTCGTTGTCACTCTTTTATTCTTGTTGATTAACGTATTTATGTGTTATTCCGTGGTTATTACCGTAAATATTTTTTCTCTAGGGTTTATTCCCAACAAGTTTGTCCATTTATTTCTTGAAAGTTCAAAGATTTCAGAGATCCAAATCATTTGAGAATAATATAAAATTTGCTCAGGAGAGAAAAAGTAATAATCGATAAATTTTTAGCACTTACCGGTGCCGAGTTACCGAATAATTTTGATCGGAAATTCTCCGGGCTTCTGGCTTTCTACACTTCAATATAATTCACTATCTTCTTGTGTTGCTCCACGTTCCGCCATGCGATATTAAAATATTGGGAAAAGGCCAATTTATGCTTTAAACTTACCTCCTTTGTAATTTCTTAATACTCTTTTGAGGTGTAATTTTCTTAAAAAGAACTTCTAAGTACTAGTATGCAAATTCGAAAAATCAAATTCAAGGTAACATGTGGGGGGATCACTTTCATTTCCTGCTTTAGTACACAGAATTCATACCCAAATGCAAATATCCATTAATACTTTATTGGGTCTAGTAGTTAACTAAGTACACGTGTGGCACTTGACAACTTGTTCACGATCTTGCGCAACTCGCTCACGATTTTGTTATGCCAAGTTAGCCTTACTACGCTAAATATCGCTAAAGGAACGTTAGAACATAAGAGAATTACCAAAGGAAACTTTCATACATAGAACTTGAATTGTTAGCTTTGTGAGTTACAACACACAAGTGCGTCTAACCCCAGCTAGAAAAACTGTAATGCTTTATAAAAAAATCTCCTTATATGATAATAGACTTCTCAATGATATGGGGAAGTCGGACATTACCATCGCTATCCACCATCGACAAAAATCAGCTTACAAGGGTTTGATTGAAAAAGGTTTTTATACGAATATTCTTTTTATTTCATTAGGATAAGGAATGTAATTGACCGTTGCAAACATACACTTGTGTCGAGCTTATCTTTTCTACTTTTACGATGTTGAAAGTAATACATCTTTTGGATGGAAATATAGATAAGGCATAAATCTCCACCCATTTTAGCCGTTTGATGTAGGAGTTCTCAGATCTTTTGTTGAGCAATTGAATCAATTGCTTTCGGCTTCGATAAAGTTAGAATGAATACATTTAATAAGATCATGTTATATATTAATCTGAAGCTACTAAGCTAAATTTTGGACTTGCCTCTATATCTCAGTCATATGCTAGAGATTGTAAGGAGAGTAAGGGATGCATCACTACAGCAGGCAACTTGGGATATGTCTGTTAGAACATACGTAACGGAAGCAAGCATACGATTCAGGTATTAAATACATGTAAATTAGACAATGATATAATTACGAGATTAAGAACCACTAACCTCTTGAAAACACCTCTTGAAAACGTTGCACAAGTCCTCCTCAGAGCAATAATCCATGGCTGCAATCTTCTACTATGATCCTAGTAAAACCTTGGACGAAATTGCTTTGAGTGAGCAAGAACAATACAACTCGAAAAAGTCGTTATTTGGTGAAAAACGTCTTCCTTATTTAGACTCGTTTTTCAGCCAAAAAGGGCACCGAAAACGCGTAAGATTCTGCTTGTGCAAGTAGAATCTTACTCTAACTCTACAAGATGACTTTTCCCCAAAGTCACTTTTTATCCCAAGTCAGTCTAGGTTTTTACTAGGCATAGCAGGGACCACAGAAATAATAAGAGGCTACTAATTATAGTATTAATTCAAAAATTTGGATGAACTAATTCTTACTATAATTAATTGCAATTTATTCCAAATCCACCGGCTGGGTTTTCACATGAAAACTTATAAACTTACATAAAGAGGTATCATCAAACTCAAAACCGAGTCATGGATTCTATCAACTAATTATTATTTCACAAATGTTATTCGTTATTGTCCAATCTATTAGGCATACATTAACTATGAATAGAATTGTACCTTTTGATAAATCAAAACAATAAACAAATCACATTGATTATAATAATTATATCAAAATTAGGAGTATAAGCTCATTTAATGAATTAGAGAAAATATCTTTTATATATTCAGTACAAAAACATCTTTTCTCAACTTGGTCCGTTCAATATACACCAAATATACTAGCACAAGAAGTCAGAGTAAAACCACTCTCATAATCAAGATAAATTATACCACAATCTTGTACTACAATCATCAAGATATTTTGCCCAATAATATTTCTATTATGAAGATAGTTTATTAATTATGAGAACCGACATCTTCTTTGCATGAGACTCCATACATTAAATTGTCTACTACATAACTAAATGACACGCATGTAACAAATAATCTATTTCAAATAGTACTTTATTGAATTGAATAAATTAAATAAATAATTATTCTATAAAAAATAAAAACACTCTAAACCGCATGGCTAATAGTATATCCCAACAATATCCTAAGCCAATGGCACAGTTGTGCTTTGCTTCACAAAGCCACTAAGAGTGTACTTTTTAGGTCTTAGTTTCTGTTATGGCAGAAAACCACAAAGGAAGGGAAGAAGCAAATTAAATGATATCATAATGTGCCATCATTGCTAAGAGGAGAAACCAAACTAGAAAGCTGCTCTTTTTTCCACTTTTTGTCAACAAATTTCACAATTTGTTCCCCTTTTTATAGTTCTGTTGTTTACAAGTTAAGCTAAAGAAAGGATATCAGACTATGAACAAGGCTAGATACAAGAGTGCTGCCTACCTTGCTCTATACAAAAGGTTACATGAAAACTAAAACTCGAGACTTTCTTAACTACTGGCTGCAAACTAAGAACCGACTTTCTGAATGCAAACCAAGAGCTTTTGCTAAGCTAATCACATTCAGCGAGGCTGCTGGATGCTGCGGAAGCTGTTCCTTGAGCTCACAATCTTGGCTGGCTTCTCATAGTACATTGGAGGCGCAACGGGGGATCTTGGTGAACGCATAGTTCTTATCAGTGCATCAGAAACATTGGGTAAACCTGTTGTCAAGGGGGTAAATTTTTATGAAGGAACAATCATATGAGAATAATAGTAACAACACCATTGACTAAACTGGAAGTTATGACAAGTAATTGAAAGAATGAGAGAGACAGTGCATACCATATTGCGGAATTCCATTGACACCATAGAGAGGTGACTTAATTCCTTGTTGCCCACTTCGGGATGATTGGAGAAATTCCTCAAACTGAGCTTCCATGTTCAAGATATCCTCATCCACATTAAGATCAATATTCTCCGGAAGCAAATCAGCAATATCGTTACCAGCTCCATATTGATCATTACCATATTCCTCTCCCTGGTTCTGGCTCATCCAATAGTCATGGAACCATGTTGAAGTTGTCACCAAATTCCACCATTCTGGTGAAAAGTCCTCCACTTGGCGCACAAACGAAGGAACAAAGAGGGGCGCATTTGGATTCAACGATGATCTTCCTCCAGAAACTAATGCCATAATGCTTTTTTTCCAAAATTGCTACCTGAAGTACAAACAAAGTAAACAAATTAGGGTACGACTCCGAATACAAACATTCAAATCATCAACAGAACGGAAATAGAATTTCTTCCTGACCTAATAACATCTAACCTCAACAATCAGGTTCTAATACATAAATCAAGCTCATGAGCAAATTTATCAAATTTAACAAGATACAAACAGAAAACTGATGTCCTTGAGCAACATAGGATTCCCAAACGGATAAATTTCAAAGAAAATTTATTAACATCCAGTATAATCTCTAAGCAACAATACTATTTACCACAGGTTACTACACAGCCAAAGCAATAGTAGTCACAGACATGGGTTGATGCAAGGTTTTGTTAGCCTGAACCCTAATCGCAATCATTTTTTGAGGGAAAATACATTTTTGCACAAGGTTTGCACCCAATGCCACAGAGGAGTAACTAACACAAAATTGGTTATAGACCATAACTTAATTGAAGTCACCTGGACAATAAGTAGCAACTAATACATCACAAAATTGCTGATACAATCCTATATACGATCATTTTATCTTCTTCAACATATTACAAAGAAAACATCTACAATCCTTTTAGATCTACTCAAACAATAATTTTGGCCTTTTATAATAAATTCCCTAAAAGTCCTTGTTTTTGGGAAGAATATCCCTTCACATCATTTAGGCATCAAATAGGGACGACGTTTACCAAAATGAACACGCTATTGACTCAAATTGACTAAATAAAATGCATCTAAAACAACTAAATAAGCAGGCACATATCACAATTGTTCGTAAATATCAGATATATTCATCTACCAGCATATATAATTATTCAAAGCAAAAGCAAAAAACATATTACATCAATCCAATAAATCATTTTATAGAAAAAGTACCAAAATTTTCAGATTGAACAGATCGACAGATCAAAAGCCAGAAAAGTCGAAAATTGAACGCTAGAAATTACATTACAAGATTCAATGGCGATTTTACAGTACCTTCAAATATATGTGTTCGTTGAGCTACAGAAAGGATTTCGTACACGTAAGAATTCTTATCTTCAGCGGAAGACCTGAGGTCTTTATAGGCAGATTTATAGGCAGAAGTACCAAGCCTAGCAGGTTTGGAACCAAACGTAAGGTTTGGATAAGACCGAGGCAGCCCACTGATTGACCTTCGAGAAGACTGATAATATACCAATTAAAATATTCCAGATATTCTTTTAGTAACCAACCGGGCACCTCCGGTCAATTATTCCCATAAACCGGTCAATGCACAATAAACCGAGTCGACTATTAAATTTTTTATATTTACGACGTCAACATACCCAATATTATTCTACACCGTGAAGTCTGGGGAGGGTAGTGTGTACGTAAACGTTACCCCTGTCTTGTGAGGATAGAGAGATTGTTTCCAATAGACCTTCGGCTCAAGAAAGTATAAGCACCACATTAATGAAAATAAAAACAAGAAGGGACAGTACCAAAAAGTCATATAAAAGCAGAATAAAAACAACAAGATAGTAAGGTGATCAACAATGAAAGAAGACAACAGATAGTCATAAAAATCTACTACCAATAGAAAACGAGATTGCGTGCTAATACTACTGTTATGAACACTCTACACTACCTACTCTACTACCATAATCCTCGACCTCCATACCTTTCTATCTAGGGTCATGTCATCGGTCAGCTGAAGCAGCGCCATATCTTGCCTAATCACCTCTCCCCACCTCTTATTTGGCCTACCTCTACCTCTCCGTAAGCCCTCAAATGTTAACCTCTCACACCTCCTCACCGGGGCGTCTGTGCTCATCCTCCTCACATAACCAAACCACCTAAGCCGCGCTTCCCGCACCTTGTCTTCAATAGGGGCCACACCCACCTTGTCGCGAATAACCTCATTTCTGATCCTGTCTAATCTGGTATGCCCGCACATCCGTCTCAACATCATTATCTCTGCTATCTTCATCTTCTGGACATGAGCGATCTTGACTGGCTAACACTCAGCCCCATACAATATCGTAGGTCTGACCATCACTCTGTAGAAGTTACCCTTAAGTTTCGGTGGCACCTTCTTATCACACAAAACACCGGAAGCGAGTCTCTATTTCATCTATCCCACCCCAATACAATGTGTGACATCTTCATCAATCTCCTCATGCCCCTGAATAATAGACCCAAGGTACTTTAAACTTCCTCTCCTAGGGATGACCTGTGAGTCTAGCCTCACCTCACTTTCCCCTCCTTGAGTCTCGCCACTGAACATACACTCCAAGTATTCTGTCTTGGTCCTGCTCAACTTGAAACCTTTAGGTTCCATGGTCTGCCTCCATACCTCTAATTGCGCATTCACATCATCTCGCGTCTCGTCAATCAATAAAATATTATCTACAAATAGCATGCACCGCGGAACTTCCCCTTAGATGTGGTGCGTCAGTACGTCCATCACCAGAGCAAATAATAAAGGGTTGAGTACCGACCTCTGATATAACCCCATCATAATTGGAAAATGATCTGAGTCACTACCCATAGTCCTCACTCAAGTCTTTACTCCATCATACATGTCCTTAATCAACCTAACGTAGGCAACATGTACACCTCTGGCCTCCAAACATCTCCACAAAACCTCCCTCGAAAATTTATCATATGTTTTTTCTTAGTCGATGAACACCATATGCAAGTCCTTCTTTCTCTCCCTATACTGCTCCATCAATCTCCTAACAAGGTGGATGGTTTATGTAGTCGAACGCCCCGGCATACCCAAATTGGTCTCGGCGATAGACACACTCCTCTTCACCCTCAGCTCTACCACTCTCTCCCAAACTTTCATAGTATGGCTAAGCAGCTTGATACCCTGATAGTTATTGCAATTTTGGATATCACCCTTGTTCATGTATACATGAACCATCGTGCTCCACCTCCACTCTTCGGGCATCTTCTTCTTTCTAAAAATGACATTAAATAACCTAATGAGCCACTCCAAGCCTCCTGCCTTGCACGCACTCTTCCAAAACTCCACCGGAATTTCATCAGGCCCGGTCGCTTTGCTCCTGCTCATCTTATGCATAGCCCCCATCAACTTCATCAACTCTAATCCGCTTATAATACCCAAAGTCACAACAACTCCCAGAGAGTTCCAAATCACCGAGTACAATGCTCATGTACCCCTCCTCGTTCAAGAGACTATGGAAGTAGGTCTACCATCTCCGACGAATAAGTCCCTCATCCAACAAAACTCTACCTTCTTCGTCCTTGATGCATTTTACTTGGTTCAAGTCACGCGCCTTTCTTTCTCGTGCCTTGGCTAACCTGAAAAATATTTTATCCCCACCTTGGCCCTCGAGTTCCTCATACAAATGACTAAAAGCTGCAGTCTTGTCCGTCGTAACTGCTAGTTTTGCCTCTTTCTTAGCCAACTTATAATTCTCCCTATTCGCCATCTTCTCTTCCTCATCTACACTTTCCACTAGCTTCAGATACGTTGCTTTCTTGGTTTTTACGTTTCCTTGCACCTCTCTATTCCACTACCAGTCTCCCTTGTGACCACCAGAATAACTCTTTGAGACCTCTAATACCTCTCTCGCTGCTTTCCTAATGCACTGTGCTATCGTAGTCCACATAGAGCTTGCATCCCCACTACTCCTCCAAGCCCCCATAGTCAACAGCTTGACCCTGAACTCCTACACTTTAGATTCTGTCAAGGCTCCTCACTTGATCCTATGTTAGTTATACGTCGCGCTCTTCCTCGTAATCTCAAGGTCCATGACCAGGAGCTTATGAAGGGCCAAGAGGTACTCAGTGGGGATGACCTTACAATCCGTGCAAAGACCTTTATCGAACTTCCTGCAGAGTAAATAATCAATTTGAGTCTCGGCCACCGAACTCCGGAAGGTGACCAAGTGCTCTCTCTTCTTTGGGAAACTCGAGTTTGCTATCACCAAATCAAATGCTCTAGCAAAGTCCAACAGAGACGTTCCTCCTCCGTTTCTATCTCTAAAACCAAAGCCACCATGCACATCATCATACCCCCTAGACGTCGCTCCAATGTGGCCGTTGAAATCTCCTCCTATGAAAAGCTTGTCGGTATGCGGGATACCACGCACCATCTAATCCAAATCCTCCCAAAAACTCCTCTTGACTTCCTCATCCAAGTCTGCTTGGGTGCGTACGCACTGATTATGTTCAAAGTAAAACCTCCAGCAACTAGTTTAATAGATATCAACTTGTCATTCACCCTCCTAACCTCCACCACTAGTTCACGGAGGTCTTTATCAACCAAGATATCTATCTCGTTCCTGCCCCTACCCTCATAGAATACCATAGTTTGAACTTGTCCATATGCCGCGCCTTATCTCCTACCCAAATAATTTTTAGGCTGATATTAATTAAACAGTGTAACAACGAAATATCTATCTAAGAAAGCTAAAATCTCAAATTATAAAAATATTTAGGAACTCTTTCCTTATACATAAAAGATTAATTCATCGAAATAAAATCGAGAAAAATTGTGAAGAAAATGATACTAATTTATTCAATTTACGAAAATATCATTCATTAAACTTCACAATGAGAATAATGGACAGTTTAGAAGGAAGAATAAGCCCAATATAATCTTAGACTCTTGAAATTGTGCACATCTCAACATTTTCTTGTTACATATTTTAAATTTCTTTTACTAGAAGAGTCATATTTTTATATATCGTGACAAATTTTGTGTATAACTAGTGGTATAGTAATGATAAATTGTTTGACGTTATTTGTTTACTAATCTCAAATCAAGACTATCAAATAAACTGAAAAGATTTGGTATTTATCTCAAAATATATCAAGAAACTGATGAAAATGCTTAATTCAGCATAATTGATAGGGGTTTATCTAAATAAAAATTTATTAGACTGTAACAGAAGAAGACAAAGAAGATTAACATAAGATCTCCAACATGACAAGGGAACAAATAAAAATAAAGATTAAAGAGCAAGAAAACCTCATGTCAATTTATTTAAGGTAAGGATTCTCGTCTTAAGCATTTGTTGCATGTCCTTATTGGTAATGTAGTAGTACATTATAAATATTCTTAAGCACGCCTTATTTTATCAGAATATTACTCCAATAAAATAATCAAATAACTTATTTTAAAAAAACTTATTCAGTTAAAAACATCCTGATTTAAATTGTAATATCTTGAGTTTGAATAATTAAACCTCTATCCCAAATTAGAGGGTGTTTGGATTGGCAAGCTAGTCAAATTAGTTTTTAAGCTCTTTTTAGATTTTTTTTTCAGTATTTGTCAAAGTTAAAAGTATTTAAAATAAGTTTAAAACTGTTTTAAATGAGTCAAAAGCAATAAGTTGAGCAACCCCAATTTATTGGTTTTTGACTTAAAAGTTATTTCTGCTGAAAAGCCACTTTATTTAATCCAATCCAAACAGGCTCTTAGTTCAGATCAGTGAATTTTTTATTGGGATTTTTACACAAATAGCCGGTCATATTAATTGTTTACTTTTTCTAGCCATATACACAGATTATATATTGATTATATACAATTATACTCATGTAATACATAAATTATGCATATATTATACATTCACCGGCTATTTTTAGTTTATCTGGGCGAAACAATCAAATTTATTGGGAACAACTCGGAACATGAGAATAAGGAACTTGAGTCAACCATACTTAAAACTTACGGGAATATCATAGAATTTATTTCTAAACGAGTAGTTTAGCCAACATATCTCAAATTCGTCCCTTAATGATACTACAACGATCACTAACTAAACAACGTATCACGCTCCAATTAGACCTGTCACGTTACAATTTGGAATACCATACCGCATTTCATGACAAGCACCGGTTCACAATTGGACCCGGTTTTTTCATATGCCGGTGACGGTGTATATACCGGCTAGAGGCAGCAGACAAAAAAGCAGCCGGTAAAGTGATAAAAAAGCGTGTACAGGTGTTCATAATTGACTTGATAATGAACCGCTTGTGGGGACCATTTTCTTGGACATGTTAATGTGATTGAGCTTTTTCATAATTGTGTAGCCATATTGTTTTATGATCAACGGCTGATAGATGAGATTGTTTTGATCAAACGCTGGAAAGTGGTTGGAGTAGTTATGATGATGTATTCAAATGAATGGTTCAATGGGACCCACTGCTCAACTCAATCCCTTATAATTCGCGTCGTGCACATGGCTGAGTAGGTCGGCATAAAATACCAGCCAAATCCATTCACAGGAATTCCAAAAGGAATGACTAGTTTGTTGGTTCCATTTATAATTATAATTATAATATAGGTTGTTCCATTATTGAAAATTATAAAGAAAAGCATGAGGCCGTACATGCTATCTTTTTATCTTTTAAAAAATAGCACAATTAAGGGCCCGTGTGGACATAAAATTTGGTTGAAGATTTTTCCAAAAAGATTTTGCTTTTTTTCGAAATCAACGTTTGTTCATAAAGTTTCTAATTTTCACTTGAAAATATATTTTGAAAATTTTCGAAAATTTGAAAAACTGTAAAAAATTATTTTTCAAAATTTTTTCACTCAAATCACTCACAAAACTTAAAAAGCAACTCAAACCAAAATTTATATCCAAACACAATTTTAAATTTCAAATATCATTTTCACGTGAAAATTGTTTTCATCATTTTTTCGAATTTTACAATTCTTATGTCCAAACGCCTACAAAGAAATTGTTGTATTGAAAAAAGATCAAGAAACTAAAGGCTTAGTATGATCACATGTTAGGAATCTTGAGCAAGAATAGTGCCTTAAATGTAGTGATGGCACAAGATTCCATTTATCCTTAATTAAATGTCTTATCTTAGGAAAGCAACAAAAAAAATTATCTTAGGAAACACTTCTTCTTTAGTGGTTATGCAACTCAAAATAATTTAAATTAATCGTGGTTCAAAACGAGTACGGAATATCGGACCAGAAATAAAAAGTATATTGTCTTGATAGTACATATTGTCAAGATCATACATTCATAATACTACTTATTCAAATCCTATTATTCTATCAACACAACCGATGTGTTATTCCGATCAGAAACATGGACAGTTTTTTTTTTTTTTTTGGAAAAAGCAATGAGCAAAAGATCTCATTTTAGCTTCAACGATGACAGCACAAAAAAAAAATTAAAATAAAATAAAGAAGGAACATTTGCTTCTCATTTATATGATCTGTGCGAGTTTATCCAAAACAGATAATATCACTATATACGGGTAAAATCGAGCTCGAGGCTTGACCAAGCTACTGGAACGACGATTGAATGAGAATCGAAGTCACGAGTGAAACCGATCCCGATATCGAAGTTCAGAGATCCGACATGATCAGCTAAGATCGGAATCAAAAGTGCTATCGAAGCCGGTCATCAAGACCATCAAACCTGCCTTCGAGTTTGTCGAAGGCGAAACAAGTCCCGTTCTTAATGGCCTCGGAGAAAGCTCCGCCAGCTCGGCCGACAAGGGTCCATAACTTTTGCCACTAGCTGATTATTATAGCATAAATCACGGTATTAGTGGAGAAGGTGGCCAACGGTCAGAAAGGCCCATGCTTTTCTATAGAATAATGCCAAAAATGGGAGATTTCCCCCTATAAATAGAAGAGACTAAGTTATTGATAGGGAGGACAATACACTCATAAGCAATATATTGTTAGCTTTCATTCATTTCTCTTTGTCTCTCCAAATTTCATTATTATTGGCTAAAGAGAAATCAATCTCATAAGGCTCAAGGTTTGCTCAATTTGCGAAGGTTGTATCTATCTTTTTATTGCTCATTTTTACGTTAATCTAATTTTTTCACCTTTGTATCAAATCATAATACGTATCTTTAGAACTACGTATAAATTTAACTCTATTCGTTTTTTGGTAAACAGTTTGGCGCCCACCGTGGGGCTAAGGATAATAGTGGTTATTTGGTACGAATCTCTATGAAACACACTATTTTACACTTACTCTTGGAAATGTCTTTGATTTCAGGCTGAAAAATGACGAATTCTCAATTAATGGCCCTACCTATCGACAACGAAACTGGCCTTCAAGATAAAAATAATAACTTAACGCCCGGGGGCGAAAGACCACTTGTCAATCTCGTTGGAGCTCGGGTCGAAGAGCCAATAGACGTTAATTCACATATGACCATTGAGGCAAACCAACGTTCCGACCCTGAAAATAACATTCAAGGTGGAACTCGATCTGCAGCTCAAAATACCCAAAATGCTGAGGAAAACAGAATAAGCTTGCGTATGATTTTCGAAATGTTGCAAGCTCAACAAGCAGCAATAGCCCAATTGTAAAGCCAAACCCACGCACCGACCAGGCTCGAGCCCAGTCCACCCCAAGAAGTCACCCACAAAACGGGGCCAGCTATAGTGATATCGAATGAACAAGAATCGGGGACTAATCCCGAAATTATTAAGATGCTCGAGGAACTGAGAAAACGAAAAGAATCAGGAGAAAGGAAGATCGAAGCAAATGACCAAAATGTGAAAACTTATAACTCTAGGGTTGATCAGATCCCGGGGGCACCGCCGATATTGAAGGGCGTGGATTCCAAAAAGTTCATGCATAAGTCTTTCTCCCCGAGCGTGGCTCCAAAATTGATCCCCAAGAAGTTCCGCATGCCCGAAATTCCTAAATACAACGGAACGACCGACCCCAACGAACACGTCACCTCTTACTCATGTGCCATCAAAGGGAACGATCTAGAAGATGACGAGATCGAATCTGTATTATTGAAAAAATTTGGTGAAACCCTGTCAAAGGGAGCAATGATATGGTATCATAACTTACCGCCTAACTCTATCGATTCTTTCCCTATACTTGCAAATTTTTTCGTAAAAGCACATGCCGGAGCCATGAAGGTCTAGACCAGGAAGTCGGACCTTTTCAAGGTAAGGCAAAAAGATAACGAGATGCTAAGAGAGTTCGTATCTCGTTTCCAAAACGAACAAATGGATCTACCACCGGTCACGGACGATTGGGCTATACAAGCTTTCACTCAAGGACTGAACAAATGAAGCTTGATGGCTTCACAACAATTGAAGCAAAACTTAATAAAATACCCTGCTACTATATGGGCCGATGTGCACAATCGGTATCAATCGAAAATCAGAGGCGAAGATGGTCAATTCGGAGTCCCTTCGGAGTCTATTTATCCATCCAGGAACCTCAAAAGAACCAAGAGAGACACCGATCGCAGGCCAGGGTCAAGCAGGGATCGATATCGGCCATATAATGAAGATCGGAGGAGCAGCGAACCCGGTCGGAACCATGTGAGAAACGAAAGAAGAAATGATCAAGGTCAAAATAATCAGGGGTCATGACCAAAAATGACTTCGACAGGCCCATCAGGCCTAAAGAAGCACCGAGACTTGGAACGTAACTCACCTAAAAAGTGATACTACTGTTGAGGTACAATCCCCATTCGTTTCTCTTTTTGATACTTCAAAACTAACAATTGTAGGTAACTTAGAATAGCGGTTCGGTATTAAATGTTACATCATCAGTAACCGAGGCTTCTCTATCTGGCCAACCTCGAATACTGGGGGGCGTCGCCCTCGGATATCACGCATGCAACAAAGAAAAAGATTTACGTTAAAAGGTCCTTGAGAAGACAATATTATTGTATGGGCCAAACAGTCAAATGAACTGTGCCCGCGTAGATTGATCAAGCCTTAAGCATAAAACATGTACACATGTAAGATTATTTCACACAAGAATGAAAAGAGGTCCCTCCAAGAATTTATTGCATCTGATTTCTATGGATATATTAAGCCTAAGGACTACATTACTTCGAGTTCGAGAAAACACTCACTTGACCATTAAGCCTAAGGGCTACATTACTTTGAGTTCGAGCAAACACTCACTCGACAATTAAGCCTAAAGGATACATTACCTCGAGTTCGAGCAAACACTCACTCGACCATTAAGCCTAAGGGCTACATTACTCCAAGTTCGAGCAAATCCTCACTCGACCTTAAATCCTAAGGGCTACCTTATTTCGAGTTCGAGCAAGTCCTCACTCGACCATAAATCCTAAGGACTACCCTGACTCGAGTTCGAGCAACTATTCTCACTCGGGGACTATCTATCAAGCCCAAGGGCTACCATTACTTCGAGTTTGAGAAATCATTCTCACTCGACTACAAAGCCCAAGGGCTACCTTATCTCGAGTTCGAGCAAGTCCTCACTCGACTACAAAGCCCAAGGGCTACCTTTATCTCGAGTTCGAGCAAGTCCTCACTCGACCTTAAAGCCTAAGGGCTACCTTATTTCGAGTTCGAGCAAGTCCTCACTCGACCATTAAGCTTAAGGGCTACTCTTATTTCGAGTTCGAGCAAATCCTCACTCGACCATTAAGCCTAAGAGCTACCTTATTTCGAGTTCGAGCAAATCCTCACTCGACCTTAAAGCCTAAGGGCTACCTTATTTCGAGTTCGAGCAAGTCCTCACTCGACCGTAAAGCTGAAGGGCTGCCTTATCTCGAGTTCGAGCAAGTCTTCACTTGATCATTAAGCTTAAGGGCTACCTTATTTCGAGTTCGAGCAAGTCCTCACTCGACCATTAAGCCCAAGGGCTACTCTTATTTCGAGTTCGAGCAAATTCTCACTCGACTATAAAGCCTAAGGGCTACCCTGACTCGAGTTCGAGCAACCATTCTCACTCGGGGGCTATCTATCGTGCCTAAGGGCTACCATTACTTCGAGCTCGAGAATTCATTCTCACTCGACTACAAAGCCCATGGGCTACCTTATCTCGAGTTAGTGCAAGTCCTCACTCGACCTTAAAGCCTAATGGCTACCTTATTTCGAGTTCGAGCAAGTCCTCACTCGACCATTTAGCCTAAGGTCTACCTTATTTCGAGTTCGAGCAAGTCCTCACTCGACCATTAAGCCTAAGGGCTACTATTATTTCGAGTTCGAGCAAATTCTCACTCGACTATAAAGCCTAAGGGCTACCCTGACTCGAGTTCGAGCAACCATTCTCACCCGGAGACTATCTATCAATCCCAAGGGCCGCCTCGATTCAAGATCAAATTATTACCCTGAATCTAGGACTACATATTAAGCATAAGGGCTACCTTAATTCGAGTTCGAACATTCACTCAAGGATTACCGATCAGAAGTGGTCGAAGGCAGTACTTACTATCAATCCTTACCATCTCAACCTTGGACCTTCGAATGAAACTTCATAATTTTATGCTAAGGCGCTTTGACCTTTGTATAAATCAACAAAAAGACAACAGATTCAGAAGCCATGGAAGGGAAAAAATTATATATATATTCATCAAAAGCTTTTTACAAGAGCTGCACGACCCGATGACAGTTCTTTACAATGGCCGAAACGGCCCCAACAGAAATACAAACTTGTTTAAAATCCCAAGGGCCTGATCACCTTCATCTTCGGGAGTAGCATCTCTGCCCTCGGGGTCTTCTTCACTTTGAGATTCACTCAAGCTCTTAGGCGAAGAAACAGGAAATACAAGCTTTGAAGAAGATGAGGGATTGGAAGATAAGAGTAAAGTAGATTTGAAAGTAAAGATCGAGGTCTCATATCATTTCTTGTTATTTACTCTCCAAAAAATGAGGGGACTATCTGTATACAGGTAAAACCGAGCTCGATGCTCGACCGAGCTCGAGGCTTGACCAAGCTTCTGGAATAACGATTGAATGAGAATCGAAGTCACGAGTGAAACCGATCCCGATATCGAAGTTCAGAGATCCGACATGATCGGCCGAGATCGGAATCAAAAGTGCTATCGAAGCCAGTCATCAAGACCATCAGACCTGCCTTCGAGTTTGTCGAAGGCATAGCCAGTCTTGTTCTTAATGGCTTCGGAGAAAGCTCCGCCAGCTCGGCCGACAAGGATCCATAACTTTTGCCACTAGCTGATTATTATAGCATAAATCACGGTATTAATGGAGAAGGTGGCCAACAATAAAAAAGGCCCATGCTTTTCTATAGAATAATGCCAAAAATGGGAGATTTCCTCCTATAAATAGAAGAGACTAAGTTATTGATAGGGAGGGAAATACACTCATAAGCAATATACTGTTGGCTTTCATTTATTTCTCTTTGTCTCTCCAAATTTCATTATTATTGGCTAAAGAGAAATCAATCTCATAAGGCTCAAGGTTTGCTCAATTTGCGAAGGTTGTATCTATCGTTTTATTGCTCATTTCTACGTTAATCTAATTTTCTCGCCTTATATCAAATCATACTACGTATCCTTAGAACTACGTATAAATTTAACTCTATCCGTTTTTTGGGTAAACAATCATGTTATATTAAGAATATATAATGCACTGGTATAACCCAATATTTTCTAGGTAAGTGAAGGAAAAAAGAATTTAAGTTCTGGATTCTGAAGGGGAGAAAAGTCCTCTTGTACCTAAAAGACTATAGTTTGTTCAACCATTAGAAATTAGAATATCCTGGACCAATCCGCAAGTTAGCAAATGGGCCAAAAACCCAAGTCCAAAGAATCAGTTGGGCCAGTAGGCTTAGCTCAAGAAACAGTCTTGTTATGTAGAATTAAGGAATTTTTTCCTTCCTATACAATATTTGAAACTTATTTACCATAATTGTCATAATTTTATATATAACCCGCCCTAAATAAGTATTGCCTATAATTTATATATATTCCACTATTATTTATAATTTATTTACAACTTTCATACATTATTTTTATCCAGTTAAATACAACTACAATATCATACAACTTAAATACAATTTTCATACAAATTTTATACAATATGTCTTTTGTATATGATTTGTATATATTTTGTATGTGGTGTGTTCTTCTAACTTTCTGAAATTTCAATCAAAACTTTCTCTCTTAATACAATTTTGATACATATCAACAACTTTATGTAAATAGATAGTACTTATAACTTAAATATAAATTCCTTACAACGATTTATACATTATACAATTATTTTTCAACTTTCATACAACATTCAAATAAAAATATATATAACTTTAACATATTCTCCTGCTCCTTCTTCTTCTTCTTCTTCAATATAAAATTCGGCCAAAATCAAGTTTAATCTTCACCAAACACCTTGAAAATTGAGATATAAATTTCAAACAATATTTTCAATTATTTGCAACAACACCCAATTCAAACAAATAATGGTTTTTGAAAATTCAAATTCAAATTCAAATTCAAAGCTTTTTAATGGCTGTCAATGGTGGAGAGTCAAACATCTTCAAATTTATTGATTGACAATTTCAATTTGAACACCAATTGTGCAACATGAAAGAAAATTGCTAAATTAAAACTCTATAGTAAAACAATTGAAATCCATTGATAAACTCCATTAAAAATATATACAACATGAAAGGATAAAAAGTAGAGAACATTAGAGGAAGAAAAATTAGGGAAAGAACAGAGAATGTGAGATAGAGAGACAGAGAGCGACAAAGACAGAGAGAGCGCATGAGAGGGAGAGAACATGGATGGGAAATAACAAATTCCTTATTCAATTCCTAATATAAAGGGATACTCATTTAAAACTAATTTGTATATAATTAGTAAATTGTATATGGCTATGTAATTAAGTTAAAACTTGATTAGGGAGGGTAATAAAGTTTTATACCTAGTATAGGAAGGTAAAAATTTCTAGAATTAAAGGCAAGAAAAGACATTTGGATGGGCATTGAGGATTGCGCGTTTGGGTTAGCTGGTTGGAATTTGGTAGTAGCTGATAAGCAAAGTGCTGAAAATCACTATTTGGTGCTGAAATTAACTTTATAAATAAACACTTATGTTTCTGGGTGAGTACTAAAACTGATATTAAACGGTTAATGAATTTGTTAAAAGTAATGTAAGCAATTTAATTTGTTAAAAGTAATGTAAGCAATTTCTCTATTAAAATGATTGGTATCTCCTTAAAATTACACAAAAAAAATTATAAAATGATGTAAAAGGAAAAGAATGAAAGATAAAAACGGAATAGGAAGGAAGTTAGGACTTACATTTTGAGAAGAGTATTTTGAAACTTTGAAAAGATATTAGGAATAAAATAGTAAGATAATTTATCAAACTAAAAATGTTAATAAGCCGAAAAGTCATACGTGCAGGTGACCAACGCATATCTTTTCGCTGGTACCAAACATGTCATAGATAAGTCAATTAAAAAAAGAAAGTATTTATAAGCTAATTTGACCAACTTGTAAGTTTACCCAAATCATGTTCTCTTATTCTCTTTCAGGCTGAAGTGTCTCTCATCGCTAAACAGGAGCAGCTCAATGGATCTCATGGCCTAAGACGAAACCATATCGAGATACTCTTAAATTTATTTTATAAAATATTTACACTGACAACAAAATTTATTTTTAAATAACAAATTAATTATTTAAGACAAAAAAAATGAATTTAACAAAAAAGGAAGAAGAGCACAAAAAATAAAGTGGTGGACTATCAGATGTTGAGGTACAGAACTTAAAATGAAAATTTTGATTTGGCTATCATTAGAAACAAGAAGAAGAAAAAAAAACGTACATAACGTAATAGCTTAAGTTTTGAGCATTGACGATGTGAAAAATATTTACTCCTTCTGATCAATTTAAGCGATAATTGTAGTTCATTCTATTAAGTAGAACTTATTGGTGAATATCTAAAATAAATTATAAATAACCTAATAAAATATGTTGAATTATACTAAAAGAAAATCGGTGCATGAATGCATTTGTGTTCATACAGTTTCAGAGAACATTGTAAAAGAAACTCATTATGTTATCGATATTTATAACTTAATTTTGTATATAAAAAGAATAAAATTAAAATTGGAGAGTGAAGCAAATATACTAATTAATGAGGGAAGAAAATTATCATAATTTATAAATTTTATTGTATAAATTAAACTCAATCAAGTAACAAACAAATATACTGTAAAAAATTTCTTTATACTAATTGTTCGTATAAATTGTAGTAGTATATAATAATAATAATAATAATAATAATAATAATAATAATAATAATAATAATAATAATAATAATAATAATAATAATGATAAATAATTTGGGGCCTTCAAATTTTGGGGGCCTAAGGCAACGACCTCACTGCCCAAAGCCTTAGAGCCGCCCCTGTCGCTAAGGGAATGGTTGTTGTCTTTGTTTGACCAAAAACGTAACTTTCGGCTAAACAATTATATTTATATAATGATGGGTTAAACTTAGTTAATAATAATATCTCTAGATGTGAGTTCCGAAAATGTGGTTGACATTAAATAGATCTGGTGGTGGATTGATAACATGCACTAAATATTCCTAAGAATAAGAGCAATAATGGAGAAATAACTAGCAATAAATAACAATAAATGACATTTAAATAGGAGAAGTAATTCATCAAATAAAGGATGAACTAGATGATTGTTCCTCCTGACAATAATGAGTGACAGATAAATCCTAGAATGTTCGAGTTATTCTCGAATCTGATGAAAAAGTATGAAATAATATGAACAAGAATCTTGATGAAAAGGTGATGTTTATATCTTTACAAGAGAGAGAATCTTATATCAAAAGTCTCCTCTTATCAAATGGATGTCCCATATCCTCATTCATTGTCTTTTTTCCTATTTATATGGGATATATCCCTAACAAACCCTAATAGTACAAGTGCAGAGAATATCTACTAGAATATTCTCTTTGATATTCTCTTCTAAAAACTAGTTGTTGCAGCTCTTTCTGTGGTGCTCGACTTCGACCATTGTTGACACCTCGACCACGAGTCTCGTTGTTTCCTGGTCGACCTCGACTGACTCTTTTCTCAATATTACCTTGCCCTAAATATTCTGGGGTAGATTTTGACCTATACAGTTAGTCCCTCCGCTTATTGGGGTCGGCCTCAGATGACCTTGATGAGCGTATTCTGTTTGTTGTGGTCGAGAAGACTGGACGAGTGGGTCAGGTAGCTATGTTTGAGACGAGCTGGTGATGTGGCCTTTCGTTAGCCGCAACTTTTAGGGTTACGTTATCATGGCACATTTTCCCGATGCTTTGCATTGTTTCCCGTGTGTCTGTCCATTGGGACTGCCGTTTCGATTCCTGTGCTGAGTAATGATGGTATAATTTCTAGGTTTTGACGCCCAAATTCTTATAAATAGGGATGTGAGGGCATTCATTCGTTCTTTACGCGTTTTTCACATCGAATCCTTGTGCTTCCTTCTCCTTACTCCATTGTTGTGTTTCTTCTTTCCTGTTTCCAGTGACTCCTTTTGCTTGTAACCCTTCTTCACTTGGATATCCTTTCTTTTGTCTGAACTATGGCTAATGTGTACTCTAGTTCCGATGAGGGAAATAACGTTGTCCCATTGGCGGTGATTATGCCTCCTCAAGCTGATGGCGTCTCTGTTGCCATTGAAGATGAGAACTTTCCTATGATGGAAGAAATAATTCCTCGTGGTGAGAAATTTTGGTCTCACTTCTCAAAGCACCTGAAGACGAGCCCGAGGCCTCTGAGTCGGCGATGAAAGAGGCTGATCTAGCAGAGCTCGGGGCAAAATTCAACATTCCCGATCGCATCGATTTGGTCCCTGCAGGGCGGGATGTGGTACAAATCTACCGCCCCGGGTATTGCGCATTCTTCGCATACTCCTTCCAGGTTGGCTACGCACTTCCCCTTCTCCCATTGGCAGAGGAATTTTGCCGTTACTATGGCGTTTGCCTAGCTCAACTCGCACCATATATCTACAAGCTCGTCAGGCTGCTTACTAAATTTGCGAAATTGGCCGGGGTCGAGATCACACTCCGGCATCTGATGCATCTTTTCGCCCCTAGTTTCTATAGGGGACAATGTTGAACCTTTGCCATCGAGTGGGCAAATGCCTGGTGGTAAAGATGGATGACAAGGCGAACCGTCAGTTTTGGCACAATATTTTACCGAAGACGTGGTGGCCAACATGGACGACATCCCCGAGACTTGGAATTATACTCGTAAGCATCTAATCTTTCTTCGTTAAAACATTTGATTTGCCTATTTTAGTCGTAGGTTTTGAAATCTTGTTCTCTTCTTGTGCAGCCAAGACTACGCCCCCTTCTTTGGTCAGGGACATTTCCAATTGGGTTGGCCAGGTTCCACCTCATATCGTGGGAATTCGCGAGTGGCCGGGCTTTTTCAAGTAGTTCAGGCCGGCTCCTTCCTTGACCGGTGAGTTTATCTGTTTTTTTTGGCCTCTTAGTCTCCTACTTCTTATATTTTGCTATTGATGATAGTGACAACTTTATTTTGCTTCTTTCTTTTCCAGCCCTAGGATCTTCGAGGAGGCCGAGAGCTCCCCCTCCTGCATTCCGTAAGAGGAAAGCTGCCTCCTCTTCAGCATCTATCCCCTCTCTGACCACGGCTAGGCCTACTCGTTCATCTACTTTTATTCCCTCCTCGACCGCGGCTAGGTCCACTTGATCTTCGGCCCCATCTACCACTGCCTCAACATCAGTTTCTTCTCCGCCTGCAAATATTTTGACAACGGAGCTTCCGGCTTCTCCTTTGTTCCGTCTTGTGGACGAGGAGGAGGATTCATCACCGAACGACGGGAATTTGGTTTCCCGTAAGAGAAGGTCGGTGGATGTTGGTGACGGGGTTACCCGGGCTGTAGCTTCCATGATGGATGACTTTGTCATTCACGAGACGATGACCATAATAGTTGAAGACGACATTGAAATGACGTCTGAGGTTCCGATATTGGTGGAGACCGTTGAGGATGTATCTCTTCCCTTTGTGGAGATAGGAGCCGAAGGCCCGGCCGCTGTGGCTTCTAAAATTTTGCAGCAGGAGGAGCCATCAACCTTGCAGCCAGCTAACAATGCTTCTTCATAGGCCGACGGGAGAGGCAGAGGCATTGCCGAATATGGCTACGAGATGGGTTCTGATCTCGATGATGCTGAGATGAGGATGATGGAGGAGGAATTTACCCAGCTCAAGGTGAGACTGGAGGGGTCCACGCGGACCATTGCAATCCCCATGGATCGAAATTTATTAAAGAATACAGAAAACGTGGTTCCTTTCCTTGGTCCCCTTTGCTCCGACGTGGAGGGTTGAATCCTCCAAGATATGGATGATGTTACTTTATCGAGGAGTATAGCCGACCTAGCTCTCAGAGTAAGTTTTACGATGCTTCTTGTTTCTGTCTTTTATGTTCAAAATTTTCGGCTTCGTTCTTATTATGTCTGCCTTCTTTTTCTTTCTCTTTCAGACCATGATCTTGGAAATCGAAAGCGCCCGAAGAGAGGCAAGGCATAAGGCTATTTTTATGAAGTTGCAGCAAAAATACCACGAGTATCGTGGCAAGTATCGGGAAATTCATAGGCGGTTCGGTGAGGGCGGCAATTTGCAGGCCCTTCAGAATGAACTGAAGGAGAAAGATGAGGAGCTGGTGAGGGTCATTGAGAAGTGCAGCGTCCTTGAGGGGACGCTGAGAAATAAAGAGGAACAACTCAAGGTTAGCAGGGCCGTGGAGGCTCAATGTGGCGATCTCCAAACATAGGTGGTCGAGCTACGCGGGCAGTTAGAGGAGTGTCATCTGCAGATGGAGGTTTTTCACGGTGAGATTACTCAGAAGAAGAACGAGCTGGAGAAGTCGGAGTCTACTCGGTCGGTGGCTTCGAGGAAGGCGGAGGCCCTCGAGGTAATGATACAAACTCTCCGTTCTGAGTGAGAGAGCGACTTGGAGATGGCAAGACTTAAAGAGGAGCGGCTTGATGAGAGGATTGGGGGAGTTGGAGAGAGACAACTCCCTCCTTCAGAACCATATGGCCGCCTTAGAGGCTGAGAAGGCTCAAATGCTTGTGCATCCGTCATCTTCTCATACTTCAAATTTCCCAAACATACCCCGGGACCTGTACGAGGAATGGATTCACGCTGAGGCTCAGTTGGATGTGTTCCGAGATTTGCATGCGGCGGGATCTGTTCCTGGGGCCGCCCTTGAAGATGCCCGTGTTAAGGCTCGTGAAGATCAAATTGCTTACGGGTATGATCCTGCTACGCTAGAGCCCGGTGAGGGGGACGAAGTTGTAGATCGGCTTGAGCAAAATGCATGGTATGATACTGCATATCCCGAGGGTGAAGGCGATGACGGCGAGGGTGTTGACGGTCAAGAGGGAGACGTAGTTGAGGGCCAAGTCAGCGAGGATGCTGCGGGTGATGAGGGAGGTGGCCATTAATCTTCTTTTTTTTCTCTTTTTGTATACTTTTGTGTGTAGTTGGTTGTATCTTTGTCAGCCTTTGTAAAAATATTCTAAGTATGAGATATTAGCTTTATTATTTGCATTTGATTCTCTTCCTGTGGTTTGTACTTATATGTTTTTTTGATTTCGTCGCTTGATTGTCTTAGTTTTCTAGCCGTGATCACTTGGTTCAAATATGGTCTTATCAAAACCTAAGTTGATTATGGCCGAGGGCCAGTAGATATTAGTTCGAACAAGGTCGAACATAACGTATGTTTGACTATGGCTGAGGGCCGATAGGTGTTGGTTCAAACAAGGTCGAACATACCCTACGTTTAACTATGGCCGAGGGCCAGTAGGTATTGGTCCGAACAAGGCCGAACATAACTTGTGTTTAACTATGGATGAGGGCCAATAGGTGTTGGTTCGAACGAGGTCGAACATAATATATGTTTAATTATGACCAAGGGCCAGTAGATGTTAGTTCGAACAGGGTCGAACATAACGTATGTTTGACTATGGCCGAGGATCAATAGGTGTTGGTTCGAACAAGGTCGAACATACCCTACATTTAACTATGGCCGAGGGCCAGTAGGTGTTGGCCCGAACAAGGTCAAACACAACTTGTGTTTAACTATAGCTGAGGGCCAATAGGTGTTGGTTCGAATAAGGTCGAACATAACTTATCTAGGTGTGGAGTTTGTCGATATCGTGAATTTTAAACAATGTTGCCTTGGTTGTACATTTGGAGAAATAGAAATAAACTTCATGCATTGTTGCTTTGTTCATACACTTTGGAAAAATTTACAAACTTTCGGGTGTTGGCTAGCGTTCCAGTCCCAATCCCAGTCTATCTAGTCCTTTCATTGGTTGACCTGGAGAAAGTTTGAGAGGTCGAGCAATGAACTAGCCATCCTGTGCCTCCGCCTTTGTGTACTTCGGCTTGAGGTGTCCCCTTCGTCACCTCGTTAAAAATCTCCTTGAGAAAACCCAATTGGGACAAATCTCAAGTGAGGGAAAAAAGAGTACGCCTTGGGGGATGCCTTATCTCTTAGAAGTTGAAGTACTTGAGGTAAGTGATATTCCAGTCGTTTGGTAGTAGCTTTCCTTCCATTATTTCTAGTTGGAATGACCCTTTGTTCGCTGATGCCGGGATCTTGTTCGGGCCGTCCCAGTTTGTTCCCAGTTTTCCTTCCTGTAGGTCTTTGCTTGCTTGTGTTTTAGCTTTAAGCATGTAGTCCCCAACTTTGAGTGGATTGACCTTTGCCTTTTTGTTATAATAGCATTCTGCTTGTTGTTTTTGGGTGATCATCCTTACGTGGGCCATGTCTCTTCGTCGAGCTCATGCCTTCTGCTTTCATCATTCCTCGATCCTCTCTCATGGGAGTATCTTAGGATGGGCTCCCCGACTTCGACCGGTATTACTGCATCAGTCCCATAGACTAACGAGTAATGCGCCTCTCCTGTGCTCGTCTTCGGTGTTGTTCGGTAGGCCAAGAGTACTTCTGGTAATATATTCGTCCACAACCCTTTGGCATCTTTGAGTTTTTTCTTCATGATGTTCAGTGTCGACTTGTTGGAGGACTCCGTTTTTCCGTTGCTCGCGGGATGGTATGGCATTGAGAGTATTCTTTTGATATGCCATTTCTCAAAAAATTCAGCGACCTTCTTTCCGGTAAATTGGGGTCCGTTGTCGCAACTAATCTCTTTAGGGAGATCGAACCGACATACAATGTTTTTTCATATGAAGGCGATCACTTCATATACACATATTTGGGTGAATGCTCCTACTTCTACTTTTTTAGAGAAATAGTCAGTCAAAATCAAAAGGAATCGTACGTTACCTCATCCTGCCAGGAGGGCCTCACGATGTCCATTCCCTATTTGAAGAATGACCAAAGGGAAGTGACTGAGTGGAGGTGTTTGCCTGCTTGGTGAATCATTGGGGCATACTTTTGGCATTTCTCGCATTTTTTCACGAAGTCCGTGGCCTTTTTTTTCATGGTGGGCCAGTAATACCCTGCTCGTATGAGGCATCTGACCAAAGCCCGATTGCCGAAATGAGTTCCGCAATGGCCTTCGTGGACCTCTTCAAGAACGCACCGTGTTTGATTTGGGCCCAAGCATTTCGCCAGAGGGCCGATGTACGTTCATTTATACAGGTTGTTGTGGATGATGTTATACCTGGATGCTTACATTTTCAGTTTCTTGGCCACTTTTTTATCACTGGGAGTATATCGTCCTGCAAGTATGCAACAATACGGTTGTGCCAGTCCCAAGTCAGGTTTACGGTTCTTACCCCGACTTGGTCTATCGATGAATTGAGAAGGTGGACTACACTTCTATCTACGGTTGGAATATTTTTGGTGGATGCGACTAATTTGGCGAGGCCGTCTGCCTCGACATTTTATGCTCGGGGGATCTGGTCGAGCTGGCATTCGTCAAAATCGGGCAATAGCTTACATATTTCGGTTTGGTATTTTTGTAACCTCTGTTCCTTGATTTGGTAAGTCCTAGTGACTTGGTTGACAACGAGTTGAGAATCGCAGCGTAGTCTTACCCGTTTCGCACCGTATTTGAGTGCTAGCTTTAAACCTACAATTATGGCCTCATACTCAGCCTCGTTGTTAGTCATGTCTGGGCACCTTATGGACTGGCGAATCACTTTGCCGGTTGGGACTTCGAGTATGAGTCCCATTCCTGACGTGTTAGACACGTCGTCAGTGTACAGGATCTAGAGATCCTGTGTTTGGGGAGAAACGTGGACGACTTCTCTTTCAACTTCGGGAATTATTTTTGTGCTGAAGTTGGCGACGAAGTCAGCAAGAACTTGTGACTTTATCATTGTTCGCGACTGATATGTGATATCGTGCTCGCTCAATTCGTTGGCCCATTTGGCCAACCTGCCTGATAGCTCGAGTTTATGCAAAATGCTTCTTAGGGGGAAATTCGTGACGACCGAGATGGGGTGGCATTGGAAATACGGTCTAAGCTTTCGTGAAGCTACGACTAAGTCCAGGGCCAATTTTTTGAGGTGAGGGTATCTTGTCTCAGTGTCGACTAGTCTTTTGCTAATGTATAGATGGGAGACTGCGTACCTTTATTTTCTCGGACCAGGACTGCACTCACAACGATTTCGGATACAACGAGGTAGTCGAGGAGACGTTTCCCTGGCTCTAGTTTTGAAAGCAATGGCGGCGATGACAAATATGATTTTAATTCCTTTAGGACTTGGACGGACACACTCAGAAGTCCATTGGAGGCCGTTATCCTTCTTTAGTACGCCGAATAACCTGTGACACCTATCCGATGATCGCGAAATGAATCTTAAAAGGGCGGCGATACTGCAAGTCAACCTCTGAACCTGTTTTTTGGTGGTCAGGTATTCTGGTATTCTTTCGATGGCTTTGATTAAGTCGGGGTTGACCTCGATCCCTCACTGTGATACCAGGAAACCTAGAAAGTTTCCTAAGGCCACGCCGAATATGCACTTTTTGGGATTTAGTTTCATTCTGTACCGTCTGAGTATGTCGAAGGTTTCTCTCAGGTGGTCGATATGATCTTTTTTCCTTTTGGACTTGACCAGCATGTCGTATTTCCATCGCTTTGCCGAGTTGGTCTTTGAACATCCTCGTCACTAACCTTTGGTCGATATGGGGTAATGGGAATAAATCCTTGGGGCATGCTTTATTCAAATCTGTGAAATCTATGCATATCCACAACCACGACCATGTTGGCGACCCATTGGGGGTATTTTGACTCCCTGACGGAGCCATTTTCCAATAGTTTTTCCACCTCTTCGCGTACTGCGCCATCGATCGCAGAGTTGAACTTACGCCTGACTTGCCTTACTAGGGGGTGGAATGGGTTGACGTTCAGCTTGTGCGTGGTGATTTCCTTCGGGATACCTGGCATATCTGCATGGTTGAACTCAAACAAGTCCGCGTTAGTAGTTATGAATTGATGGAATTTACCCGGTTCCTGAAGTTTACAGCCGATGTAAGCTTTCTTACCGTGGTCATTTCTATCTAATAGAACGGGGTCGAGGTCTTCTATGGTCGATTCTATAGCTTCGACCATATCGGGGTCTCTGATGACGTCCTCGCTATCGTCATATGTCGACCTCGACCTTGTTGATTGTTATGACTATTTTTCTTCGTCCTTCGTTTGTTGAGTAATCGTGTAGTCTAAGGTGATGCGGTAGCATTCCCAGGATGTGCGTTATTCTCCTCGTATGCTGAATATTCCCCATGGAGTTGGGAATTTTATGACATGGTATAAGCTGGAAGGGATGGCTCTCGTGTTATGTATCCATGGTCGCCCTATTATGGCGTTGTACGTTGTGTCTTAGTCCATGATGTGGAATGTGGTCTCTAGAGTGATGCCGCCGGCCAAGACGGGGAGTTTGATTTCACCAGAAGTTCGCTCAACTGCATTGTTAAAACCAGTTAGTGTGATGCAACGTGACACTATCTTATCTTCTAGTTTCATTTGTGCAAGAACTCGAGGGTGGAAAATGCACGCGCTGCTCCCATCGTCTACCATAATGCGTCTCACATCAGTATCCAAAATTCGTAAAGTGATAACAAGGGCATCATAGTGAGAGAAAACCAAGCCGTTGGTATCTGACTTATCGAAGATGATACTTTCTTCGAGTTCATCATACCGTTAGTGGGTGATTGACCGTTTGAGCTTGTGGGTTGTGCTGAACTTCACACTGTTTATGGAAGCATCATCGTCGTCGCCGCCGATGATCATGTGGATGGTGAGGGTTGGCGACGGCGGTTTCGGTGCTCCTTGATATTGTTCACGTCCTCTGGAAAAGTTGGCCTTTCCCCGGTCGCTCAACAATTCTTTGAGGTATCCCTGTCGTAGCATGTTTATGACCTCTTGTCTTAGGGCGATGCAATCTTCGATTTTATGCCCTCGCTCTTTGTGGAACTCCCAAAGGGCGTCCGATTTTTTGGTACTCGGGTCTGACCTCATCTTTGGTGGCCACTTCACCTTTGGTCCGAGCTTCTCCAGGGCGTAGACTATTTCTGTAGGTCACACACAAAAATTGTGAGCGGATAATAAAGGGGACATACCTCTTTCGTTTCGGTGAATCTCTATCCTTGGTCTGGGGGGGGCCCTCTTCATGTTGAGAGAAGGTTGTAACCGCCATTCTGACATATGGTATATGTCGTTCCCTATTGGGTCGCGGAGCTGCGAGGTCCCTATTGATATCATTTCTTCGATCTTTTCTAGATTCAGTCTGTACCGAGGTCAGTCGATGAGTTGGTCCGTTGAGATCGTCCTTGTCTGCTCGAACCTCGGCATAATATGCTTTGTGCATTTCATCCCAAATAGTTAGGGGGTACTTCATGAGTCGACTTAACAGTTTCCTAGTCGCCCTTGACCCGTTCTTGCTCAGCCCCTGGAAGGCTGTGACCGCCATCCCTTCCGACACGTTTGGCAGGGTCATCCTTACTCGATTGAAACAGGTGAGGAAATCACTCAGTCCCTCTCCTGGAGACTGTTTGATGGAAAATATGTCATTCACTCTTGCTTCGTCTTTCTCGGCCCCAGCATGGGCCGTTACGAACTTGTCTGCCATCTCTTCAAAAGTTTCAATGGAGCATGCAGGTAGTTGTGAATACCATGTCAATGCTCCTCCCGTGAGAGTCTCACAGAGTTATTTCAACAAAATGGAGGATACTTGTTCCTTAGCGAGATCATTGCCTTTCATGGCGGTGACTTAGTGAGTCACATGGTCTTCAGGGTCGGTCGTGTCGTCATATATTTTCAGGTAGGGCGGCATTTTAAAGGTTTTTGGTATGGCATGTGGAGCTGCATCATCACTATACGGTTGCTCGACGAAACGATCGACATCTCTCTTCGGCAGGATCTTAGGGGCATACGGTATCTTATCGACCTTTCTTTGTGTTCTCTCATTTGGTCCCGCAGTGCTTTGTTCTTATTCTCTATTTCCTCCATCCTTTTCAAAGTGGCTGCGACGCGTCATCACCTATATTTTTAGTGAGATTGTGAGTAATACTTGTCGTTGGTGGGGGGACTTGGTTGTGTTGCTCATCTGCTGGTAGTATAACGCATGTCCTCGCATTATCAGTAACTGTGTCACGAGCGGGCTTATGGAGGACGCTGGTTAGCCAGTTAGCCAGGCCTCAAGGAGCTTTTTTACATCTGGTAGCGACTCCTCCACCACAGATGTGGAGGCTCCCTTACCAAGAGATTTTGTGATGCTGCAGTGAGGAGGAGGTGACCCATATTGTCTAGGGGAGGCATTGAGCGTTGCGTCTCCGTCCATTGTTTCACAACTCTCATTGATGGCGTCCATTAGGTTGGTTGGGAGGTCAATCATTATTCTCGTCCTTTCTTCTCTATTACCTTCCATATGGGATTCGTGCACACAAAGAAAGAAGATCTTGTTCTTTTTTTTTTTACGCTAGTTATCCGTGTTAATTATAGATCTAGAAGAAACTAAAAATTTAACTAGAAAATTCCCACAGACGGCGCCAAATTGTTTGACCAAAAAACGTAACTTTCGGCTAAAACAGTTGCCTTTATATAATGATTGGTTAAACTTAGTTAATAATAATATCTCTAGATGTGAGTTCCTAAAATGTAGTTGACATTAAATAGATCTGGTGGTGGATTGATAACATGCATTAAATATTACGAAAAATATGAGCAATAATGGAAAAATAACTAGCAATAAATAACAATAAATGACATTTAAGTAAATAGGATAAGTGATTCACCCAATAAAGGATGAACTAGATGATTGTTTCTCCTGACAATGATGAGTGACAGATAAATCCTAGAATGTTTGAGTTATTCTCGGATCTGATGGAAAAGTATGAAATAATATGAACAAGAATCTTCATAAAAATGTGATGTTTGTATCTTTACAAGAGAGAGAATCTTTTATCAAAAGTCTCCTCTTATCAAATGAATGTCCCATCTCCTCATTCATTGTCTTTTTTCCTATTTATATGGGATATATCCCTAACAAACCCTAATAGTACAAGTGCAGAGAATATCTACTAGAATATTCTCTTTGATATTCTTTTCTAAAAACTAGTCGTTGCAGCTCTTTCTGTGGTGCTCAACTTCGACCATTATTGACACCTCGACCACAAGTCTCGATGTTTCCTGGTCGACCTCAACTGACTCTTTTCTTAATATTACCTTGCCCTAAATATTTTGGGGCAGATTTCGACCTATATAGTCTTCTTATACTATTTGAACAATTCTTGTCTCATAAATTAGTTAGGACCAAAGTTCATTTTCTTCTAACTCCATAAACCTAAATTTCCCCAAATTCCAAAGCAAACACAAAGAGAAGAAGGTAGCAAAAGAACAAAAACTTATGGAAATGCCAAGTTTCCATACATGGTTCACGAGATTTGGATAGATTATAGATAGGCTTGCCAAAGCTATTTCCAATTTCCCACCACCTGTCTGTCAAGACAAGTTCTGGTGCATATATATCACACATATACGATTGTGCAACAATAAATCCTATTGGAAACATGTGAGGGTGCACATGTGAGAGGTTCTCCTTTCACTTTCATGCTGTATTTTGGTTATACTTTGGCTGTTTTCTCGTATAGTAAATTGACCTCTAAGCCCTTTGATTTCTGCCACTTTTATTTGATTTCTTTTGCTTATTTTAATATATTTAATTTGTTCAGCTCTTCTTTTGCCTTCAGAAGGTGAATCAGAAGTGCTTTTAATTTGAAAATCAAAAATTGCCAAGTGGGAACATGCAAATTGCAGTGCTTACTTCACCTGATAATGATTGTGGCGCGAGGGTTACCTATATAACCTTAAATACTCGTCCTCAGTTCAGAATACTAGTAATCACCGATCAAACATACGACAATGATTACAATCTATGTAGTACTACATTTTTTTTTACACCAAATGCATATGTGGAGAACTTATGACTATGTAATAAGGATCGTTTAGCAGGGTCTATAAGAATGATATTGAATAGGGTGTATTAGTAATGCTGTGATTAATTATGCTTGGGATTATTTTTTATCGGCTGTTTAATTTGGTGTATTAAGGGGTCGTTTGGTTGCTAGTTAGAGTTATGTAGGTATTAATAATATAGGGATTAGTTATACAAGGTTTAGTTGTATAGGGATTAGTTATGCAGGGTTTAGTTATACATAATTTTATTATGCATGGTTTAATTATAAAGGGATCAGTTATGTAAGGATTAGTAAATCATGGATTAGTAATTTATGGATTGTAATGTAGAGATTATTTTTTGTTAAATGTTTACTTTATTTTAGTTATACAATGTGTAATTTCAAATAAATATGAGGGGTTTATAGTCATTTGATTGATTAATTCATGTAACTAATATATGTATTAGTTATTCTATATTCTACCTTCCATAAGCAATACATAGATTTATTGTATAACTTATCTATGTATTACTTATACTATCAGTGAAAAAAGCAACCAAATGTAATATTAGTTATGCTTACTTTTTGTACAAAGTAACTAAAGGCTACCAAACATGATATTAGTTATGTAACTCCTAATATATGAATAACTTACCATGTAACCAGCTACCAAAAGTTGTCTTTATACATGCTTATCCATGTATTAGTAGGGGTGTAGAAAATAAACCGACAAACCGCACCAAACCGAGAAAGAAATCCGACTATGGTTTGATTTGATTTGGTTTGGTATTGGAAAACAAAATCCGACCATAATTGGTTTGGTTTGATTTTAACGGAAAAAAAGTCAAACCGATACAAAACCAACCCGATAATATATGCAAGTTTTAAAAATAATTTATACATAAAAAATTGTATTGCAAGTATTGCAATATAATTTATGAATATTTCTTAAACTTTTTCATATTTCTCTCTTTTAATGTATTATTTTAAGCTTGGACTTAGAATTTTTGAATGATCAAATATGTTATGTAGCACATAAATGTTAGTAACTTAAATAAAATTCAAAGCAAAACCAATGCAATATTAATAAAAAGAAAAAACCTCAATTCAATAGTTGGAATAATAATAGTATTATATATCTAATATTTTAGTTTTGCATTGTTTAGATAGTGAAAATACATAACTTATTTTTTTTATTGTTTAGTCATGTAAATAATACATAGTACTTATTTGTCACGACCCCAAATTCAACTAGTCGTGATGGCACCTAACCCAACCCGCTAGATAAGCCAACTAATAACTATCCAATTCCAATAATATTAATAAGACAATTAATTGAAGGAGAACATCTGAATCTTATACATTTCCCAAGGGCTGGTAGTACAAATCACGAGCTTCTAAGAATAGAGTTTACAAAGCTGAAATGAAGTAAATACATCATATGTTTGAAAAGTACATAAACAGAGTTTTATAAATCTAAGGATACCATGAACAAGAGGCAGCTACAACCGGAACGCAGGTACATCTTCAATTCCGACTCCCGTCGATCACAGCAACGACAACAATCAATATCTGCACGCAAAGAGCAGAAGTGTAGTATGAGTACAACCGACCCCATGTACTCAATAAGTAATAAACCTAACCTTAGGTTAAAAGTAGTGACGAGCTAAAACAAAGATCGGGTCCAATACCAATATCCCACAACAATTCATAACAACATAGTACATTAAAGGAGTATCTCAGAAATAAAGTGCTCAGCCCATTCACAGTTCCAGAAAATAGGAATGCTTTTCAAGTATCTCAGTGAAAACCCAAATCTTTTACCGAAATTTCCAAAACATATGAGTAAGTGTGAAAACTATGACTTTTCCCAAAAATCCTTTCAACAATAAATAAGATGTTTCATTTTCCTTTCAAGTAGCAAGTGTAAGATCTCTCTCTATGCCCATATGTTAAAATGTGTGAGAAGTCATAAATGACGTAATACTATACAACATGAGGAAAAATGCATCTCTATGCCTGTATGTCAAGTGTGCATGCCAAATGCGATGCAAATCAGTGATAAAGATCATATGCATACTCTCAGAGTATCAATTCACTCCGTCCTCCCAGTCACTCAATCCTCCCAATCACTCAGCACTCCACACTCGCACTCAGTAGGTACCTGCGCTCACTAGGGGTATGTACAGACTCTAGAGCGGCTCCTTCAGCCCAAGTGCTATAACAAGCCAATCATGGCATAAATCCACGGACAACTCACAAGCTATAGTATCAATATCTGGATCCGCACAGACAACTCACATACTATAGTATAACATTTGGATCCGCACGGACAACTCACGTGCTATGATGCAATATCTCACAATCAGGCCCTCGACCTCACTCAGTCATCAATCTCTCCAGTTTCTCGGGCTCTCAATGTCATGAAATATCAGCCCAAAATGCTCCAAAGATGCCATCACACGTGTAGCGACCTCCGAACGGCTCAAAACTAGCCAAAAGCAACTCAAATACATCAAATAAAGCCCAAGGAAACAAACCCAATCGAAAAACGTCGAATCTTTAATCGAAAGCCCAAAATCGGCCAAGACGTCCAACCCGGGCCCGCACCTCGGAACCCGACAAAACTCATAAAATCCGACAACCCATTCAATTACGAGTCCAACCATACTAGTTTCACTCAAATCCGACTCCAAATCAATGTTCAAAACTCAAAAATTCACATTATGAAACTTTAGGCCAAAACCCCTAATTTCCTCTTTGAAAATCATCAACCAAAACCTAGAATCGAAGATAGATTCAAGAAATATAATCAAAACCGAGTAGATAACACTTACCTCAACTCATATGGTGAAAATTACTTTCAAGAATCGCCTCAATCCGAGCTCCATAGCTTCAAAAATGCAAAAATGACCGAAACCATCGAAATAGAGTACTATATACACTGCCCAGTCATCCTCTTTCGCGAACGCGGGAAAACCATCGCGTTCGCGATGAACAAGATAACAGTCGCCCAAAACTACTCTACGCGTTCGCGGCACAAGCCTTGGGAATGCGATACACACCGGGGGCAAAACTACGCAAAGGCGGTTCTAACTACGCGAACGCGATGAAGAAAGGCCTCCAGCTCCAGCTCCCAGCTCAACCCTACGCGAACGCGATCCCTCATACGCGAACGCGAAGAAGACTTGCCCCAACTTTACGCGAACGCGGACCAATATTCGCGAACATGATGAAGAAATGTCGCTGCCATCAAAATACACTACATGTTCGCGATACAAGCCACACGAACGCGATGAAGGGCTGCGACCCCAGAAACCAGCAGAACACAGTAGTGCCAAAATGAAGGAGAAAAGCCTGAAATCAATCTGAAACACGCCCGAGCCCCTCGGAACCCTGTTCAAACATACCAAAAAGTCCCATAACATAACACAGATCTACTCGAGGCTTCAAAACATACATAACAATATCGTAATGATGAATCACACCTCAATTTGAAATCGATGAACTTGAAACTTCAAACTTCCACAACCGATGCCAAAATCTATAGAAAACACGTCCGATTGACCTCAAATTTTGCACACAAGTCCCAAATGACATAACAAAGCTATTCCAATTCCCGGAATCACAATTTGAATCCGATATCAAAAATTTCACTCCCGATCAAACTTTCCAAAAAAACAACTTCCGCTATTTCAAGCCAAATTCCACTATGGACCTCCAAATCACAATCCGGACGCGCTCCTAAGTCCAAAATCACCCAATGAACCTACCCGAACCATCAAAACTCCGTTCCGGGTTCAAATTCACAAAAAGTCAAACTTGATCAACTCTCCCAATTTAAAGCTTTAACAATGAAATCCATTCTTCTAATTCGATTCCGAATAACCTGAAAACCAAAACCGACAATTCACATAAGTCATAATACATCATACAGAGATTATCATGCTCGTAAACTACCGGGCAAAGTGCAAATGCTCAAAACGACCGGTTGGGGCGTTACATTCTCCCCTACTTAAACATACGTTCGCCCTCGAACGTGTCTAAAGTTGTTCTCAAAGTCATCAAACCGCGTGTGACCTTACCATGCACATACCCGAGGGTGATCCCATGTCACTCTATCCCATATAGGTCTGATAATACAACATAACTGAAATTCTTAATTCAGCCTAGCCCATAAACCTTAGAACCAGTTTTCCAACATCCGAAATTTCTATAAGATCAGAATCTCGCATCTACATACTGTTTAAGTCTGAACAAGCTATATCAAGCCATATCCATAACCCAAGATATAATCACATGATATACCGCATAACTCAAATACTCATAGCAATAATTTCTAATCACAGCAACTACCCAAAATAACCCAATTCTGGTAATAAACCTCATGTCAAACCAAACCTCGTCCTAAAACCTTCGCACACTGCCGATGATGAAAGAAACACGCAGAACTCATAACCATTCATCAGATCAACCAGTCATGAAACTACCTCTTATTCGACAAGAACTATATCAGATATCTAAGCCGACATTCGATATTATCCTTCCAACCATGCTGTAATCAATTTCGATAGTATCCATTCTAGGTCCAATGACCTCATCTCATCCAACACGACCACTCTAGTGATATGACACATCAATACAATCTAAAGCCACACCTCGTGCACCAATAAGCAACATTCCAAATGTACTCAATCATGGAAAATAACTCAGACGAGAGAACTATCCCGCAAGCTCCTCAAGTACCACCACAATGCAATTCTAAGAACCTATCACATACCGTAGAACCAAAACACACGAATCTAACACAAGGGATCATATCTCAACATAACTCCGCTGTAATGCGTGACCCCATTCAAACACTGGTCCATATGAAATACCTCAGCCACCATGCTCAAAATCAACAACCATGCGCAATTCCACATCAAGTACCCAAAGTGCATTACCATAACCACGAAGAATCCAATGACACAATGCCACCCGAAACTCGAATGGACATAACCAATACGTAATCAATCATGCAATACCCAAATACTCATCTCGCTCAAATTCCGCTATAAGGCCCCAATAGAACCGCACCATGTGTGCCTCAAACTAACGAATCACAACTCCTCGTAGCATAGAAGAGTAGCTCACAGATAATTTCAGAACACGAATAAACTCAACAATAACCGAATGGCACATCCCTCAACAATAGCATTATGAAGCCAACCAATCCGACTCGGTGTAGAAGACACATCCTAATTGGGCCTGCTAATGGACCCCCAAATCGACTCTGGTCACCCACAAATAGATAAATAACCCTCCGAAAGTCCACAATGACTGAATCATAACACATAATATCACCTAGCTAGCTTCGGCCACGACTTCACAGTCCACAACCATGAAACAATCTGCTTCTGAGAACTCTCAATCTCCAAATCCATAAAACAAGCGAATCACCATATATGATCCCAACTCCACCGCCCGAATGTCTAACACATCTCTCATACACAATCATCTTACGAGGAATACTTCTAAAATTCTTCCGTGCCACATAGCAAAATTTGAATATCAGCAGTGGATCAACTAGGAGAGTGCCGCAGTACTAGTGAAGTATCCATAAATCAAAATACATTGCCCTTTCTGAAATGTATACTCTCATCAAGCCATACCAAATAGTAATATCATTTACCTAGTCATATGAAACCGTCCATGCTGCCTAAGAATTTTATGAACTTCCCTTCAAAACTGAATTGTGATCTCGCTCATGTAAATCTCAATCCCACACAACACAACACATATTCCATACCATAATATGAAAAATACAAGAACTTCATAGTCCACTTCGAGTCACAAACAACTACATACTCAATTAGTCAAGGACCTTTCATTTGATTTCATCCGGGAGAAAATAACTATACACCACATGCTCCTTACGCCAGAAGGAAATATACTCCTCGAATTGTGGTAGAAACCATTGAGAACTCTTCGAAGTCCATTTGCACATAACCAAGCTATCAGAACCGAATCTCTCTAACTCAACCCAGCCACGCAGGTCGCCAAAACCCAAGAGTATTGCCACGAAGCACCTGTAGAAACCCACCACATCCTAAGCACCCAAAGAACCGATTATATCCATTACTTTGCTGATCCAACCTACAATCAAGCTGTCCTAATTCCCCGAGTTCTTTCTGAATTACCTTCAAATTGATAGTTCTCCTCGCCATAATACCACGATCCTTAACCAAAACTCACCACACAAGAGACCCTAGTATAAAACCACAACTCCCTAAGGCCTAGAAGCTGTTGACTTCCCTCTTAAGCACCCCAAAGCACCACAACCGAGACACCTACTCTAAAGAGACCTTAGGTGAAACATAAAACTGTTTCCTTCACCTTCTTGATACTGAAATACATAATCCACAATGATATAAAAATGACACAAGTCTCGACACCATCCAATGCAAATATCAGATCCTAGACACATACCAATCTGAAATTCTCAATTACTACATATAATTCTTGAATCCATTAGAACCATTCTCGAGAGTCATCTACTCTGCTCAAATCTCAATTGCAGCACCCCAAACGGGCCAAACGACCGGTGCCCCATTAGCACGACGACACCCAAAGAAGTAACCCCACCTCAATGCAACCAAGCAAATTCCTACTCCATGTACACTACATTCTTCACGAATAACCACTCAATCATTCCATGATTTCCATATACCCATAGAGTGTAATATAACCCGTATCCAAAAATTTCCTTACTCGAGTCATCCTCAATCTCAACTTCTGCAAGTCATAAATGATTCACCAATATACCCCAAACTGAAACCAATACAACACATAACTGTGCAATCAACTCGTCGATAACAGATTCCCCTACTTGGCTCAAAGACATGGAATAAAACATCAGATTACTTACAATAACTATACCCCATTACTACCATAATACCACAGTGAGATTCCACTAAACTCTTCATCCGCTCAAGCAACACAAATCATCTAGTACCTCAAATTATTTACAAATCTCGCATCCATCCTCGTGATGGTTAAGCCAACTTCCACCAGCGATCCAAACTCAAATTGTAACATATATCATTCACTGGTAAAAGAGAACTCTCTACAAAACATCATAGGGATCACACAACCTCAAGATACCTCGCAGGAGATAACCCACATGCTTTGCCTCAAACTGACATCTCTTTATACCCTTCCACAGTCACGACCACTACGCAATCACTTAATCTTCTCGATTCTAAAATCATCAAAAATACATGAGAATCTACTTCACTCTACAACTAAACAACATGAGAGATCCCTCAACACACCCATAATCGAGACCATACGCAAAATCAAGATAGAAATCAAACACCCCATAGTCCTTGCTACATCTCAAGTAAACTCTTCTCGTCATATTCGAACAAACTGAACACATCTCGCAGTCACATCATACTCACCACATAGTCATCCAATCACAAATTCCACTAATAGGGAACACCAACGGACCTATAAGTCCCAAAAGCACGTGCTCACACAATCGAAATCTCCATGCTCAAGCTACCGTCAAAACCCGGCCTCAAGTCCTTCAGACTGGACCATCATCAGCACGCAAAAATCATATCTCGCACCTCAACCATGGAATCACAAGCCACCGGTGCACAGCCGATACCGAGCACTCGTATGCACATAAGAATGCATGGAAGGAATTCAAAGAGTTACACTTCAAGCTGAATCAATGTCGCACGATAAGGAAAGAAAGATAGGAAGTATATCCTAAATGTCTTGTAGCCTCTCTAAGATAGGTATGGACGTCATCATACCGATCCGAAAGACTCTACTAGACACTTGCTCATGACTTGTAGAACGTATAAACCTAGAGCTCTGATACCAACTTGTCACGACCCCAAATCCAACTAGTCGTGATGGCACCTAACCTAACCCGCTAGGTAAGCCAACTAATAACTATCCAATTCCAATAATATTAATAAGACAATTAATTGAAGGAGAACATCTGAATCTTATACATTTCCCAAGGACCGGTAGTATAAATCACGAGCTTCTAAAAATAGAGTTTACAAAGCTGAAATGAAGTAAATACATCATCTGTTTGAAAAGTACATAAACAGAGTTTTATACATCTAAGGCTACCATGAATACGAGGCAGCTACAACCGGAATGCAGGTACATCTTCAATTCCGGCTCCAGTCGATCACAACAACGTCAGCAGTCAATATCTGCACGCAAGGTGTAGAAGTGTAGTATGAGTACAACTGACCCCATGTACTCAATAAGTAATAAACCTAACCTTAGGTTGAAAGCCGCAACGAGCTAGAACAAAGATCGGGTCCAATACCAATATCCCACAACAATTCATAACAACATAGTACAAGCAATAAAAGGAGTATCTCAGAAATAAAGTGCTCAGCTCGTTCACAGTTCCAGAAAATAGGCATGCTTTTCAAATATCTCAGTGAAAACCTAAATCTTTTACCGAAATTACCAAAAAATATGAGTAAGTTTGAAAACTGTGATTTTTCCCAAAATTCCTTTCAACAATAAATAAGATGTTTCATTTTACTTTCAGGTAGCAAGTGTAAGATGTCTCTCTAAGCCCATATGACAAAATGTATGCGATGTCATAAATGACGTAGTACTATACAACATGAGGAAAAATGCATCTTTATGCCTGTATGTCAAGTGTGCATGCCAAATGCGATGCAAATCAGTGATAAAGACCATATGCATACGCTCAGAGTATCAATTCACCCAGTCGTCCCAAGCACTCAGTCCTCCCAATCACTCAGTCCTCATAGTCACTCAGTCCTCCCAATCACTCGGTACTCGGCACTCGCACTCGCACACAGTAGGTACCTGCGCTCACTGGGGGTGTGTACAGACTCCGGAGGGGCTCCTATAGCCCAAGTGCTATAATTCGCACGGATAACTCACGTGCTGAATGGACAACTCACGTGCTATAGTATCAATATCTGGATCCGCAAGGACAACTCACGTGCTATAGTAAAACATCTGGATCCGCATGGACAACTCACGTGTTGTAGTATAACATCTGGATCTGCACGGACAACTCATGTGCTTAATGTAATATCTCACAATCAGGCCCTCGACCTTACTCAGTCTCTCGGGCTCTCAATGTCATGAAATATCAGCCCAAAATAATGATGTGATGTATCAATATATAGCAAGAGAGACTGAGGTATGATATGAAATGAATGAACATGACTGAGTATGAAATTGCAATGTAAGCAAATAACTCAACAACAGTAACGACCTCAATGGGTCCCAACAGAGTAAGCACGTAGCCTAGACATGGTCTCTAAAATAAATCACAGCTCAATAGCTCTAGTACGTGGATTTTATGGTTACATATATGATCAGGTAGCTATATAGTACCACATAAATAACGGAATTACAACTTACACGGTGCACGCTCCCACGCCCGTCACCTAATATGTGCGTCACCTCAACACCAATCATATAACACGTAATTCAGGGTTACATACCCTCAGCACAAAGTTTAGAAGTGTTACTTACCTCGAACAAGCCAATACCAATGTCGAGCAAGCCAAGAGATGCTCCAAAGATGCCATCACGCGCGTAGCGACCTCTAAATGGCTCAAAACTAGCCAAAAGTAACTCAAATACATCAAAAAAAGCCCAAGGAAACAAACCCAATCGAAAAAGGTCGAATCTTTAACCAAAAGCCCAAAATCAACCAAGACGTCCAACCCGGGCCTACACCTCGGAACCCGACAAAACTCACAAAATTAGACAACCCATTCAATTACGAGTCCAATCATACAAGTTTCACTCAAATCCGACTCCAAATTTATGTTCAAAACTCAAAAATTCATATTATGAAACTTTAGGCCAAAATCCCCAATTTCCTCTTTGAAAATCATCAACTGAAAGCTAGAATCGAAGATAGATTCATGAAATATAACCAAAACCGAGTAGAGAACACTTACCCCAATTCATATGGTAAAAATTGCTTCAAGAATCGCCTCAATCCGAGCTCCATAGCTCCAAAAATGCAAAAATGTCTAAAACCTTCGAAATAGAGTACTATATACAATACCTAGTCGTCCTCTTTCGCGAACGCGGGAAAACCATCGCGTTCGCGATGAACAAGATAACAGTCGCCCAAAACTACTCTACGCGTTTGCGGCACAAGCCTTGGGAACGCGATACACACCGGGGGAAAAACTACGCCAAGGCGGTTCCAACTACGCGAACGCAATGAAGAAAGGCCTCCAGCTCCAGCCCCCAGCTCAACCTTACGCGAACGCGATCCCTCATACGCGAACACGAAGAAGACTTTCCCCAACTCTACTCGAACGTGGACCAATATTCGCAAACGCGATGAAGAAATGCCACTGCCATCAAAATACACTACGTGTTTGCGATACATGCCATGTGAACGCGGTGAAGGGCTGAGACACCAGAAACCAGCAGAACACAGTAGTGCCAAAATGAAGGAGAAAAGCCCGAAATCAATCTGAAACACGCTCGAGCCCCTTGGAACCCCGTCCAAACATACCAACAACTATCATAACATAACGCGGACCTACTCGAGGCCTCAAAATACACATAAAAATATCGTAACGACGAATCACACCTCAATTCGAAATCAATAAACTTGAAACTTCCAACTTCCACAACCGATGCTGAAACCTAACAAATCACGTCCGATTGACCTCAAATTTTGCACAAAAGTCCCAAATGACATAACAAAGCTATTTCAATTCCCGAAATCACAATCCAAATCCGATATCAAAAAGTCCACTCCCGATCAAATTTTTCAAAAAATCCAACTTTCGCCATTTCAAGGTAAATTCCACTACGGACCTCCAAATCACAATCTGGACGCGCTCCTAAGTCCAAAATTACCTAATGAACCTACCGGAACCATCAAAACTCTGTTCCGGGTTCAAATTCATAAAAAGTCAAACTTGGTCAACTATCCCAATTTAAAGCTTTAATAATAAAATCCATTCTTCCAATTCGATTTCGAATAACCTAAAAACCAAAACCGACGATTCACATAAGTCATAATACATCATACGGAGCTACTCATGCCCGTAAACTACTGAGCGAAGTGTATATGCTCAAAAAGACCGGTTGGGTCGTTACATTATTAGTCGTACTTATTTTAGCATGGCTTAATACTTTAGATTATGTTCATTTTCATTATGATTTTGTAGCACCCTAGAAAATTTTGAAGTGCTTAAGCTCTATTAAGAAAGTTGATGTGCACTAATTATATTATTTTATGTGCAGACGAGGACTATTAATATGATTAATATTAATTGGATATGATAATAAGTGTACGAGGCATATTATAAATGATGAGGGGTCTAAGGATAGACCTAAGTCCAAGTCAAGTTGGAAATTACATGATAGATTAAAGTTCCAAATGAATACGCACATGACCTAAATTTGGATGAGTATATCTAGATATTAGGAGTTATATGGGAGATAGACTATCAAATGAAAGGTATTTGAGTCTAATTTCTAAAACTTCAAACCGTTCGTCATTTGGACATTCCTACAAGAAGTTATGATCTAATTACCGAAGGCTGGCAGTGAAGTACTGCCATAGCGTCCGAGTCCGCATCCGATCTTTAAAAAGGAGTGAAATGGGGATGCGAAGCATCCGGGCCCGCGTCCGAAACCTAGAAATCTTGGCCTATGGGTAAGTTGTTAATAATATTAGGGTTCTTGAGGTGAAAGGGCGATTTTAAGCTCAAATCAAGTCCAACCAACTAAGGTAAGTTGTTAATAATATTTTGGGTTGATTCTTACTCAATTTACATGAGTTCTAATATCATTCTTGCATCCAAATACTAGATTTCACCATCAAATCCTCAAGAACACAAAAATCACCAAAGTTGTGATTTGTCAAAAATTCTACTAGAGGTAATTCCAATGCTTCAAACTCGTTTATTATGAGTAGTTAGAAGTATTTGAAGCATTTTTTACAAGTTTTAATTGTTGAAATATTTGATTATAAAACTCTAGTTCATAGCATGAATAGTACTTTTGAGAAAATAAGATAGAAGATGAATAATAATCTTGGAGATGCAATTGATAAATATATACAATGAACCTATAAAATTATTTATTAGCAAAAGTTGGAGGTGATCAACTAAGTAATCACCCGAATTGTATATTTTGCAAGTGTTGATTATGGAAGACGATGAATAGTAACTTGGTGGAATTAAACAATTGATGTAGTATCATTAATGATTTCGAATGGGTATTGAAATATAAGAATGAAGTTGAATGGACTAGCATGTGACTCTATTCAGTGATTTGAGTTGTTGGAGGCTTCTAGCCAACTTTTGAGCCATAAATGGTTATTGATAAATTTACTTTAGGTCATATTTTTATGTAATTAGGATATCTAATTATAGATATAGACTTGTTGGTGATGTTTGAGCATTTTAATCAATATTGGAACGATGGAAGAGGGTTTAAAGCTTGTGAGTGTTAATAAAGAGAAAGAGAGGTAAGTTGATTAAAACGTACTCTTCTTGAGGGACTTTCTTTACAAGCATGTTTCGAGTTAATACTTAAGTTGTTTGCAAATGTGCTTTCATACTTGTGGGACAAACAAGTGCAATGTCTCCATGTACAAAAATATTATGTTGCATATGTAGTGTCATGCTGTTTTATAAAATTTTATTTTTAATTTTGTTGGCAAAATGACACTCAAGGCAAATGTTATAAGTTTTTATCAAAACTTTCGTATTGACAAGAGTATACATATTTAAGTGTTAAAGATAAATTTTCATGAAAGTATTCCTTTTGGAAATTGATGAGCAGAATAATATTTGTGGTATCTTTTAAAGATTGATGTTAAATTGCTAAATGATTTAACATGTAAAAAGGTTGTTTATTTAAATTTTGTTCAAGTGGCTTAGAGTTTTCTATTAATGCTATGATTTGATAAAAATAGATCATTTAAGGCTACTATGCTATGAATCTAGTTTTGGAAGTATCAAATATTTTGGGAGTTACTTGTGTTCACCGAGATTGACTTCGTATATATTGTGTTCGTCGTCATGAAACTACACGTGTCGGTGTAGGCGTAGGTGACCACTTTGTGGTATAGACTATGACAGAGTGCTCTCCCTCGAGAGGGTACTATTTTATGTTATTATTAGCATGGCTGAGTCGATTCGTACGGTACTACGATAAGACGACCTGAGCAAGTAAGGTATATGATACTTACTGCTAGGTACGTAACCTAGTTGACCTTCTTATATCAGTAATGGTATAGTACTCCCGATAAAAGGTAAGGATGATTTTCTTATATTTAGGCCTAAGGAGCCGAAAGTGATTTTAATGACTTAAGCAAATGAAGTAATTTTGTATGATTTTATCCAAAATCTTAGGTTGATATAAATGTTTTAAAAGCTTACATTATGGGTTATATTTCACTTGGCTTTTATTTAAAATGACAAGGATAATGAATGGATAAAATTTCTTATCATTTTATATCAAATATTAATGCATTAGTTTTAATAATATTTGTCCCAAGAACTTAAGTTAGAGAGAGAGTTTATGGCACTTATTGAGTACCGTTGTGGTGTACTCAGCCCTTAGAGCCTCCCTCCAAGGTCCCGCTTACTTTACATGTTTCAGGATGAGGTAAGATACGTGGCATGCGGTCAGGGCTAGGATGACTCTCTTCCTGAGATATATGATGAGGCACCGCTCCTATTTCGTGGTAGCTATTGTATTGGTTTTTTAATTTATGCTAGTCGGGTATTAGTCCAAGTGCTTAATTCTATTCTTTCGAGGCTCCATAAATAGTTGTGAAAAGTTTTAGTAATGGGATTGTACACGACATACATGAAAATATATTTATTTTACTTAGTCTCATTGTTATTATCATGGAAGGTGTCATGTGTGATTTTGAAATTGAAAAATATTTTATCATTTAACTTGAAAATGTATATGATTTTCAAGGAGCTTCCTGTCACGACCCGAAATTCTCACATTCGGACCGTGATGGCGCCTAACATTTCACTTGCTAGGCAAGCCAATGTTAGAATAATATTATCTATTTTTAAAATAATTTTTAAATTTATTAATAACAAAGAAACAATTGCGGAAGTAAATTCTGAAATATAGTGAATCATCCATAAGAGACAACGGTGTCTAAATACCATCCCAGAATTGGTGTCACAAGTGCACGAGCTTCTAAAATAAATACAAATAAAGGTCTGAATAAAATAAAGATGTCTCGAAACAAATACACAACTAAAGTAAAATAGACGGGGACTTCAGAACTGCGGACGTCGTGCAGTTATACCTCTCAAGTCTCCTCCGAGTAGCTGAAATCCGAGTAAGTCTATGGTACGCCGCTGGGACCAACTCCAAAATCTGCACAAGAAGTGCAGAGTGTAGTATCAGTACAACTGACCCCATATATTAGTAAGTGCTAAGCCTAACCTCGACGAAGTAGTGACGAGGCTAAGGCTGGTCACTTACATTACCTGTATGCAATATCAGTAACAATAAAAATAATAGAAATAAATCAGGTAACCCATTTATAATAATTGAAGCCAACTCACCAGTCATAACCAATTATCAATTCCATCAATTCTGTTGCAGCGTGCAACCCGCTCTCACAATATATTCACATTCAGTTCTGTTGCAGCGTGCAACCCGCTCTCACAATATATTCACATTCAGTTCTGTTGCGGCGTGCAACCTGCTCCTCCAATATATTCATTTTAATCAACTTTGTTGCGGCGTGCAACCCGATACCCCTATATATATAAATATGTATGTCGACTTTTAAATAATTCTGTTGCGGCGTGCAACCCGATCCTCCAATATGGACTTTTAATAAGTCTGTTGCGACGACTTTTTAATAAGTCTGTTGCGGCGTGCAACCCGATCCTCCAATATGGACTTTTAATAAGTATGTTGCAGCGTGCAACCCGATCCTCCGATATATTCATTGTAATTAATTTTGTTGCGGCGTGCAACCCACTCCTCCAACATTTTCATTTACCAATTCTTATAGAAGAAATTTCCCTAATAAATACAACAATTAATATAAAATTATAAGACAACAAGCATACAATAATTATGATTTAATTATGAAACAAACAAAGAAAAATAGCAAATTATTATGGAAATCAGAGAGAAAATATGCAGTTTAATATTTAATATGCTAAATGTCAAATAACAATTAAGGCACATAATTCAAATAGCATGTAACAATTAATGCAGGAATTCAAGAATTAATATTTGACAAAGAATAGGAGAGAAACAATTATTATAATAATTAATTCATGATTTAAAATAATTTATGATTTTTCAAGTAAGCAGGCAAACAATTAATTTGACGACGTATAGACACTTGTCACCTCGCCTATACGTCGTTCACATGCAATTCACATAACAAATAATTTAAGATTTTTATTTCCTCAAGTCAAGGTTAACCACGACACTTACCCCGCTTTACAAATTCCAATCAATTACTCAACCACACCTTTTTTCTTTTAAATTTATCTTCGAAAGCTTCAAATCTATTCACAAACAATTCAATATACTCAATACGAATCATAGAAATTAATTCCATATGAATTTATAAATTTTCGGGATAAAAATCCGAAATTCATTTAAATATTCGACAATGGGACCCACGTCACAAATCTCGAAAAACTTACGAAATCCGAACACCCATTCCGAGACGAGTCCAACCATACAAAAATTATCCAATTCTGATATCAAATGGACCTTCAAATCTAATGTTTTCGTTTTTGGAAAGTTTTACAAAAATTCCAATTTCTTCTGTCTAAATCCGAAATAAATGATGAATATATACTTAGATTTATGAAATACAATCACTATATGATAAAGAACACTTACCCAGTTCAAAATTATGAAAAACTCCTTAGAAATCGCCCCTAAGCCGAGTTATAATTGAGGGTTTGTGAAAAATGGAAAAAATCCCGTTTTGGTATTGTTTTAAGTCACAGGCATCGGGCCTTCTTCCCGTTCGCGAAGGGCCTGTCGCGTTCTCGATGAATATCAGCTCGTGGCTTTCGCGTTTGCGAAGGCTTTTTCCCCCTGGCCTTCGCGTTCGCGTGCCAGTGCTCGCGTTCGCGTAGAAGGACAACTGACCCCTCCCCTAGGCCTCTAAAGCTTCGCGTTCGCGTTGAGCTAGTCGTGTTCGCGAAGGGTAAAGTCCCCATAGCTTCGCGTTCGCGACCCAATCTTCGCGTTCGCGAAGAAGGAAAATTCAGTCAGCCCAATTTGCTCTTCGCGTTCGCGAGAGTACATTCGCGAACGCGATGAAGGAAATACCAGAAGCCTGAAGTTGCAGAAAAACCAGATTTTCTAAGTTCAAAATCATCCCGTATCCTATCCGAAACTCACCCGAGCCCTCGGTGCTCCAAACCAATCATGCACACAAGTCTTAAAACATCATACGAACTTGCCCCGCACGATCACATCGCCAAAATAACACCTAGAACTACGAATCGGACACCAATTCAAAGGAAATTTTCAAAAAAACTTTAAAACTTATATTTTTACAACCGGGCGTCCGAATCACGTCAAATCAACTCCGATTCTCACCAAATTTGTCAAACAAGTCATAAATACTATAATGGACTTATACCGGGCTCCGTAACCAAAATACGGACCCGAGGTCAATAATTCCAACATTAGAAATTTCTTAACATCATTAAGCTTTCAAGCTTTTAATTTTTCTTCAAAATTTCATATCTCGGGCTAGGGACCTCAGAATTCTATTCCGGACATACGCCCAAGTCCCAAATCACGATACGAACCTACCGGAATTGTCAAAATACTGATCCAGGTCCGTTTTCTCAAAATATTAACCAAAGTCAACTCAGTTGAATTTTAAAGCTTTATTTCACATTTTAATCCATTTTTCATATAAAAACTTTTCGGAAAATTGTACGGACTGCGCACGCAAGTCGAAAAATTATACATGGTACTTTTCGAGGTCTTAAAATACAAAATTACTTATTAAATTTAAAGATGACATTTTGGGTCATCACACTTCCGTAATTAAATTTGTTTTCATGCATATGATTTGGGCGCATCACATGATTTGGTTCGCTCGGGTTGGGTAGTGTGTCGGTCACGTAATTTTGGGTCGTGACACTTATTAATTAGCTATATTTATTTTATGCGATTTTATTTTCTTTATTGTTGAATATTTTAGTACAATGTCATGACTCATCTCATATTATTTTGTGTTATTTCCGTGAGTAACACCTTATATCGTTGTATCCTACTAGGACTAAAACAATACTTGAAACACAAGTGATATATTTTATGCTATGAAGATTTTACCGGAAAAAAAAATCCCGAAAAATCTGAGAAAACCGAAAAATCCGAAAAAAATCGAGATTGAAAAACCTGACTTTTATTAGTTTAGTTTGATTTATAGATTTTAAAATCCGACATAAATGGTTTGGTTTGGTAATTGGAAAATCCGAACCAACCTGTCCTATGTATACCCCTATGTATTAGAACTCATGTATTGCTAATTCATGATTTGATATGTATGAAGAATAGTACTGAGAGCCCGTTTGGACATAAGAAATTTTTTTTTTTCCAAAAAAAATTCACTTTTTTTTCGAAATCAGCGTTTGTTCATAAAATTTCCAATTTTCACTTGAAGATGCATTTTGGAAATTTTCGAAAATTTGAAAAACTCCAAAAAGTTGTTTTTCAAAATTTTCACTCAAATCACTCACTAAACTTCAAAAATAACCCTAAATTATATTTATGTCCAAACAAAACTCTAAATTTCAAATACCATTTTCACTTGAAAATATTTTTTTCCCCTATTTTGGAATTTTACAATTCTTATGTCCAAATGCCCACTGAATATGGTGTATAACTAATACAAGTATTAGTTATACATAAATTGAAAAATACTAACAAACAAGGGATTAATAATACCAAAGCTAATACATGTATTATTTTTCCTAATACATCCTACAAACCACGTCGTATATTAAGTTTCGTACTTTTCTTACTCTTGTCATAGAAACCACACATATTCTATAAGCTCTCATGATTAATTTTTACACCTTAATTAACAACATTAATAATAGTTTAAAGAAGGACAAATTTTGAAATTTAAATGAGCAAAAAGTACAATTTTTCCACATCAATTTATCTCAAAATAGTTTTCACTTTCTTTACTAGATGAGACCTCCTAAATACTTTGACTCTTCTTAGTACAAATTTGTTCTCTTTTTAATTTCTTTAGTGATATAACTCAAACCATGCGAGTGAATAAAGCTCTTGCTTACCCAAAACGAGCAACAAAAACAACAATGGTTGAAGGAAAAAGAAAACAAAAAGGACGAGGATGTAAAAGTAATTTTACAGAACCCAAAGTTTGGCAATACATTATAATGTTGCTATCAGATACTGTTTAACATATTGCACTTTCTTCTCGTGCAGAGAACAGTATGATATACCAATAAAATTCTGAAACGTCATATAGAAAAACCACTAATAACTGCCTATAAATTCTTCAGCTAACTCTCTCTTTGTAGTCACCTCCCACTTCCCACTTTGGTCAATTATTTTGTATCGACAGAGAAACAAAATGGAAAGGAAGCCTAGTCTTGTAATACTACTCCATCTTATTCTATTATTAATGGTTCTTCTTCTTGTTTCAACCCATGTAAGTTCCTATTACTCTTTTTTCTTCTTCTTATTATCTTCCTTTTGGTTTTTAATGCCGACCAAAATGGGAGTGATATATGGACAATGAGAATTTATATAGTCGATCTGAATTTATTTTTAAGATTGAGACGTAATAATAGTAGTAGTTCTGGTTGTTGGTGACATTGACATGCCTTACATTGTTTCACAGGCAAGCATAACAGAGCCTCCAGCACCTCAGGCTCAACCTCCCAATACTTTTCCTATGGTAAGAATTGTTAGGAAAATGAGGCATCAGCAGCAATTTGAATTCTACTTCTTTTTTCATCCTAATTAAGTTGCTAATCCTTGCGTCTTTATTTAATTGTTTTTCTAGTATGGTATCACTCCTGGTAGCCTCCATCCTCAAGGTACGGGAATTCTTTTGCTCGCCTAATTTTGAATTTAAGTTCTATATATTGACGAAATACAAAATATTTACACAATTAGTTCACTTATTAGAAATGTGAGATAATTTTTTAATATTTATTTTTCCTGTCTGTATAAATTTGCAGAGTGTGGAGCGAGGTGCATATACAGATGTTCAAAGACAGCATTCAAGAAACCATGCATGTTTTTCTGTGAAAAATGCTGTGCGAAATGCCTTTGTGTTCCTCCAGGAACATATGGAAACAAGCAATTTTGCCCTTGTTACAATAACTGGAAGACTAAGAGAGGAGGCCCTAAATGCCCTTAATTGCTTTCACTTTTTTTATTTTTACTCTTAATTAAGTTACTAAATTAATGTGTCCATTCCTTAATGTATATCATAAATTGTGTTGGCCCAACATGATTGAAAGTCATTATTGAAATGAAATTGGTCAATATGGACAAGTGCCGAACATAACACTTCATGTTTTATACTTCAATACCACATAAGAAGGGATGATTTTTGTGATGTCCAATTTTTCGCGTGCACTACATTGTCGAAGGATCTGGTTCTTTTATATGTTCCTTACACTACAGTTGCGGAGTAATTAATACAGAAAGTAAAGAACATATGAATTTTTACGTGGAAAACACCTGGCTCAAAAGGTGAAAAAATCATGACTTATTACCCAGTAGAATTTTCCCAAAACTTTACTACAACTCTGAGCCAATGACAAAGTTTACAAACTCTTGCAAACCTAAAGATTACCTCTAACCCTTGTAGCAACAAGCCACAGGCTGTTGCGACTGCTTCAAGTTAACTCTAACTTGAACAATACAATTCGAGTTTACAACCTCTTGCAAACCTAAGGATTAACTCTAACCCTTCTAGCAACACGCCACAGACTATTGCGTCTAGTTCAAGTTAACTCTAACTTGAATAATACAACTCATGTACCAGGTACAATTTGCTTCTAAGAAAGCTGAAAGGTACAACTCAAAATGCTTACTACACTTTGAACTAGAAATAAAGAAAGACACATAAAACTCTGTATGGAATTGGTTCTTCAATCTGGTTCGTGTAGCTTCAGGATCAAACTCTTGAATCTCACAGGAATTGCTCACAAAATGCCTTGCTATTTCGCTCTCGATTCGTGCTTTCACTTCTATATTTGTGTGTCACCTGTGAAAGAGAACAACATTGATATTTATAAAGTTAGTAAATAAAGATTAACTAGAGTTCTAATGCTTTACTCTTCCTTAGTAGAAGAGTTTTAGTCAACTTCAACTTGTAACTATTCTCTTATCTTGGATAGAGTTCTCTTCAAGTAAGGAGTCCTGCTCATTATAAAATATGCAACCTCTCCATTCAGGGATTATCTGTAATGACCCGACCGATCGTTTTGAGAGTTGTAGCCCCGTTCCCCCATTTACTGCTCATTTTGTACTTTATAGCTGCTATGTGACTTGCCGGAGTAGTTGGTTTGGGTCCAAAAATATTTCGGAATGAGTTGAGACACTTAGTCTAAAGGTTGGATGCTTAAGTTGAAAAGGTAGACCGGATGTTGACTTATGTTTAAACAACTCCGGAATGGAGTTTTGATGGTTCTGTTAGGTCCGTTGGGTGATTTTGGACTTATGAGCGTGTCCGGATTGTGATTTGGAGGTCTATAGTTGAATTAGGCTTGAAATGGCGAAAGTTAAAAATTTAGAAGTTTGGCCGAGGGTGGACTTTGTGGTTACCGGGCTCGAATTGGAGTTTCGGGAGTTGGAGTAGGTCCGTGGTGTCATTTGGGACTTGTGTGCAAAATTTGAGGTCAGTCGGACGTGATTTTGTAGGTTTCGGCGTCGTTTGTAGAAGCTGGAATTTTCTTAGTTTCAATAGGCTTGAATTGGTATGCGATTCATACTTTTGATGTTGTTTGATGTGATTTGAGGGCTCGACTAAGTTTGTATCGTGTATTAGGATTTGTTGGTATATTTGGTTGAGGTTCCGGGGGCCTCGGGTGAGTTTCAGACGTTTAACAGATTAAAGTTGGAGTTTGAAAGGGTGTTGCAGCTGAAGCCTTCTGGTGCAATCGCACCTGCGGAACTTTGGTCGCAGGTGCGAGCTGGGGAAGAGCAGAAGCGTAGTTTGGATTGGGGGTTGTGGAGCGCGGATGCAGATGAATTTCCGCAGGTGCGGACTCGCACCTGCGCGTGGTGGATCGCAGAAGCGAAGAGGGAGTTGGAGTCACTTGTCCGCATAAGCGAATGGTTTTGCGCAGATGCGCACCGCAGAAGCGAGATTTGTGACCGCAGAAGCGGTTGGTCGGCCCTTTAGTGGCATCCGCATATACGAATTTTTGACCGCAAAAGTGGATTTGTGGGCCGCAGAAGCGAGAAGGCCTGGGCAGAATATTAAATCGAGGGTTCCGTGGGTTTTTTTTATTTTTGAACATTCCAACTCGGTCTAAGGCGATTTTTGAGAGGCTTTTCGAGGGTTTTCTTGAGGTAAGTCACTCGTGGTTTAATTTATTCAAGAATTATGTTACCCCATTGATTTTCCCACCTAGATTGTGTGGTTTTGAGGTGTAATTTTGGGAGTTGGGGCTAGGGATTTGGAGAGTTTAAATTGGAAATTTGGGGGTCGATTGGGTGTTAGCTTTTTGTAAATTTGGTATGGTTGGACTCATGGTTGAATGTGCTTCTGGATTTTGTGACTTTTATCGGATTTCGGGATGTGGGCTCAGGGGCCGGCTTTAGAGTGACTTTTGACTAAGAAATTGATATTTTCTTATGGAATTGATTCCTTTATTTCGTGTTGATTGTATATAATTGTTTATGGCTAGATTCGAGACGTTTAGAGGCCGATTCGCGAGGCAAGGGCTTGCTAGCAGAGTGATTCGAGTTGCTTGAGGTAAGTATCGTATTTAAACTCGGTTGAGGCACTAGTTGCCTGAAATGTTGTGATAGCCACATGCTTTTGGGTGCGCACATGTGTGGGGATGATCCCGTGTGCGGGCACCGGGGTTGTGTATTCATGTTTGGGTTGTGCTCGGGCTCCTATAAGCCCAGAAATGACTGTTAAGCTTCTAGCTTTGATATCTAACATGTGGTAACAATTTATGTGATCTAATTGAGCCATGATGAGTCTACTTAGATGTTTAATCCTTGAACGAACTTGATAAATGCTTTTCATTAATGAAATTTCCGGATTGAGCTACTAATGTGCCGTAGAAATGCGGCACTTTTGATACTCTTTTAAAGCACTATAAATCATTTCTTATGTAGTTTTGGTATTTTGCAGGAAACCAGACTTGAAGAGCCAAGAACATGAAAAAGATGACAAAAACACATGAAAAGGCAGAAATGTGGCAGGTCTGCGACCGCAAAAGTGATGTGCGGACTGCAGACCCATCGCAGAATGAAGCAGATCATCCCGGTTCTGAGAGTCAAGTCTGCGATCCATTGTACAGTCGCATAACTCTTATACGAACCGTATAGTGATCACACAAAGGCAAAAGGAGTTCCAGTGAAGATGACTTTGCGGTACGTTATGCGGTCGTGAAACCAATATGCGGACCGCATAACCATAATGCGATGGAAAATTGAAAAACTTTGTGATCAATTCTGCGGTGAAAAATGAAGATGTGCGAACAGCGAAAGCGTTCTGCGACCCATTCTGCGGTCGCACACTTGATTTGCAGGGTTAGTTTTGTCACTTTTGGACCACGGCTTTTAGACCATTATAAATAGAATGATTAGAATTTTTGTGGACCATCTTGTCTGAAAAAGAGGCTACACTTAGAGTATTGAATACACCATTATTTTGGAAGCTTTTGAGAGAGATTCCAAGACTTTGTCCTCTTTGTAAGTTTTATGACTTTATTTATTACTTTGTTCTTGTATTCTAGTATGAGTAGCTAACTTTAAATACTAAGGTTGTGGACCCTAAGTGGGTGTAATGTTAATGGGTATTTACCATTGAATATATATATATAATGGTTGGTTTATTTCTGTTCATTTCTTATGCTTCATTTATGGTTGATGGTTGCAAACATTGACTAGTGCCATTTTACTCTATCTTTACTTAGAAAAGTGGGTTAGAGTTTGGTAGAATTGAATAGCAAGAACTCAAGGCTTTAAATATTGTTTAATAGAATCGCCTAGGGATAAGTGGGTTTTACTTGGCATAAATTAGTTGCTCTTAGTTATAACTCTTTTATATTTGGAAAAATCATAGAGAGGAAATACTACCTAGTTATTGGAATATATTGGATATTCATTTAGGAACTATTTGCATATCAAAGGACCTTCCATTAGAAATATATCATATTAAAATCGATAGCATTACATTCCATTGATGGGGACACAACCTTGGTTTCTTAATAAAATTAATTAAATTCTCTTAACAAAATATATTTTCTTGACAATTCACAATTACAAAACTCTTTTTAAGCTAACGGAGTAGAACTACAGCTTAAATCAAGTTTCACACTATTCAAGTAACCTTTTTACACCTATTCCGTGTGGGATTCAACCCCAACCTAGTTGGGTTATTATATTTGACACCGATTGCCTTACACTATTTATATAGTGTGTGCTTTACTTTACGTCTTCTTCTATTCCATCACACTTTGCTTGCTTTGCTTGGTGTCATTAGGTAAACATGGGCGAGCCGAAAGAAGAGAATGTGTTTGCGGATATAGATGAGTATATTGAGGATACAACTGCCACTGTCCCTCCAAGAGTTGATGTTGCCACCTTCAAAGTGGAACACAGTCTAATCCTAATGCTAAAGGCAGAGGGGTTCTTCCGAAATTCCACCGACGATGTTTCGACACAACATCTCAGAAAACTTTTGGGTGTGTGTGCAATGCACAAGCAGAATTATGTCTCAGATGTTTCCCTATGGTTGAGGGTGTTCAAGTACTCTCTAACTGGAGAGACAAGATAGTGGATCCAAAATCTACCTCCTAGTTCCATCCATACTTGGCCCGAACTTGTCCTAGCTTTCCTAGCAAAATGGTTTCCGCAAAGCAAGAAGTACAAGTTTTGGGGATAAAATTTTCTTCTTCAAGCAATTACCGGGAGAGCATCTACAAGAGGCATTGGATAGATTCAAGCTATATTTGGTGAGGTTGCCGAACCTTGGCTTTCCGAATAATATTTTGTTGGAGAAGTTTTACATGGGCTTGGATCCTATGAATCAATCCATAGCCAAAAATGCAGTGGATGGATCCTTTATGGATAAAACATTTGCAAGGGTCACACAAATCCTCAACAAGATGGCAGAACATAACCAAGCTTGGCACTCGGAAGACACCACGAGTGGAATTGCATATGGTACTCCTTCCTTGTCTAACATGATTAAGGAGAACCAAAAAAGAGATCAAGTAATTGTCGGGATTGCCACAAATGTCAACGTGTTGACACAAATGTTTACGGAAAGCCAAACAAAAAAGGTGAATGTTGTGGAAGTTGTGCAACCCATGTCAAATGAGGAATACGAAGAAGCAAGCTATGTCAACAATCCTCAAGGAGGATATCAAAGACAACCCTACCAAGGTTCAGGACAACAACACAAATTGAGGTCTAACCCGCAAGGGTAAGGCAACCAATAGTGGAAAAATGACCAATGTAGTTCAAATCAAGGAAATTAGAGTAACAATAACAACAATTTTTCAAATCGGAGTTCGAACCCCTATGTTCCACCAAAGGGGAAATATTCTAATTCTCCACATTGGAAGGAAAGTGCTTCAAGTGAGTCCAAGTTATAAAACATGCTTGAAAGAGTATTGCAAAATCAAGAGAGATCTGACACTTCAATGAAGAATATGACCGAACTTGTGGGTTCTCACACCGCATCTATTCAAAAGTTGGAGATGCAAATGAGGGATCTCTCAAGAATCAAAATCCGAAGCAAAAAGGCACGCTCCCAAGTGATACATTGCAAACCCAAAAGGTAGTGGGAGTGGTCCAACTTCTCATTGTATGTAAATCATAACTCGAAGTGGGAAACTACTTCAAGGAGAGAATGAACAAGTGGTCAAAGTGAAAGATTCTGAACAAGAAGTCGAGGCACAAATTGAGGTGCCAAATGTTGTTGAAGTTGAAAGACTCCCGAAGAAGGTGAGAACTTAAGAAGTGAACCATGAAGAGGTTAAGGGAAAGGTAATAGAGGCACCAAAAACTCTAGCACCAATTCCTAGACCTCCTCCTCCTTTCCCTCAAAGACTAGCTAGAAAGGTTGATGATAGAAAACTCGAAATGTTCTATGACATCCTAAAGCAATTATCAGTGAACATTCCATTTGTGGAAGTATTTCAAGTTATGCCGGGTTTTGCTATGTACTTGAAGGACTTGATCACTAAAAATAAAACCATCAAGAATGAAGTGGTGAATGTGACTCACCGGGTTAGTTCTATCATTGCAACAACCGCCGTCCAAAAAGAAGAGAACGCGAGAGCCTTCACCATTCCATGGACTATTGGATCGCGTGACTTTGCACGAGCCCTTTATGATAATGGGGCTAGCATCAACTTAATGCCCCTTTCTATCTACAAGCAAGCGGGATTAGGTATACCTAGACCTACAAGTATGAGGTTGCAAATGGCCGACCGTTCAAGCGACCGGTGGGAATAGTTGATGATGTGCTTGTGAAAGTGGGGACATTTCTCCTCCCTGCTGACTTTGTTATTCTCGATAGTGATATTGATAAAGAGATCCCTATCATCTTAGGGAGACCTTTCCTTGCTACCGGGAGGGCACTGATGGACTCGAAACGAAATGTTATCAAGTTCCGAGTTAATGACGAAGAAGTTAACTTTCAAGCAAGTAAGTGTATGAAATTGCCACATGCATACGGGAGTATCTCAGTCATTGATATTGTTGATGAGGTAGAGGATGCAGTCAAGGTGAAGATGGAAGAGGAATGCCTTGGTGAGGCATTGGCGGCTATTTTGGTAAATTTTGATGGTGAGGACATGGAAGGATACGTGGAATCGGTGAATGCATTGGAAGGGCTTGGGTTCTACACTTATGCACCAAAGAAGCTTTCTCTTGACTTAGAGAATAGAGTCACTCCTCCCTCTAAGCCTTCAATTATCGAGCCGCCATAACTTGAGCTCAAGCCATTTCTGCCGCACATAAGGTATAAATTTCTTGGCTCTAATGAAATTCTACCCGTAATTGTTTCTTCATTGTTGAATAATGTGCAGGTTGAACACTTATTGGATACCTTGAGGGAGAACAGACAGGCCATTGGTTGGACTATAGTGGATATCCGTGGGATTCCCGCCGTAATCCGTGAGCACAAGATACAATTGGAGCATGAGAGCAAACCTAGTGTGGAGCATCAAATAAGGTTAAATCCTTCCATACAAGATGTGGTAAAGAAAGAAATCATAAAATGGTTGGATGCCGGGGTTGTCTACCCTATTGCCGATAGTCCTTGGGTAAGTCCGGTGCAATGTGTGCCAAAGAAAGAAGGCATGACCGTGAGTCAAAATGACAAAAGTGAACTCATCCCAACGAGGACGATGACCGGGTGGAGAGTTTGCATGGACTACCGGAAGCTCAATAGTGATACTTGCAAGGACCATCTCCCTATGCCTTTTATTGATCAAATGCTTGATCGGCTAGCGGGAAGGTCATTTTATTATTTCTTGGATGGTTACTCCGGCTACAACCAAATCAACATCGCCTTGGAAGACCAAGAGAAGACGACATTCACATGTCCGCATGGAACCTTTGCTTTTAGCCGGATGTCATTTGGGCTATGCAATGCTCCAACTACTTTTCAACGATGCATGATGTCAATCTTCTCGGACATGGTGGAGGATTTCTTAGAGGTATTCATGGATGACTTCTCTGTAGTTGGTAATTCCTTTGAGCATTGCCTTGCCAACCTTAGGCAAGTGCTCAAAAGATGTGAGGAAACAAACCTTGTGCTCAATTGGGAAAAAATATCACTTCATGGTAGACGAGGGTATTGTTCTTGGCTACAAAATTTTCAAGAAAGGCATAGAGGTTGATCGGGCAAATATCGAGATCATTTCCAAGCTTCCTCCTCCCACTTCGGTAAAGGGTGTTCGGAGCCTTTTGGGGCATGCCGGTTTTTACAGGTGATTTATCAAGGACTTCTCAAAAATTGCAAGTCTCATGTGCAAGCTCCTTGAAAAGGATGCTAAGTTTGAGTTCAATGAGAAGTGCCTCAAAGCTTTTGAGTAATTGAAAGTAAGGCTCACCACGGCACCTAATTTTCACATCCGATTGGTCTCTTTCATTTGAACTCATGTGTGACGCCAGTGGTATAGCTATTGGAGAAGTACTTGGTCAACGGTATAACAAGATTATTCATCATGTCTACTATGCAAGCAAGACACTCAATGTCGCACAAATGAATTACATTGTAATTGAGCAAGAACTACTTGCTATTGTCTATGCTTTTGAAAAATTCCGAGCCTATTTGTTAGGATCCAAAATGATAGTCTACACCGATCATGCTGCTCTCCGCTACCTTATGGCAAAGAAGGATGCTAAACCAAGATTGATTAGGTGGGTTCTTTTGTTACAAGAGTTTGACTTTGAAGTCAAAGAGCGGAATGGAATAGAGAATCAAGTTGCAGATCACTTATCTATGCTTGAAGAGGCAGGGAGACCAAAAGAAGATCTTGAAATTAATGATGCCTTAACAGATGAACATTTATTAGCAATATCTAGCACCTCCACTCCTTGGTATGCCGACATCGCTAACTTCTTGGTTAGTGACCTTATCCCCGACGGATTGGAAGCTTATCAAAAGAAAAAGTTCTTGCGGGAGTGTAGGCAATACTATAGGGAGGAACCCTTTTTGTTCTAGATTTGCACCGACAACATCATGCGGCGTTGTGTTACGGAAGATGAGGTAATTCAAATTTCTCAAAGCATGTCATGACTCCCTAGTTGGGGGTCACCACGGTTGAAATCGTATTGTGGCAAAAGTGCTTGAATGTGGCTATTATTGGCCATCGATCTACCAAGATGCAAACCAAATGGTAAGGCATGTGATCAATGTCAAATAGAAGGGACAATTTCTAGAAGGCATGGGATGCCTATGAACTTTGTGATGGAGGTCGAGATCTTTGATGTGTGGTGGATAGATTTCATGGGTCCCTTCGTAAGCTCTTATGGCATGACATATATCTTGGTGGCGGTTGATTATATCTCCAAGTGGGTTGAGGCGATTTCCTTAACGAACAATGAGGCAAGAAGTGTAACTGACTTCTTGAAGAAGAACATATTTACTCGGTTTGGAACCCCAAGGGCCATCCTTAGTGATGGTGGTTCTCACTTTTGCAACAAAGCTTTTGTCGGGTTGCTCAAAACATATAGAGTTAAGCACAAGGTGGCTACCCCTTATCATCCTCAGTCAAGCGGTAAAGTTGAAGTCTCCAACCGGGAAATCAACAATATTCTAGCAAAAACTGTTAATGCAAACAGGACTGACATGTCAAAGAAGGTAGATGATGCATTGTGGGCCTATCGAACAACATTTAAGACACTCATTGGCACCTCACCTTACCGATTGGTTTTGGTAAGGCTTGTCACTGTCAGTGGAACTTGAACACAAAGCCATGTGGGCATTGAGAAAGTTAAATCTTGACTGGGCTGAAGCTACTAATTTAAGGATGATGCAACTCAACGAGATGGAAGAGTTTCGTTTCCATGCCTACGAGAATGCAGCCATGTATAAAGAAAGAATGAAGTTTGTTCATGACAAGAAGATTTTGAAGCGGGAATTCAAATCCGGTGACTTGGTCTTACTCTTCAACTCAAGATTGAAGTTCTTTTCGAGCAAACTCACATCCAAATGGTCTGGCCCATTCAAAGGTGAGAGTGTGTCTTCTTATGGCGCTATTGAATTAGAATCCGAGGACGGGACTCGAACTTTCTAAGTAAATGGCCAAAGGGTCAAGCATCACATCGAAACCATTAGAGAAAGGCATCTGGTAGAACAATTTTCACTCAAGGATGGTCCTATACTAATCCCCCCACTGATTAGCCAAAATGGGGGCAACATCGTCGTGCCGCGACGTTAAATCAAGCGCTTCTTGGGAGGCAACTCATGTTTTGGTAACATTCTTTTGGTTAGATTTTTATTTTGGTAGGTTTATTTGTAAGTGTTGAACAGTTTGACGTGTGTGTTAAAATGCTTGTTACCCAAAATACAAAGAAATAGGATACAAAGGTAGAGGAAAAATGAAGGAAAACAAGTTGAGCTTCAGTTGTTGTTCTGCGGCAACATATGCGGCCGCATAAAGGGTTCGCAGATCGCATAATGGTCGCAGACACAAGAAGAACACCATTCAAATTGGGCCTTAAAAATACGGAGGAAATTTAACTTATGTGGCCCGCAGAATCATGCTGCGACCGCAGAGTGGATCGCAAATCTGTTGCGCACCACCCAGGTACTAACCCATCGCAAAACACATATGCGGCCGCATAATATGTTATGCGTTGGTCTTGTCACTGCAAAATCCTCAGGTATTAAGCCCTACTTCTTTCTCTCTCTGACTTCCATCTATCGTCTCTAATCTCACACACCCAAGCACGAAATATAACACAAAAGAAAAACACTGAGAAAAATAAAAAGAATTTGAAAAGAAAGGCTCACTTTTCTCGCGATTCACACCAAAGTGGCTTGCTCGATCGTCTGACATCTGGTATGTAAATTTCCAACATTTCTCTTGCTCAGTTAATTTCAAGATTGTCGTGTGCTTTCACTCGCCTTATTCTCCCCTCTCATCCATGATACCCTTCTCTATCTACCCAACTTCTTATCTCGTGTACTGGGAATCGACTTTGGGGGAAGATATATGATGTGGGTCAATCAAAATTTGGGGGTTAGAATTAGGGGACTGATTTGGGTATGGGGGTTGGAAATTTATGACAATTTGCATTAGTTATTGTGAGGCTGAGCATAAAAATGACCTGATGTTGAGTGTGTATAATGGTCTCTCAAAATTTGAGCATTAGATACTTAGTGTTGCATAAATGTTGCATGTGAGTGAATTTTAAGTGGAGAAGATGATCTTTGCAGTCCGTATAACTGTTTTGCGATCCACAAAGTCATCGCATTCTGCGTGTTAGAGAGTTTTGTAGCAACCAAGGTGCGGTTGAGTCTGCGGCCGCATAAATGGTTTGCGGACCGCATAATGGTCGCAGACCTAAGCAGAATCAAGGTTAGTTCAAAGTTCAAAATGCGACCGATCTGCGGTCGCAAACTTGTTCTGCCACCTCTTTTGCGGCCCGCATAATTCTTTTTTTGCTTCTGATGGTTATCTTTTGCGTTGTGGTTTGTGGTTCGTAGAGTTGTTCTATGATCGCATAACTGCTCGCAGAATATTTTGTGTCTCTCATTTCTCTACCATATGTTACACATTCCCTACCTTATACCAACTCCTTATTAATTAGCAGAAATGACACTAAAGAAATCCTTAGCATCGCGAACACCAACCATTTGAGGAAAGAAAAGGGCTGCAGCTATAAGCCCACAATCACAACAATACCAACGCAAATGGCCCGACACATCCAGAAATTCATTTGAGCCTACCTCCCAGTCTGAAGAGGAGGAGGCACAGCTGACCTTGTGGCACCAGTTGACCTCCAGGACGAAGCACGCAGAAAGAGTGGTGAGGATTTCAGGTTTAGGATTACCGGCTCTTGGAATCTGTACAGATATGGCCTGTCAAAACGAAAGATCCTCGAAGAAAAGCAGCTGAGTTTGAACGGTCTTAAAGAACACTACCTGCATGTGCTAAAAACATCAAAACGAGGGGATGGGAGTTTTCACTAAGGTTCCGGGGGAGTACAACGAGTCGCTTGTTAGGGAATTTTATGTTGCATATGCTGCATCCAGGAACTCAGAACAAAAGAGAAACTGTAGATACTTGAACTTTGTCTTAGTCCGAGGAGTTGCAATACTCTGTGATTCCCAATCAATCAATGATGTATATTTTGAAGAGTGGGAGCCAGGCATGGAAAAATATGAGGCAAAGATTGCAAATAAGGAATCTGAGCGTGCTTGGGTAGCCTCTGTCATAGCCAAAGGAACTCCACCCTGGATTGCACCATGCCAAAAGATTCACAAGAGGGATTTCACCCAAGAAGGTCTGTATTAGCTAAGTTTTATCTGTTCTCGTATACGGCCTACGAGAAATGAGACTGACATCAATATCGAGAAGGCGATCCTTATTGCTTGGATCATGTCAGGTATCAAGATTAATGTGGGAGAGCTTATATTCCCTGAGATTGGGATCCGGGAAAACCAGAAAGAAACCTCGCTCCCTTTTCCATGCTTAATCCATGCATTGTGTAAATACACGGCGGTTCCTCCGTTCCCCAAATATGACCGCATAGAAAAGGTTGTTCAGGACATTGACATCACTCGGCACAATGATGCTACGGATAAAGTGGTAGAAGATCCACTAGAGCAATCACTCACTCTCCCTACGACCTCGTCCACCTCAGCAACACCTGCTGCCTCATCAGTGCCAGGAACTTTTTCCGCACCAGGTACCTCCACATCCACTCCTAGACCAGCAACTGCGACACCACCTGTCTCACTGCCCGCACTCTACAAGATTGGTCTACTGGCACAACATGCAAATGCCAAAGTAGACAAATTGACAAAAGAACTTCCATCGCTCCTCCGGCAAGCATTGGCCCCGATCCAAGCCTCAGTAAGTGATCTTCAAAAATAACATCTATCATATGAGGATCGACTCAAGCACTTTGAAGCTCGCCTTGAGAAGGTTGAGCGAGATGGAGCTGGGGACATGCCTCAACTCAAAAAGAATGTAGCTGAGCTCAAATCAGAGCTGCATAAGATGCAGACACTGGAGTTTGATTTGACCACCCTTCTTCTAGTGGAAGGGGAGCAGAGCACTGGAACCTCCCACATACCAAGCTTCAATCTGGATTTCACAAACCTCCTGTTAGCTGAGGAGGCACTTGGTACTGACATCTTACAAGCTCTGGGTTCCGTTACAGACACCGATGATCATTCAGATGAGGAATCTGGAGAGTCTCGTGAGGAAACAGATGAGGAGGAGATACTTGAGGAGGGTGATGATTAGAGGGACAACAGAGGCAAATTGGTTGCCGTTTATACGGATACACTGGGTGAGGAGGAGGCGGATGTGCAGACAGCTATCGCACACTCCCTTGTAGATATGGTTGCTAGGGCTACTACCACAACCACACAACCATCATGTGGTGAGGCTAGCATCTCCCAGGTCCAGGACCCAGCTCCGCAACTGGCAGAGCTTCCTACTTTGGTCTCGGACACCACTGTCGAGTCAGAGGCTCCACCCACTGCCTCCACAGTGTTAGCTCCCGGCCCCACGAACGACTTAGATATTCCACCCACTGTCCTATCAGAGGATCCACCCACCGTCGCCTCAGATATTCCAACCCCTCCAAGTGCCTAGTGCACCCCAGGAAGCCCCTAAACTTTTATCTAACTTTCTCAATGCATTGGGGAAAATGCATGCTCTTAGGTTGAGGTGGGGTAGTCAACCTTTGCAACTTGTATATAAACTTTTAGTCTTAATAATGTAGATTTGTATATAGTAATGAATTCTTCTTGGTTTTTCTTTGCCAGGTTCTTTTCCAAGGGTGTAATAGTAGAACCATGTTCGTAGCATAAAACGTTGTAACTTGTTTGGTGCTTTTGTCCTAGATTCAAGCATGTGATAAGTTTTTGTGGAATAAATTGCACCCTTCAAATTTTGTAAATAAAAAGTTAGTCATTCTTGTGAAATCGAGGCTCGCTCTTTAACTTTGTGCTTACTTAGAATCTCAAATATCATGTGATGAAGCATTGAATTGCCTTGTATTCACTTGAGGGCTGAAATTATGCCAATTCGACCAGTTCATGCGTCGTGAGTGGTGAGAATTTGTGTAAATAATGCATGTGCTCAACTTGTAATGTCTAGAACTTGCCCGGTTGGTTCCTCAATGCAAATCTTAGGGTGATGATTGAGTGTCGAAATGATCTTAGGCTCTCTTTGTGATTGCAAACTAGTCTTTGACCAAATTGACCTCTGTGGTGCATGTATCATCGTAGTTATCCCCCGTTGAGCCTTTAACCTTTTATTTGGCTACTACATTACAAACCTTTACCTTTTTGAGAAATAATTCCCTCTTTTGAACCCGTCCCTCCTTGAATGTTGAGAATAAGGCTAAAAGTCTAAGTTGGGGGTGTTGGTATCAATTGGGAAATGGTGAAGATGTTCATTGTGTGTAGAAGCAAATACCTCAAAGTTATGTTAGATGAAGATACTCAAGCTCCAATAGAAAAGCAAAAGAAAATATATGTATATAAAAAATAATGGAGTTTTGAGAAAATTAGAGAGGTACTTTAAGGTGGTTCTATGTTGGTACTAGAGGTCAATACGAGCTATGTGGTTTAAAAAGAAGCAAAATGCAAAAAGAAAAAAATGTGAGTAGCGTTCAAGGAGGGTACAGTCACTATATTCCCAAATATTCATCCAACCAGTCCTGAAACCTACACTATAACCTTTAAAAGTCCTTTTTGATCTACAACCAATTATTCCTGAGGTAGCAAGGAGTTAAAATAAGGGCAAGTATATGGACTGATACTTGTAGCACTTAGCCTTCTTCCTGAGTGCAAGAGTGTTAGATTGTATCCCTTGTACATATGTGTTGAGTTGGGGATTTTCTTTGATGTGAGCACGCATGAATTGCAAGATTTAGCATAAGTTAGTCTTCTTGAAGTAGGATACAAGTGCATATTTAGCTGTGAATAAAAGAAGTTACATGCTTGTTAGCTAACAATCAGGACCATCCATAGTCACTGCTTCTTTGTGATCAGTCGGAAGTAGATTAGTATTTAGTAGGTTGACTTTTTAGTTGCTTGAGGGCAACCAAGAGTCTAAGTTGGGGGTGTTGATGTACCGTAGAAATGCGACACTTTTGATACTAATTACATAGATTTAGCTCATCTTTTAAAGCACTATAAGTCATTTCTTATGTAGTTTTGGTGTTTTGCAGGAAACCTGACTTGAAGAGCCAAGAACATAAAAAAGATGACAAAACCCATTGAAAGGCAGAAATGCGGCAGGTCTGCGACCGGAAAAGTGATGTGCGGACCGCAGACCCATCACAGAATGAAGCAGATCATCCCATTTTCTGAGAGTCAAGTCTTCAATCCATTGTGCGGTCGCATAACTCTTATGCAGACTGCATAGTGATCTCACAAATGCAAAAGGAGTTCCAGTGAAGATGACTTTGCGGTACGTTATGTAGTCGCGAAACCAATATGCGGACCGCATAACCATAATGCGATGGAAAATTGAAAAACTTTGTGATCAATTATGCGGTGAAAAATGAAGATATGCGGACAACAAAAGCGTTCTGCGACCCATTCTGCGGTCGCAGACTTGATTTGCAGGGTCATTTTTGTCACTTTTGGACCACGACTTTTAGACCATTATAAATAGAATGATTAGGATTTTTGTGGACCATCTTGTCTGAAAAAGAGGCTACACTTAGAGTACTGAATATACCATTATTTTGGAAGCTTTTGAGAGAGATTCCAAGACTTTGTCCTCTTTGTAAGCTTTATGACTTTATTTATTACTTTGTTCTTGTATTCTAGTATGAGTAGCTAACTTTAAATACTAAGGTTGTGGACCCAAAGTGGGTGTAATATTAATAGGTGTTTACCATTAAATATATATATAATTGTTGGTTGATTTCTATTTATTTCTTATGCTTCATTTATGGTTGATGGTTGCAAACATTGACTAGTGCCATTTTACTCTATCTTTACTTAGAAAAGTGGGTTAGGGTTTGGTAGAATTGAATAGCCAGAACTCAAGGTTTTAAACCTTGTTTAATAGAATCATTTAGTGATAAGTGACTTCTACTTGGCATAAATTACTTGCTCTTAATTGTAACTCTTTTATATTTGGTAAAATCATAAAGAGCAAATACTACCTAGTTATTGGAATATTTAGGAAAGTCATTTAGGAACTATTTGCATATCAAAGAACCTTCCATTAGAAATATATCGTATTAACACCGATAGCATTACATTCCGTTGATGGGGACACAACCTTGGTTTCTTAATCAAATTAATTAAATTCTCTTAACAAAATAGATTTTCTTGACAATTCACAATTACAAACTCTTTTTAAGCTAACGGAGTAGAAATACGGCTTAAGTCAAGTTTTACACTATTCAAGCAACCTTTTCATACCTATTCCCTCTGGGATTCGACCCCAACCTAGTTGGGTTATTATATTTGACACCAACTGCCTTACACCATTTATATATGTGTAATTTGAGCGTATCAGCTATGAGAGCACACTTTGCACATGCCTACACCTTAAAATATTATTTATACCACTCCAAAGATAGGAGAATCTTACTTTATTCATTATATACTTGTACACTTGCTTCATTGCTTCTGTATGATATTTTGGACTGGGGCCTACAGTTATGCCGGGCGATTTATGTTATTGTTAGCACGTGAATTATCCGTGCAGCACGTGAGTTGTCCGTGTAGATCCATATATTGATATTATTGGCACGTGAGTTGTCCGTGCAGATCCATATATTGATATTAGTGACACATGAGCTATCCGTGTCGCATGTGAGTTGTCCGTGCAGTATGTGAAACATGCCATAATACTGTTGAGTAGGGTTTTTGACCAGTACACATGCACACATGGACATTCATATTACGAAGCCTTATGGGCTAGCTTTAAATCTCATATTATGTTAATAAAAAAAGGATATAATTGTATTGATTTTACTAGTGACTGCAACAAATTAAGCTTCTCTTACCTTGCCCTATTTATTTGAGATACTTATTGAGTTGGTTGTACTCACCCTATACCCTGCACCTCGTATGCAGATTCAGGCATTTTCGGGCATGCCGGTTGTTGATCGTGGAGTCTATCTGTTCGGAGATCATCGAGGTAGCTGCTTGGCATCCGCAAACCTTGATCCTCCTTTCTCTATCTTTCAGTATTATGTATTTTGTCTTACTTTCCAGATAGTGTACCAGCCTATGTTGTTATATATATATATATATATGCTCATGTACTCTGTGACACCCAGATCATTTGGGAGGATCTTGTATTGACTTTGAGGTTCATATCCAGCATTTGTGAAATTCTTAATTATCTAAACTTACTTCCGCATATCTGAGTTTTAAAAATGTTAGTATGTGTGAGATGTCGGCTTGCCTAGTACTATGATAGGTTCCATCACGACAGGTCGAGCATTTGCTCTGTATGAGGCTTTGTATGAGAGATGGTGCCGATCTCCGGTGGGTTATTTTGAGCCGGGTGAGGCTAGGCTATTGGGTACTGACTTAGTTCAGGATGCTTTACATAAGGTTAAATTGATTCAGGATCGGCTTAGCACGGTACAGTCTAGGTAGATGAGTTACGGCGATCGTAAGGTTTTCAATGTTGCTTACATGGTTGGGAAAAAGGTACTGCTCAAGGTTTTACCCATGAAGGGTCTTATCCAGTTTGGAAAGAAGGGAAAGTTGAACCCTCGGTATATTGGGCCGTTTGAGGTGCTTCAGAGGATTGGATAGGTGGCTTACAAGCTTACCTTGCCACCTTGTCTGTCGAGTGTGCATCCAGTATTTCATGTTTTAATGTTCAGGAAGTATGTCGACGATCCATCTCATGTTTTGGATTTCAGCACGGTTCAGTTGGATAATGATTTGACTTATGATGTGGAGCCGATGGCCATTTTGGATCGACAGGTTCGAAAGTTGAGGTTAAAGGATATAGCTTCAGTGAAGGTGCAGTGGAGAGGTCACCCAGTTGAGGAGGCTACTTGGGAGATCGAGCGGGAGATGCGGAGTAGATATCCACACCTATTTGAGACTCTAGGTACATTTCTAGACCTGTTCGAGGACGTACGTTTGTTTAAGAGGGAGATGATGTAATGACCCGGCCGGTCATTTTGAGAGGTATAGCCCCTTTCTCCCATTTACTGCTCACAGTGTACTTTATAGCTGCTATGTGACTTGCTGGGGTAGTTGGTTTGGGTCCGAAAATGTTTCAGAATGAGTTGAGATACTTAGTCTCAAGGTTGGAAGTTTAAGTTGAAAAGGTTGACCGGATGTTGACTTATGTGTAAACGACTCTGGAATAGAGTTTTGATGGTTCCATTTTCCGTTGGGTGATTTTGGACTTAGGAGCATGTCCGGATTGTGATTTGGATGTCTATAGTTGAATTAGGCTTGAAATGGCGAAAGTTGGAAATTTGGAAGTTTGACCGAGGGTGGACTTTGTGGTTACCAGGCTCGGATTGGAGTTCTGGGAGTTGGAGTAGGTCTGTGGTGTCATTTGGGACTTGTGTGCAAAATTTGAAGTCAGTCGGATGTGATTTGGTAGGTTTTCGCATCGTTTGTAGAAGTTAAATTTTTTTTAGTTTTAATAGGCTTGAATTGGGGTGCGATTCGCACTTTTGATGTTGTTTTAAGACTTGTTTGTATATTTGGTTGAGGTCCCGAGGGCCTCGGGTGAGTTTCGGATGGTTAACAGATCAAAGATGGATTTTCCCAAAACCATGACCTACTACCCAGTAGGATTTTCCCAAATATTCACTACAACTCTGAGCCAACAACAAAGTTTACAAACTCTTGCAAACCTAAGGATTACCTCTAACCTTTGTAGCAACCAGCCACAGACTATTGCGACTGCTTCAAGTTAACTCTAACTTGAACAATAAAATTCGAGTTTATAACCTCTTGCAAACCTAAGGATTAACTCTAACCCTTGTAGCAACACGCCATAGGTTGTTACGTCTACTTTAAGTTAACTCTAACTTGAATAATACAAATCATGTACCAAGTACAATTTCTTCTAAGAAAGCTGAAAGGTACAACTCAAAACGCCTACTACACTTTGAACTGGAAATAAACCGCAGAAGCGGAAGTGGACAGATGAGCTTGGTCTGCAGAAGTGTCTTGGATGCTCGCAGAAGTGAGTATGCAAAAGCGGAACCGTAGGACCGGAATGAGCTGCAGATGCATGTGTGATGTCGCTTCTACGATGCCGAAGATGCAGTTAAGTGTCCGCAGAAGCGGAAAGCCTGGGCAGATTATTAAAATTAGGGTTCGCGATTTTGGCTTCATTTCAAACATTTCAAGCACGGGTTTGGGTGATTCTTGAGAGGGTTTTCGATGGGATTCTTGAGATAAGTCCCTTGTTCTCATTTTTTATCAATAACCTTGCTTCCCCATGGATTTGCCCACCTAATTTATGTCTATTTAAGGTGTAAATTGAGAGTTTGAGGCTACGGATTTAGAGAGTTTGATTTGGGATTTGGGTGATGATTTGGTGTCGGATTTTGACAAATTTAGTATTGTTAGACTCATGGATGAATGGGCTTCTGCGTTTTGTGACTTTTATCGAATTTCGAGACGTGGGCCCGGGGGCCGACTTTTGAGTTGATTTTTGACTTTTGATTAATAACTTAGTATTTTTCTTCTGAAATTGATTCCTTTAGCCAGTATTGATTATATCAAATTGTTTATGGCTAGATTCGAGTCATTCGGAGGCCATTTCGCGAGGCAAGGGTGTGTTGGAGTAGAGATTTGCTCGAATTGAGGTAAGTAACCACTTCTAAACTTGGCTCTGTTTGTTCGAAACACCGAGTTATGTGTTATACGATTGATGTTGAGGTGACGCACATGCGAAGTGATAGGTGTATGGGCGTGCACCGTATAGACTATGACCTGGTCGTTTCCATGAAGCTGTACAGTGAATTTATCTTGTTGATATCCGTATTTTTATCATGTGATAAAGTAATTGAGTTGTCAATCATGCTAGAAATAATGTTTAGACTATTGCTGGTACTGTTGAGACCCATAGTGGACGTTTCCTTGCTGTTGACTTATTGATTACATTGATATTTCGTACTCAGTCATATTTATTCATTGCATATCATTTTCAGTCTCTGTTGCTATTAACGCTATGTCATATTATCATTTTGGGCTAGTTTCACAAAACTGTGAGCCCGAGAGAGAGAGAGACTGGAGAAATTGATGACTGAGTGAGGTCGAGGGCCTGATTGAGAGTGGCAGTTATGGGATCAGGTTGCACGCCGCAGCATGTTTATTGATTTATGCCTGGATTTGGCTTATTATAGCGCTTGGGCTAAAGGAGCCCATCCGTAGTCTGTACACACCCCTAGTGAGTGCAGTTGATTATTTTGAGGGATGGATCTTCCCTCGACATGGATCTTGTCCAAATCATTTATATTCGAGGATGGATCTTCCCCTATATATATATATATATATATATATATATATATATATATATATATATATATATATATATATATATATATATATATATATATATATATATATATATATATATATATATATATATATATATATATATATATATATATATATATATATATATATATATATATATATATATATATATATATGACTGACTATCAGTTGATGGATATACATACATATTTGGGATGGATATTCTAAGAGTGTGAGTACACGAGAATTTCAGTGTGGTGCACTACATACAACCTGTGCATTGGCATATAGATGTAGAGAGGTCATATTCCTCATATCATTCAGAATTTGATCTATTTTACTTGAATTGAGTTTAATTGTTGAACGTGGAAGCATGCCTACCTTCCTGCACTGTTATTTCTATGTTGAACTGTACATGCTGAGTTCGTCACTACTATTCAGTCCAAAGGTTAGATTTGTTACTTATTGAGTTGGTTGTACTCACGCTACACCCTGCACCTTAAGTGAAGATCCAGGTGGTTCCGGTCACGGCGGTTGCTGAGTTGTTGAGTTCGGATTCTAGGAGACTATCGAGGTAGCTGCTTGGTGTTTCGCAGATCTTGTCTTTCCTTCCCTATCTTTCCACTTATTATATTTAGCTTCAGATTATCATAGATAGTATTTTCCAGATTTGTGATGTATAGGTGCTCATGTACTCTGTGACACCCCGATGGTTGGGAACTTTCGCATTGTGTTATGGGTTTCTATCCCGTTTATGAGAACTTTTATTGTTTAAACTGCTTTAATTCATTTTCTGTTAAAAGTGTTGGAAATATTTTTAAATGTCGGCTTGCCTAGTACCACGATAGGCGTCATCACGACATGTTAGGATTTTGGGTCGTGACAAGTCGGTATCAAAGCCTAGGTTACATAGGTCTCATGAGTCATGAACAGGTTTAGTAGAGTCTTGCGGATCGGTACGGAGACGTATGTACTTATCTTCGAGAGTTTGCCGAACACTTAGGAAAATTAACATTCTTGTATTCTTGTCTTGCGGATTTGTTGATTTCGGTCACTAAATTTCTGTTGTTCTATTCTCTCACAGATAGTAAGGACACGTGCTATCGGGCAGAACGGACAACCACCAGTACCACCAGCTAGGGTCGCGAGAGGCTGAGGTCCCGGTAGGGGCCGCAGCAAGGGCAGAGGTGCAGCTCGTACAATAGCTAGAACAGCACCTACATATCCACCAATTGCTCCAGCTTAGGAGCAGGTTCTAGTTGTGGTTGAGCCAGTGGGGCCATCTCAGGCACCAGTTGTGCCCATTGTGATTTCAGGCCTTCAGGAGGCGTTGGCCCAGATATTGACTGTTTGCACTGGCCTTGCTCAGGTGGTTTCGGCTCAGGTCGCACCAGCCACTTCTCAGGTCGGGGGAGATACTCATACCCCCTCCCCCGCTTGTACTCCAGAGCAGGTGATGCAGGGACTTCAGACACCGGGGGTACTACTATTCCAGCCGGTTACAGCTGCTCAGGCCCAAGTGGTCCCCGTATGACTGATGATAAGCAGAGGAGACTTGAGAGATTTGGGAGGCTTTAGCCTCCATCATTTAGCGGTACTGAGTTAGATGATGCTCAAGGTTTTTTGGATAAGTGTCAGCGGATTCTTCACACGGTTGGTATTCTGGAGACCAGTGGCGTCTCGTTCATTACTTTTCAGTTCACTAGGCTGCCTTTAAATGGTGGGAGGCTTACGAGAGGTGAAGGCCGGTCGGTGCAGCACCACTTATATGGTAGGAGTTCTCTATTCCCTTCTTGGAGAAGTTCGTGTCGTAGTCTCATAGGGAGGAGCTGCGCAGACAGTTTTAGCAGTTACATCAGAAGGGCATGTCTGTGATGCAGTATGAGATGAGGTTTTCTGAGTTGGCTCGTCACACAGTTTGGTTGGTTCGTACTGATAGGGAAAGGATTAGGAGGTTCATTGATGGCCTCACGTATCAGCTGCAGTTACTTATGACTAGGGAGAGGGTATCTGGTGCTACCTTCGACGAGGTGGTCGATGTTGCTCGGTAGATCGAGATGGTCCACAGTCAGGACCGCGGAGAGAGGGAAGCCAAGAGGCCTTGTAGCTTGGGTGGTTTCAGTGACGCTCCTTCTGGGGGTCAGTTCTCGTCCTTATAGGCACGCTTAGACGGCTCGTCCAGCTCACCATGGTATATCATCCAGTCATGGTTCATACAGTACTCGTCAGGGTCAGTCATCTCTCAGCGCCCTTCCAGCTCAGGGTTCATCTGCACCGGGTGCTTCTAGCGGATATTCTGGTTCTCGGGGTCCGCCTCAGTACTTGCCGTCATATTCAGAGAGGGGTTGTTTTGAGTGTGGAGATTTGGGTCATATAAAGAGATGTTATCCCCGCCTTTTGGGAGGTTCAGCTCAGTAGAGGAGTCAGACTACGACTTCAGCACCAGTTACTTTACCACCCGCCCAGCCAGCTCGGGGTAGGGCTCAGTCAGCTAGGGGTCGCCCAAGAGGGGGAGGCCGATCAGAAGGCAGTCAGGCCCAATTCTATGCCATTCCTGCCAGACCAGATGTTGTTGCTTCAGACGCAATGATCACATGTATTGTTTCAGTATGCCAGGGATGCCTCTGTATTATTTGCCCCTGGTTCCACTTATTTGTATGTATCATCGTATTTTGCTCATTATCTGGATATGCCTTGTGAGTCCTTAGTTTCATCTGTTCATGTATATATGTCGGTGGGCGACACCATTATTGTTGACCGTGTATATCGGTCGTGTATAGTTACTATTGGGGGATTGGAGACTAGTGTTAATCTTTTGATGCTTAGTATGGTTGATTTCGACGTGATCTTGGGTATGGATTGGTTGTCTCCATGTCATGCTGTTCTGGATTGTCACGCTAAGACCATGACGCTAGCGATGTCGGGGTTGCCAAGGATCGAGTGGAGAGGTTCCCTGTACTATGTTCCCAGTAGAGTGATTTCATATTTGAAGGCCCAGCAGATGGTTGGGAAGGTTTGTTTATCTTATTTGTCCTTTGTGAGGGATGTTAGTACTGATACTCCTTCTATTGATTCTGTTCCGGTGGTGTGAGAGTTTTTGGATGTATTTCCTGCAGACCTTCCAGGCATGCCGCCCGACAGGGATATTGACTTTGGTATTGACTTGGTGCTGGGCACTCAGCCCATTTCTATTCCACTATATCGTATGGCACCAGCTGAGTTGAAGGAATTGAAGGAGCAACTTCAGGAACTCCTTGATAAGGGGTTTATTATGCCTAGTGTGTCGCCTTGGGGCGCACAAGTTATGTTTGTGAAGAAGAAGGGTGGTACTATGCGGATGTGCATTGATTACAGGCAGTTGAACAAAGTTACAATCAAGAACAAATATCCTTTGACGCACATTGATGATCTATTTGACCAGCTTCAGGGAGCAAGGGTATTCTCTAAGATTGACTTGAGGTGTGGGTATCACCAGTTGAAATTCGGGACTCGGATATTCTAATGATGGCATTCAGGACCCGTTATGGTCATTATGAGTTCCTTGTGATGTCTTTTGGGCTGACCAATGCCCAACAACACTCATGCATCTGATGAACAGTGTATTTCAACCTTATCTTGACTCGTTTGTCATAGTGTTCATTGATGACATCCTGGTATACTCTCGTAGCCAGGAGGATCATGCCCAGCATTTGAGGATTGTGTTGCATCAGTTGAGGGAGGAGAAGCTTTATGCAAAGTTCTCCAAATGTGAGTTTTGGCTTAGTTCAGTGGTGTTCTTAGCGCACGTGGTGTCCAGTGAGGGAATTCAGGTGGATCCGAAGAAGATAAAGGCGGTTCAGAGTTGGCCCAGACCGTCCTCAGCTATGAATATTCGGAGCTTTCTCGGCTTGTCTGAATATTATCGTCGTTTCGTGGAAGGTTTCTCATATATTACATTGCCTTTGACCAAACTGACTCAAAAGGGTGCTATTTTTAGGTGGTCAGGTGAGTGTAAGGAGAGCTTTCAGAAGCACAAGACTGCCTTGACCACAACTCCAGTTCTAGTTTTACCTTTAGCTTCAGGCTCTTATACAGTGTATTGTGATGCTTCTCGAATCGATATTGGGTGTATCTTAATGCAGGGAGGTAGAGTGATTGCTTATGCTTCGCGTCAGTTGAAGACTCATGAGAAGAACTACTATGTCCATGATTTGGAGTTAACTTTCATTGTTCATGCATTGAAGATTTGGAGGCATTATCTCTATGGTCTGTCTTGTGAGGTATTTATAGATCATTGATAAGTGGGGATTTTGACTACTTTTTAGCGCATTTTAGCTTTTATTTTAGTCTAAAAGCATTAATTTGTGTTCCCGAAACTAATGAAATATGCAAAATTGCAGGAATGTTGGAAGTTGGGCTCCCAAGATGAAATCCGACTCAAAAAGGAGTAGCCTACACACATAAAACTCTTTATGGAATTGGTTCTTTGATCTGGTTCGCATAGCTTCAGGATCACACTCTTAAATCTCACAGGAATTGCTCACAAAATGCCTTGCTATTTTGCTCACAATTCGTGCTTTCACTTCTATATTTGTGTGTCACCTGTAAAAGAGAACAACATTGATATTTATAGAGTTAGTAAATAAAGATTAACTAGAGTTCTAATGCTTTACTCTTCCTTCGTGGAAGAGTTCTAGTCAACTTCAACTTCTAACTATTCTCTTATCTTGGATAGAGTTCTCTTCAAGTAAGGAGTCCTGCTCCTTATCATTTATGTAACCTTTTTATTCAGGAATTATCTGTAACGACCGGCCGGTCATTTTAGAGTTGTAGCGGATATTTGGTTGAGGTCCCGGGAGCCTCGAGTGAGTTTCGGTTGGTTAACAAATCAAAGTTGGAGTTTGAAAGGGTGTTGCAACTGAAGCCTTCTGGTGCAATCGCACCTATGAAACTTTGGTCGCAGGTGCGAGCTGGGGAAGCGTAGAAGTGGAGTTTGGATTGGGGGTTGTGGAGCACGGATGCGGATGAATTTCCGCAAGTGCGGACTCGCGCCTGCACGTGGTGGATCGCAGAAGCGAAGATGGAGTTGGAGTCACTGGTCCGCAGAAGGCGATGGTTTTGCGCAGATGCGCACCCGCAGAAGCGGTTGGTCGGCCCTTTAGTGGCCTCCGCATATGCAATTTTGTTTACCGCAGAAGCGGATTTGTGGGCCGCAGAAGCGAGAAGGCCTGGGCAGAATATTAAATCGAGGGTTCCGTGGGTTTTCTTCATTTTTGAACATTCCAACTCGGTCTTAGGCGATGTTTGAGAGGAGTTTCGAGTGGTTTCTTTAAGTAAGTCACTTGTGGTTTAATTTATTCAATAATTATGTTTCCCCGTTGATTTTCCCACCTAGATTATGTGGTTTTGAGGTATAATTTTGGGAGTTTGGCTAGGGATTTGGAGAGTTTAAATTGGGAATTTGGGAATCGATTTGGTGTTAGATTTTGGTAAATTTGGTATGATTGGACTCGTGGTTGAATGGGCTTCCGGATTTTGTGACTTTTATCGAATTTCGAGATGTGGGCCCGGGGGCCGGCTTTAGAGTGACTTTCGATTAAGAACTTGGTATTTTCTTATGGAATTGATTCCTTTAGCTCGTGTTGATTGTATCGAATTGTTTATGGCTAGATTCGAGACGTTCAAAGGCCGATTCGTGAGGCAAAGGCTAGCTAGCAGAGTGATTCGAGTTGCTTGAGATAAGTATCATATTTAAACTCGGTTGAGGAACTAGTTGCCTAACTTGTTTTGATAGCCACATGCTTTGGGTGCACACATGTGTGGGGATGATCCCGTGTGCGGGCACCGTGGTTGTGTATTCATGTTTGGGTTGTGCTCGGGCTCCTATAAGCCAAGAAATGACTGTTAAGATTCTAGCTTCGATATCTAACATGTGATAACACTTTATATGATCTAATGGAGCCATGATGAGTCTACATAGAGGTTTAATCCCTAAACAAACTTGATAAATACTTGTCATTAATGAAATTTCCGGATTGAGCTACGATAACACGCTTTGCACATGCCTACACCTTAACATGTTATTTATACCAGTCCAGAGAATCTTATTTCTGTCATTATATACTTGTACACTTGCTTCATTGCTTCTGTATGATATTTTTGACTGGGGCTTGTGGCTATGCCGGTCGAATTATGTTATTGTTAGCACGTGAGTTATTCGTGTGGATCCACATATTGATATTATTGGCAAGCGAGTTATCCGTGCCGATCCATATATTGATATTATTGACACGTGAGTTGTCCGTATCACATGTGAGTTATTCATGCATCACGTGAGTTATCCGTGCAGCACGTGATTTGTCCGTGTAGTGTGTGAAACTTGTAGTTTCTTGATCATTTAACTGATTTACTTGTTTCTTTCCCCTACATGCCATAATACTGTTGAGTAGGGTATTTGAGAACCAGTGCACATACACACACGGACATTAGTATTACGAAGCCTTATGAGCTAGCTTTAAATCTCATATTATGTTAATAAAAAAAATGATAGAATTGTACTTATTTAACTAGTGACTACAACAAATTAAGCTTCTCTTACCTTGACCTGTTTATTTGCGATACTTATTGAGTTGGTTGTAATCACCCTACACCATGCACCTCGTGTGCAGATTCAGGTATTTTCGGGCACAACGACTGTTGATCGTGGAGTCTATCTGTTCGGAGATCATCGAGGTATCTGCTTGGCGCCCGCAGACCTTGATCCTCCTTTCTCTATCTTTCAGTTTTATGTATTTTGTCTTCCTTTCCAGACAATGTACCAGCCTATGCTGTTATATATATAGATGATCATGTACTCCGTGACAACTAGATCTTTTTGGAGGATTCTTGTACTGATTTTGAGGTTCATATCCAGCATTTGTGAAATTCTTAATTATCTAAACTTACTTCCGCATATTTTAGTTTTAAAAATGTTAGTATGTGTGAGATGTCGGCTTGCCTAGTACTATGATAGGTTCCATGACGATAGGTCGAGTTTTGGGTCGTGACATTATCAGAAATAACCACTTATACTTATCTCTTTCACTTGCATGCCTTTTGCTTGTTTCTGTCCGTCACCTGTGTACATTTTCCATGGACTTGGTTCATGCATGTGTTCCTTTGTCCCCCTTTTGATGATGACAAACTCTACGCTTTTCAAAAGCATGAACCTATTTCAACTCAGCTCAACATCAAACACAATGTTGGAACACTTTCCATTTAAAGTCACAAATCATCAAGGACCAGTTCATTAGATTATAAACATCATAGTCCAAAGCAAAATCACCTTATCTTCCCCCTTTTGGCATCATTAAAAAGTTGCATAATTAAGTTAAGTAACCAGATTTTAACAAATATCACTCATGGCCACTAGGGCTACTTCAAATGCAATCATGGATTCAATTTTTTATTTTTCAATCTAAAGATATTAGCCATATAAGAAATATCAACAAATAATTAGAGCAAAAACAGTGAATTTTATTGATTGATAAGATCCTACCACAAGGCATAAGAAGAAATAAAAACATAGAACTATGAACAAAAAATAGAGAAATCCCACTTGGGTCACTGGTTACAACTGGTCTAGGAAGGTTATAAGATTGGGAAGGACCAGGTTCTTGGTTCTAGGCTTCAAGCGGCTTCAGTGTATCTTGAAGACTACAATCACTCTTCTCCTTTTACTTAGCAAGCTCACACTTAAGAGAGTCTTTCTCAGCCTCTACTTCAGCCAATCGTTTCTTCAGCCTCTCAATCTCAGCACCCTTAACCATTTTCTTCCACTATTTGAGCCTCCTTACTCTTTTTGGAAAACCTAGTTCTTTTAGACACAATTGAGCCCTCAGCGTCAGCCTCTGTTTTCCGAGAATTCTTTTGAGAAGTCTTTCTCTTTTTGGCACTAGGTGTAGGTACTTCCGCATCCTCATATTCATCTTCAAGAACCAAGTTCATCTCCTCAATCTGGACTACTCCACTTGGCTTACCATCCTTTTTTCCTTCCCTTTCCAAGCAACTTTCTTGGCACTAACAGCTAAGGCCCTTTTTACATTGGCCTCTTTCTGCTTCTTCTGTCTTCTTGTAGTTCTTCCTCTTATGGGAGGAGTTGCTACAGGGATAGAAGGAGCACTCTTTCTCTTAGTGCCAACCATGACCTTTCCTGCGGTCTTTCCAACTTTACTCTTTTTTTATTGTAACTATCTGACACCTTTTGCAACAAACCATGAAGGGGTTCTTGTCTATTTTTAGCAAGATAAGGAACTGGTTCATGAAACTGTTTCTTTAACCTATCCAGCCCCTCTGCTGCACTTCTATCACAAGAACCATCACCTATCTCTTGTGATTATATTCTCATACTTTCATCTATAGTCTTCTTATTATCACTAATCTCTTCACTCCACACAATCATTGCTCCAGCTTCTTCAGTCAAACCAACAACAATGGGTGACGGAGGTCCAACCACTCTTTATTCTCCCTTTCCCCTCACATCTACTTCAACACCCCCGCTCTCTTTTTATTTTTATTGTTTATTTTCACCACCAATGTCTTCAATAATAATATTTCCCTTTTCAATACCAGCTATAGACCCAAAAAACAAACTGATTCTCAAGATTTTCTATAATTTTAGAACCAACAGTAGAAGATTTTAACCTAGAAGTTAACTGTTCAATTTTAGATGAAACTGATTCTTCCCCCTCAGTCACAGACTGGAAAGAATCATCAGATTTTTGAGGTTCTTCTGCTCGACTAGCCTTTAATTTCTCATTCAACTTCTTGGCATATTCTTTACTTGCTACTGTTTTGCGCCTAATCAATTTGATATGCTTTTTTCTTGGGGGTTTGGGTGGTTGAAAGTGTAGGTGAAGGTTCTTTGGATGGTGAGAAAGGGTTTTCAAAGTTTTTGGGATTCTCATGGGTATTTTCCATTTGATCGGTTCAGAAACTTGAGAGAAATGGAGAGTGTTTTGAGATTTTGGAGATTCTGATCTTTCAAAAAAATTTGAGATAAGAGGGTAAGGTCAAATAAATTTAAAGAGGGAAAGGTTGAGTGTATAACAACACCTTTTTGAAGTCTAGAGGTCTAATCACATTGGAAGTTTCAGTTTGAAAAGACGTTGGACTCTTCCCCAAATATTTTAGCAATTATGGCGCGTGGGACTCTTGGTGAAACTGGTTCATTTGTAACTAATTGGTTCAAAAGTAGTTTGGGATAAAGTGGGAGTTCATGATCCATATGCAGTTATTTTAAATTATGCGGAGTGTATAATACATACCTTATAAGCTCGATGAATCAGGTTCTTCACTGAAAGTTCTCTGGTGTAAGACTGATTTTTCCAAGAAAAATAAGGATAATATCATTAGACATTAGTGAGATATTTTAGCACATGGCACAAGAGTATGCTAATAAAAGTATGAGACTGAGAAATATCTAATCTAATTATTCACAAAATTCACAAATTATCTAACCAATCATTGAGTTAGAACCGATTTCTTTTAGGTGATCTTAATCATCCCTAATTCTAACATGTTCCTTTCAAAGTGATCCCTACTCAAAGATTTTGTGAAGATGTCAGCAATTTCCTTATCAGTAGCACAAAATTCCACAGTGATCAAACACTTCTCAAAATTATCCCTTTGAAAATGATGCCTAACATTTGTGTGCTTAGTTGCTTTGTGATAGACCGAGTTCTGGGTCATACTGATTGCACTAGTATTGTCACAAAAAATATGGATACATCCTTCATCAATCCTAAAGTCCATTAATTACTGTTTAATCCATAATAATTGAGTACAACATGAGGCAACAACCATATACTCAGCTTCAACAATAGATAAGGTCACAAAATTTGCTTTCTGGTGCCCTAAGATACAAGACATGTGCCAAGAAAATGTGACATACCTGAAGTAATTTTTCTATCCACTAGAAAACTTACATATTCAACATCAGCATATCCCACCAAATCAAAATTACTACATTTTGGATAGCATAGACAAAAATGAGTTGTGCCTTTTAAGTATCTCAAGATCCTCTTGACAGCCTTCAAGTGGAACTCCTTTGGATTTTCCTGAAATCTAGTACAAAGGCCTACACTGGAAACAATGTCAGGTCTACTAGCAGTAATATATAACAAAGATCCAATCATTTCCCTATACATTTTCTAATCAACAGATAAACCAGATTCATCTAAATCCAATTTTGTGGGTATTGCAATATGAGTGTCAATTTCTTTGGATGTTCCTTCCTGGTTTTATTGCTGAGGAATATGTTCATGGACAGGTTCCCTCGAGGTTTGAGTATCCGTTCTTCTCTGTTCAATTCCCCCTGTCAGGTCGCCCTGAGTGGAAGGACCTGTTCCATCACCTGTTCCTTCCTCTGGTGCAGCTTCCGGCTAGACTGTGGTTTCACCATTTGAATTTCTTATCAACCCAATCTCTTCATTATCTTGTTACTGCCTCTCAGAAAGAAAGTTAGTTTCATCAAAAACCACATGTACACTTTCTTCTACACATATAGTTCTTTTGTAATAAATCTTATAAGCTTTATTATGTGAAGAATATCCCAAGAATACTCCCTTATCACTTCTGGGATCAAACTTACCTAGGAAGTCTTTACCATTATTATGCATAAAGAACTTGCATCCAAATGCCCTAAGATAGGATATATTTGGCTTTCTCCCTTTAAGTAACACATTGGGAGTCTTCTCGACGAGAGGTCTAGTCATGCACCAATTTTATGGTGTAGCAAGCAGTGTTCACAGCTTCTGCCCAGAAGCTATGGGACAGTTTACTAGAAAGAAGCATAGTCCTAGCCATTTTTTCCAATATCCTATTCTTTCGTTCAACTACTCTATTTTGTTGTGGAACCGTTGGAGCAGAGAAGTTATGATTTATGCCATGCTCATCACAAAATTCAGCAAATTTAGCATTCTCAAATTCAGTACCATGATCAGATCTAATTGATTCAAGTTGATTACCTAGTTGTTTCTAAGTTTTTCTAACAAAAGAAGTGGACATGTCAAATGCTTCATCTTTAGATGTTAAAAATAATGTCCAGGTATATCTAGAGTAATCGTCAACAAGCACCATAACATATCTCTTACCACTTCTGCTCAATGTTCTCATTGGTGGCTAAAGATCTATATGGACTAGTTCCATCATCCTGGTAGTGCTTACCATTTTCTTGCTTTTGAAAGAGGATCTTACCTACTTCCCCCTTGCACAAGCCTCACAAAATTTATCTTCCTTGAACTTAATATTATGCAGCCCTATCACCAAGTCCTTGGAGACTAGTTTGTTGAGTTGGCTTAGACTGGCATGTCCAGGTCTCATGTGCTAAAGGAGGGGATCATTGTCCAACACACTTAAGCAAGTGAGTTCATTATATGACAGTGTGGAAAGAACCACTAAATATATGTTATTCACTCTTTTTCCCTGCAAAATTATTTTATCAGTGGTAAGATTTATCACAAATCATTTTGTATAGGTGAATTCTACCATGTTACCTCTATCACACAGTTGTGATACACTTATTAGGTTATATTTCAGTCCATCTATCAAGTAGACATTCTCAATAGAGTGAGAGTCAGACTTACCTACCTTTCCAACCCCAATGATCTCACCTTTCTTTCCATTTCCAAAGGAGATATTACCTCATTTAATGTCCTCAAGTGAAAAGAACTAGTTCTTGCTTCCTGTCATGTGCTTTGAGCAGCCACTATCCATATACCATATTTGGCTGCTCCCATTCACTTGGACCTGTAAAAAGAAATCAGGGGTTAGTCTTAGGAACCCAAACTAGTTTGGGTCCCTTTCTATAGGCAAAAGGATAAATCAAGTTCTTTTTAGCCCAACTTGGCAACCTATTCTTCCCTAGAACAAAATTTTTGTTCTTTTGACTTGCCTTCTCTTTTGCAGTGCATTCACTCTTATAGTGACCAGTGTTACCACAGTGTGTGCAATTCTTGTTCTCAGGTAGTGTGAGTTACTTACTTTTAGGATCCCACTTAGGTGCAGAATTCCCAAAGCCAAGTCCCTTTCTTTGCTACATGTTCTATCTAGCTCGTGCTTAACCTTAGTCAAGTCCTCTTTCAAAGTTCTCACCAGTTCATCTCTTTTATATAACTCATCTTTTACCTCCTAAATCTTCTTCTAGCTTGAGTTGCATATCACTGGCTATCTCGTTTTCTATCCCTAACTTTAACTTTATATTTTCAGATCTAAGTTCTAAGACAGTTGCATCAAGTGCATGAACCTGGTTCTACAAAACAATATTTTCCTTTTCAATTTTCCAAGCTTTTATTTCTAGGTTTTTACATTCTGCTTTTAAAAAGTTACACACTTTTGACAACTAACAGCTTCTCTATCCTCACAAGGTAGGGGTAAGGTCTGCGTACACATTACCCTTCCCAGACCCTACGGTGTGGGATAATACTGAGTATGTTATTGTTGTTGTTGTTGTACACTCTTTTGACAACTGTTCTTTTTCAGAACTTATATTCTTAGATTCATTAATTAAAGTTAGCAATAGTTCTCATAGTCTATCTTTAGAAAGGAATTTAATTTTTTCCTTTAGGTCTAGAAAACTTATCTCAGATTCTTCATCAGGTTCATCTTCAGATTCTCGAATTGCTATAAGAGCTCGTTCAGCATCATCATCATCATCATCATCATCAATGTCCTCATTTGAACTATCTTTCCAAGTAGAAACCATTGCTTTGGATTGCCTTTTGTTGTAGTTCTTCTTGTCATGAACCTGTTGCTTCTTTTTGTTGCTTCTTTTAGATCTCTCCTTTTTCCACTCGACTTCCCACATAATGCAGTTCTTGATCATATGGTTCTTTTTATCACATTTGAAGCATCCATCAGCCATCTGCTAGTGATCTCCTCTCCTCTCCTTCCACAAAGTATAGTAGTGATCATTGGATAGTGGTGGCCTAGTAGTGAATTGATCTTTACAGTTTTCAGGTAGTGCACTCATCTTGATCTTTTCCTAAGGTGTTAGCCTTTTCAAGGATAACCTGCTCTGATTCCATTTGATATTTTATACTTCAATATCACACAAGAGGGGGATGATTTGTGTGATGTCCAATTTTTTGCGTGTACTAGATTATCGAAGGACCTGGTTCTTCTATGTATTCCTTTCACTACAGTTACAGAATAAATAATGCAGTAATTAAAGAACGCATGGATTTTTATGTGAAAAACACATGGCTCAAAAGGTGATAAAACCACGACTTACTACCCAGCAGGATTTTACCAAAATTTCACTACAACTCTAAGCCAACAACAAAGTTTATAAATTCTTGCAAACCTAAGGATTACCTCTAACCTTTGTAGCAACTAGCCACAGGCTGTTGCAACTGCTTCAAGTTAACTCTAACTTGAACACTACAATTCAAGTTTACAACCTCTTGCAAACCTATGGATTAACTCTAACCCTTGTAGCAACATGCCATAGGCTATTGCGTCTACTTCAAGTTAGCTCTAACTTGGATAATACAACTCATGTACCAAGTACAATTTTCTTCTAAGAAAGCTGAAAGGTACAACTCAAAATGCCTACTACACTTTGAACCAGAAAGAAAGACACATAAAATTCTTTATGGAATTGGTTCTTCAATCCGGTTCGTGTAGTTTTAGGATCACACTCTTGAATCTCATAGGAATTGCTCACAAAATGCCTTGCTATTTTGCTCTCAATTCATGCTTTCACTTCTGTATTTGTGTGTCACCTGTAAATGAGAACAAGATTGATATTTATAGAGTTAGTAAATAAAGATTAACTAGAGTTTTAATTCTTTACTCTTCTTTGGTGAAAGAGTTCTAGTCAACTTCAACTTCTAACTATTCCCTTATCTTGGATAGAGTTCTCTTCACGTAAGGAGTCATGTTCCTTGTCAAATATGTAACTTTTTCGTTAAGGGATTATCAGAAATAACCACTTATACTTATCTCTTTCACGTGCATGTCTTATGCTTGATTCTGACCGTCACCTGTGTACACTGTTAATGAACCTGATTCATGTATATGTTCCTTTGTCAATCATCACACCCAAAATCGCTTAGGTCTAACAATACTGCGTTAAGTTTGGGTGTGGTCTTACCACTACACGCTTACTACTTTACTCATTTTGTTTTGAACGTTATTGACATTGCTGCATTAGATCAATTTTTCATTTCGGGATGTCCTGTACCGTTTGACCGACAATTGTCTTTCTTTGAGTTTCAAGGTGTCGCGGCTACCAAACTGCCAAGTTCCAAAATAATTTGGACTAAAATACTTTAAGTGCACATCAAATAAATGGTATCAAGTTCAAGGAGATGTTGAGGCATTAACTATGACTAAATCAGATAGGAGATTTTAGTTCTGAATCTTCTGATTCATGAAAAGTTGCTAAGACTCTTAAAAGGTTAATTTCGAAGTAGCTATTCCTGAAGGAGTGATATTCATTCTTTACTTAGAAAGATAATGTGTGGAGAACTTTTTTTACGCAATGCAAGAGACTAATAGCTTGTTTGGTAAAGTTTTTTTTTTTGGACCAAAAATGAAAATGTATTTTTTTTTTTCAAAAGTATTTTTTTTTTCAATTAAGGTGTTGGCCAATCTTTTAGAAGGTAAAAAGTATTTTTTAGTAGAAGTAGAAACAACTTTTTTGAAGCCGAAAAAATAGTTTCTTCTCAAAAGTACTTTTTTGAAAATCATTTTTTGAGAAAAATATTAGAAGCACTTTTAAAGCTTGGCCAATAACTAATTGATGCTCAAAAGTACTTTTCAAATTAATAAGTCAAACACAAAAATGCTTCTCACCAAAAGTACTATTTTGAAAAATATTTTTGAGAAAAATATTTCTTAAAATAAGTTGATTTTAAAAGTTTGGCCAAACAGGCTATAAGTGTAAAGCAGTCAAGGGAGAAGGTAGAAGTCTAAATTAGGGGTGTACAAGGAAACCGATAAACCGCACCGAATAGATAATTCGAGTCAAACCGAGAATAAAATACTCGACTATGGTTTGGTTTGATTTGGTTTGGTGTTAGAAAAAAAAATCCGACCATAATTGGTTTGGTTTGGTATTAACTAAAAAAAGTCAAACCGAAACCAAATCAACCTGACATTATATTTATAGAGGTTTTAAAGATATTTAATACATTAATATATTAATTTTACTTACAAAAAAAATATTTATTGTAGTGTAGTGTATAATTATTTCTTACTCTTTTATAATTTTTTCTTTTAAAGTATTATTTCAAGTTTGGACTTATAATTTGCTCCAATAAATTTTATTGCCCATAAATATTAGTAACTCAAATAAAGTCCAAACCAAGATTAAATCAATACTAAATGCTAACAAAGGACATTCAACTCAATACTAGGAAGGATAATAGTGTTGGATGTCTATTTTTTAGTTTTTTCATGATTCACATAAATTGCATAACTTATTTTTATTTATTTTTCTTTAGTGTTTAATCATATAATTAATAGTACTTATTAGTTGTACTAATTTTAGCATGGATTAGTACTTTTAAATTATATTAATTTTAATACGGCTTATTCATTATCAATATTTATTTTATGCGATTTTATTATTTTTATTATTAAATATTTTAGTACAATGTCATGACTCATCTCATATTTTATGTTATTTTTTTGGAAAAATACCCTATGTGGTTGTGCCTTACTAGGACTAAAAAAATATTTGGAGCACAAATTCTATGTTTTATGCTATGAACTTTACCGAAAAAATCCGAAAACCCCGAGAAAACCCGACTTTTATTGGTTTGGTTTGGTCTTTAGATTTAATAATCTGACACAATTGGTTTGGTTTGGTAATTGTAAAACTCGACCCAACCCGACCTATGTACACCCCTTGTCTAAATACGGATTCGACTTAATCAAATAATATTTTTTTTCAAACAATATATTTCTGTTAAGAAAATCATTAATTATGTACTCATATTAAATTAGGATCCAATTATTAACAATTAAAATTATCGTTCTAAACATCAAAACTCATAAGATTGAAATTTTAACGCCGCATCCAAAAACAATTAAAACCTTTCACGTGAATATGACCAAAATATTAATTTACACAACACGGAAAGGTGCATAACATAGAAGAGGAAGAAAAGAAAAGAAAAGGAGAGTTCCTTTCAAGTAAATTGGTCTTTAAAGCCTTAGCCAGTTTTGCCAAGCTTCTCCGGAGCCAAAAGTATTTTTTTCATAAAAAAGTACTCCATCCGTTCCATTTTATGTGAACATATTCCCTTTTTGGTCCGTTAAAAAAAGAATGACTCATTTTTAAATTTGGAAAACGATTTAGCTTAAACTTCCAATTCTACCCAGAATGAGAAGCTTTTATAACCATATAAATAATCTGGACCTCTTTTTGACTTATTTGGGATCACAAATTTCAAAAGTCTTCATTTTTTCTTAAACTATGTGCGTAGTTAAACAGGTTCACATAAATTGAAGCGGAGAGAGTATTATTTTTTTCAAAGTTAAAGTGTTTGCCCAAGCTTTTAGAAGAAAAAAAATGCTTTTGAGTAGAAGCATAAGTAGTTATTGACTCAAGAAATTGTCACTGACATAAGGTTAAGGGGAAAGCCAGCTAATGTGGTGATCAAGCTTGATATGGCTAAGGCCTATGATAGGGTTTCATGGAAGTACTTATTGCATGTACTAAGGAAGATGGGATTTTCTGAATACTTCATCAACATGGTGTGGAACTTGATGTCAAATAACTGGTATTCAGTATTGGTGAATGGGCAGTCCTCAGGGTTCTTTAAGTCGACAAGGGGTGTGAAACAAGGGGATCCCCTATCTCCAACATTGTTCATTTTGTCAGCTGAGGTATTTTCCAGGTCTTTGAATAAGCTCTTTGAAGACAAGTCATTTGTGGGATTTGGAATGCCTAAGTGGTCTGATCCTTTAAACCACTTGGTATATGCTGATGATACAATAATCTTTGTATCTGCTCATCCTCCCTCTTTGAGCAAGATTATGGCAGTGTTGGGGAACTATGAGAAGATATCAGGTCAGATGATCAACAAAGATTAGAGTTCATATTACATGCATTCAAAGGTTGCTAATGGATTGTTTCAAGCAGTTGGAGCTATTACAGGATTTGCAAGAGGTAAATTCCCCTTCACATATCTAGGATGTCCTATTTTTTATACTAGAAGGAGGAAGGACTATTATGAGTATCTTATCAAGAAGGTGAAGGCTAAATTGCATTCATGGAAAGGAAAGCTGCTGTCATTTGGAGGAAAGGCAACACTCATCTCTAGTGTGTTGCAAAGTATGCCAGTTCACATGTTATCAGTCCTTGATCCACCAAACAACATCCTTGGGCATCTATATAAGACTTTTGCTAGGTTCTTTTGGAGCACAAAGGAAGAAGGTAGAAGCAGACACTGGGCTTCTTGGAAAAATCTTTGCCTTCCTAAGGAGGGCTAGGTTTTAGGTCCTTAAATGATATCTCAAGGGCACTGTTTGATAAACTATGGTGGAGGTTTAGGACCACAAAATCTTTGTGGTCTAATTTCATGTGGAATAAGTATTGCAAGAATGAGCTACCAACAGTGGTGCATTTTAGGGGAGGGTCTCATGTTTGGAGACAAATGTTGAATGCTAGGGAAGAAGTAGAACATGAGATCGTATGGGAATTGAAGAGCGGAACAACTAATATTTGGCATGAAAATTGGACTGTATTGGGTGCACTTTATCACGTATTACCTGAAGACTTTCCAATCAATGAAGGTCTTCAGGAGGTGGTAGAACTGCGGCAAGGGGAAGCATGGGATGATCAGCTGCTAGATCAAACTTTCAATAAGTAAATTGCAGAACATATAAGGCTAAATGTGCACTATGAAGGGAGTGAGGGATATTGGGATAGGCCATACTGGATGCTAAATCCTTCAGGCAAGTTCAGTGTTAGCAGTGCTTGGAAAATATTAAAGCATAGGGCTGATCCTAATCAGGAATTCAAGTTAATGTGGATTAAAGGGTTTCCATTCAAGATATCCTTCTTCTTGTGGAGATTATGGAGGCAGAAAATAGCCACCGATGACATGTGGAAGAGGCAAGGGCAAATGGTGATGTCTAGGTATTGGTGTTGTCAGCAGCCCCAAGAAGAATCCATTGAGCATATATTTGTCACAAGTCCTACTGCCTCTAAGGTATGGAACTTGTTCATGGGAGCTGCTAGAATTTTTGTGCAATTGATTCAATTGAAGCAGATTATAAGGCATTGGTGGTATGCTCAGTGTTGTCCAAAATTAAAGCCACTATTTCAAGCAGTACCAGCTATCATCACTTGGGGAGCTTTGGAAGAGAAGAAATGCAGGTAAACATGGTAGTTCAGTGTCCACAAATAGGGTGATTCATGAGATAAATAGGACATTGCATCAACTAGCAAGGGTGAGGTATGCTTGGATCCCTAATATTCCATTGTTATGGCAAGACATGATTCAATACTTTGAAGGATATAAACCTATATTGATCACTACAAGAGTAACATGGCAGCTTCCTTTTCATGGTTGGTACAAATGTAATACTGAAAGAGCTTCAAAGGGCAATCCTGGACCTAGCTCCCTAGGCTTTTGTGTGAGGGATGATGAAGGTGATGTGGTGTATGCTAGGGCAGTAGACCTGGGAGTGACAACTAATGTGGTGGCTGAAGCTAAGGCTATTCTTCAAGGGTTGGAATATTGTGTGGAGCATGATCTTCACCCTCTCATACTGGAGACTGATTCATTGGTGATGAAGAAGGCGATAGAAGGGGAATGGGATCCTCCTTGGATAATTGCACAGGATGTGAAGAAAATTATAGAGATGAAGGACAAATTCAATGTGATCTTTAAACATGTGTTCAGAGAAGGAAACTCAGTGGCGGATTTTATAGCTAACATTGTATTCTCTTTTGCAGGTACATCTGAGTTTCATCCATTCTTTGAACTGCCTAGTGCAGGGAGGAGGTTGATCAATCTAGACAAATCTCAATTACCTAACCTTAGGGTTAGGATAACAAAGAGAAGAACCCCAGACTAATGGCTTCACAGGATGGGACTCTGCACAAACTGATATGTCCAAATGCTAAGGAAAATGCTGAACCCATCATATGGTATTTTTGGAGATTGTTGAATCATTTCTCAGTGGTATTAGCATGCTTTAATGCTCAATCTGATGATGGTTTAGCATTGTTTAGAATGATGTCTACATTAAAGGTTATAGTAGGGAAGGATCTGAGCTTACAAGATCACAAAAAGGCACAATTTCAAAGGTTGGTCTTTGCCTTGCAAAGCCTGCTTAATTCCTGGCTTTTTCCTTGTAAAGCCAGCCTAAAGCCAGCTCATGCCTGGCTTTTGCCTTGTAAAGCCTGCCTAAAGCCAGCTCTAGCCTGGCTTTTGCCCTGCAAAGCCTGCCTAAAGCCAGCTCAAGCCTGGCTTTTGCCTTGCAAAGCCTGCCTAAAGCCAGCTCAAGCCTGGCTTTTGCCTTGCAAAGTCTGCCTAAAGCCAGCTCATGCCTGGCCTTTGCCTTGCAAAGCCTGCCTAAAGCCAGCTCAAGCCTGGCTTTTGCCTTGCAAAGCCTGCCTAAAGCCAGGCTCCTCTTCTACACATTAATTTTGATGAGTGAGTATATGATTAATACTTGAACAAAATCAGTCCACTGTATATGGAGATCATATAGTAGCTACACTTGGAAGACTATGCTGGCTTCAACTCTGTGGTGGAGATGTTTGGAATTTATTTTAGCCTATGGACAATATACCATGGCGCCTGGTGAGATCTTGATAGGTGCTGCTTGGTATTTGCCAATGACAATTGGATTCACATACACTAATAGGAGAAGGAAGCATTCAACTTATCATGTTGTAATAGATAGTTCATTAGATTTTAGCTTTTCTATCTTTTCAATAGCTAGTAGCTTCATGCAACTTCTATTTTGGTTTGGACTTCTTGTAAGCTTTGGACCCATTTTGGGATTTTATTTATATATTAGCCACTAGGCAAGTGCTGCCGAGTGGTATAGTTGCTTAAAATTTGGCCAAACACTAATTGATGCTCAGAAGTATTTTTCAAATTAATTAGTCAAACACAAAGTGTTTCTCACTAAAAATACTTTAAAGAAAATATTTTTTGAAAAAAAAACATTCTTAAAATAAGTTACTTTAATTTTATAAATCAAACAAGCTATTCAAAGGACAACATAGAGCAAGTGGACAGCAATTACAACCACTACTTTTTTTTTTAAAGCCACCATTTAGAAGTCGTAAAGCCTCAAAAGTCAATTAACAATGTTATAAGCAGACCGTCTTACCATATGTCTAGCTTCACCTACTTCTCTTAACTGTAGACAAAAAATATACTGGGATATTCTAAACCACTTTCAAATATTTCTCTTAATTATAAAGGCAACAACATATTAAAACAACTTCGGCTCCAAGTGGTTGGTGGTTTGCTTGGTCAATCTTGGGTAGCCTGATTTGACTTACTCCAATAGAAAAAAGATTTCGCTGAAAAAAAAGAATATTATTGAATTGTTGAGACTCGGCATGTGAGCAGCTAGCTGCCTTGCCTCAAATTTTGTTTGTTCTTTTAAAAAAACAATTTTCTTTTTCCATGTTTTATAATTATTTTTAATATTGTGATTTGATCTTTTATCTTTCATCAGAAAGCCATCCTAATTGACCAAAGTAAACTTTGAAGATTAAATTTGCCTTCCTAGTGTTAGAAACTGAGCAACTTTGTCATTTTTTTTAGATTTTGATTTAATATTACGGTAAGAAGACGTATTGATTTTGCCCTTACTTTGAAGGGAACTCAAACTTGAGGATAATTTCTACAGTGCAAAGTTGAAGGATAAATTTGAATTTTTTTTTTTTCAAGAATTTGGACACGTAAACCTTATTAATCTCACGTTGAAACTCTAAATTTGCTAATAACGCGAGCATCAATTCCAAAAAACGCAAAGGAAGACAAAATTGAGTAATTTAGAATACTACAAGCACCAATTTGGATCTTTCTCTCTCCCCTCCCCCCCCCCCCCCCAAAAAAAAAAAGAAGCAAAAACGATCTGATTTAATATCAAAATCAAGTAATTCATAATCAGAACCTTGTTGCTTATTAGGATCTCCATTTTCCTTTATCATTCATGCCACTTATTTCCTCAATGATATTTTAACATCATCAGACAGCTATAATCCAATAATTTTACCCGAAAAAGGAAAAACAATTAAGCCATGAAACAGATAGAAATGACTGTTTTTTCATTATTCGATTGCCAACTTGTATGATACATCAAATAAAATCTGATGACTTTGCCAGAAGCAGCCTCCTAAATATATTTAATGTAAGAAGATTTAATCTAAATAGTCGTTCACCTAATCTCTTAAACTTAAAATAGCCGGAGGATATAAAATATATATGTAATTCATTTACAATAAATGTATAACTATATATAATCAATATATAATCTAGGTATACCGTCCAGAAAAAGTAAACATAAATTCTGACATTTGTGTCAAACAAACAAAAAAACAAAAGCAAGCCGCAATAGAACAAAGAGCAAACAGGAAAGAGTACTTTATCTTAGTATGATTTTAAGACTTCTTTTCGTAGGACTTCAGATCATTTGATCTTGATTTTGCTTCTGTTTTGGGATAGGAGCCAAAGCAAGTGAAGAAGAAGAAATGGCTTTGAGAGTTTTGTTAACAGTTTTGCCCTGTGGTTTTGAATCGTCTAAAGATTCATCAGTATTTCTAGTCTTGATTAAGAGATTCTGTTGAGATATGTTGTCTCCACTCACAGTTTTCTGAGCTGGGAAAAAGAAATCTGTTGGGAAGAAGTTGTATTGAAGGCCAGCCATCAAAGTGTTAAAATTGTTGTGTTTTGTTTTGTGTCTTTTGGGTTGTGACCAAATTACATATGCTATTTCACTTATTTATAGACATTTAAGAGACCCGCTAGGGTTTTGAAAAGTCATTACTCTTAATATAGTTTGTATTGTCAAATTATATATATAGTTTGTATTGTATTGTATCGTTTTGATGTATACAATATTTAGATAGATTGTATTGTTTGTCGTCGTTTCATGATGTCATGCACCAACAATACGAAAAATAAACTTGCAATATTATAAAGAAAAAGTAAGGTACGGGGTAGAATTATTATATAAAAAGGTAGGATAAAAAATAAAATATGATTATTTAATAATAAGGAAGGGCAAAATGAGTGAAAAAAATAAGAAAACGATGCGACCACATCAAATCGGTCGTTCTATAAAATGACACTTTTCGTCGTTACGTAATGACGAATTTAATAATACGATACAATAAAATTTTAAGTAACAAGCAAAACAATTAAACATTGTATTTAAAGTAACAATACTATACAATACAACAGGTAAACAACCATCCAAATAAGCTGTTAAGTTAGGTTTTTTTTTTTTTTAAAAAAAAAAATCGTTATTTTGTATTCCAAGAATATTCGAGGGTTATTAATCCACCTGCTTGTAGGGAAAAGGAAAATCTCAATTTTGCTTGTTGAAAATGAATACTCCAATTTATGAGTTTGATTGAACCTACTAGTGACTCATTGCGCAAGCAATATAAGTCAAACGGTCAAGGTAAGCGGCTATTCCCTACCTTTTTAATAATAATAATCGTCTTAATAAATTGAATTTGCTTGGAAATATTTAATGTTTTAAAAGTAATAATAAATCATCTTTTATTTTTTTCTCAAATCTAATTTTACTATTCGAATTAATATAGTGTTAATTAAATTAGATATGTAAGAAAATAAATTGTAGTTATTTAGATAAATACTCTTATAATTGAAATTATTAAATTTATTTAGTAAGTGTACAAAAACTTTGAAGTACAAATAATATTGACGTAGATAAAAAATTTTAAATATAAATAGTAAAATATTTTACAATTTTATGAGGAAATTGTCGGTCAGATGGTTTAAGCGAATTAAATTTTTGCAAATGGTCTCGAGTTCGAATCCAAGATTTAGCATTATTAGTTTCTTTTTCGGTAGCTTTTCTGTCCATCCTCTTCTATTTTCATCCGTGCTAATTTCTAAACCAAGGAAATCTTCTGAGTCCTCATTATCGGCCTGCACTTCTTCTTCTTCTTTTATTTTTTATTTTAACTTAATTTCTTTTCATAGTTTTGGAACTTTTTATATGAAATTATTAATTTAGCTTGGTTTGTATCTCTTCTGTTGCTTTCTGTTAATAGTTAGAAGTTAATTAAATAAATAAATAAATAAATAAATAGAGTTTTAGTATTTTAATATAGATCAAATTGATATTTGCTATAGTAAAATTTGTAATTTTATTTTGAAGTTTAATAGATGGTTAGATTTGTAGGTAAATAGATTTGTTGTTATGAGTTAGATAAATTTATAATTTTTTTGGCTTGGAAACAAAACAAAGAGCAACATGCAATTTTTTAAAGTTTTGGTAAGAACTAAAATAAAGAGGCCTAGGTAAACCTCGTTTCGTTGTTAACACATTGTCATTTCTACTGTCGATTATTTTTGAGGACTTTAGTTTATGTCTGAACCCGCTTGCATAAAATTCTGAATCTGTTACTGGTTATTTGGCTCTACTCGTAATTTCTTGCGCAACCAATACATGTCAAAGTAAGCAACTACAGCCTCCATTTTTTAAAATTAATAGTTTTAACAAATCAAATTTGCTTTAAAGTACTCAAGATTTAGAAATAATAAATTATTTATTATTATTTTCCCAAATATATTGTTATTGTTCAAATTAATGTACTGTTAATTAAAATAAATATCTAAGAAAACAAATAATAATTTAAACAAATACTCTTCTGACCAAAACTATTAGTAATTTTTATTTATTAAGTATATAAATTTTAAAAAAAACAAATAATATCGATCGAGATGATATTATTTCTTGGGGTTGGCCAAAAGGCAGGCATGAATAAATCATGATGGTGACTGGCAATTCCATGATAGCCTTTAACAAGCCCTTTATATAAGAAAAACGTTTTCTTTTTCTTTCACAAATAATTAAATAGGATTCTTAGCCGACCACTTGACAAGTCATCTGAGCAATTTTACTCCACGTTCGTAAGTTACGCACCTCTGAATAATATAATACTATAATGATAATAATTATTATTATAAATAATGACAAAGCATACTCAGGTAATATTTCTTTCAATTAGGTAGTTGGGCATGTGCTCAGTGCGAATATGAAATTAAAGCATGCTCTTTTTGATTCTTTGACAGATACTTTTAACGAACTCTGCTTATTGTAATGGCTGAACTTTAGGCTTCATATTTGGACCAAACTAAAGATTCTCTTCCCACTTGCGTTGTCCTCTTACTGGCCAAATATAGATCTTAATATTTGTCAAACGGCTAAAATAATTGAACTTTCTAAAAAATAGATAAAAGGGGTTCTTCTAAGTTGGAGTTTGGAGGGGAGGGGGGTACAGTTCAATGTATGTGGTCAATTAAGTAAAGCTGATATACTCCATTATTCAATTTGCATGATAGGAGGAACAATGATAAGTGGATAAAATATGTAGTATTACTGAAAAGTCGGTCACAATAGGAAAGCTCCAACTGCTTATCTATCATCAGGAGTAGTCTATTATTCCCTTTTGCTTAGTTGCTCCTCCCTGGTAATGGACTTGAGGTCAAGAGAGTAAGGAAGAAGAGAGCGATGTATGGCCGGCCGAAGATTAAATGAGGAGCCTTGACTAAGGCAAATGTGCAGGAGTCGGGGGAGAAGCTGTTGGTCATGGGGCCCGGAGGAGTAGTGGAGACGCGAGTAGTATGTGGACCACGACAATAAATTGCATTAGGGAAGCTGCTAGAGATGTGTTAGGGGTATTGAAGTGTTATTCGGGAGGCCTCAAAGGGGACTGGTGGTGGAACGAGGAGGTCCAAGGAAAAGTGAAAGCTAAGAAAGCGGCATATCTGAAGCTAGTGGGGAACACGAATGAGGAAGAGCAGAGGACGTGTAGAGAGCGTTATAAGAAGGCAAGGAAAGAGGCAAAATTGGCAGTCACGTCGGCTAACACTGCAGCTTTTGAGCGGTTGTATGAGGATCTAGGGGCAAAGGAGGCGACAGGAAGTTGTACAGGTTAGCCAAGATTAGGGAGAGGAAGGTCGGGATCTGGATCAAGTGCGGTGCATCAAAGACGAAGATGGTAAGGTTCTGGTGGAAGAGTCGTGTATTAGGCGTAGATGACAGGAGTACTTCCATCGACTCCTGAATGAGGAAGGGGACAGGAACATCCTGCTAGGTGAGTTGGAAAACTCAGGGAGTCAGAGGGATTTTGGGTTTTGCAGGCGCATTAGGAGCGAGGAGGTTGAAGGGGCAATGCGGAAGATGGGTAGGGGTAAGGCAACTGGGTCTGACGATATTCCAGTAGAATTTTGGAAGAAAGTGGGCCGGACAAGCTTGGAATGGCTTACTGGGTTATTTAATATCATTTTCAATGACAAAAAGATGCCCGCAGTGTGGCATTTTTTTTTATGATCCCGTTATACAAGAACAAATATGATATTCAGGACTGCAACAATTATAGGGGTATCAAGCTGCTGAGCCATACTATGAAAATTTGGGAGAGGGTGGTGGAGAGGAGGGTGAGACATAGTGTTACTATTTCTGAGAACCAGTTCGAATTTATCCCGGAAAGGTCTACTATGGAAACCATTCACCTTGTGAGGAGATTGATGGAGCAGTATAGGGAAAGGAAGAAGAACTTGCATATGGTATTCATAGACCTGGAGAAGGCCTATGATAAAGTCCCCAGATAGGTCCTATGGAGATGTATGGAGGCTAGCAGTGTCCCAGTGGCATACATTAGGGTGATTAAGGATATGTACGAGGGAGCGAAGACTCGGGTGAGGACTGTGGGAGGAGACTCATATCATTTTCTAGCGGAGATGGGGTTGCACCAGAGATCACCTCTTAGCCCGTTTTTGTTTGCCTTAGCGTTAGAGGTGTTGACGCGACACATACAAGGGGAGGTGCCATGGTGTATGTTATTCGCTGATGACATAGTCCTGATTGATAAGACGCGTGACAGAGTTAACGCTGGGTTGGAAGTTTGGAGACAAACGCTGGAGTCTAAAGTTTTTAAGTTGATTAGTTCGAAAACTGAGTACTTGGAGTACAAGTTCAGTGATGGGATGCATGGAGAAGGAGAGAGAGTGAAGATTGGTACTCAAGTCATTCCCAAAAGATATAGTTTCGGGTATCTTGGGTCTATTATTCAAGGCAAGGAAGAGATTGACGAGGATGTTACCCATCATATTGGAGTGGGGTGCATGAGATAGAGGCTCGCCTCGGGGGTTTTGTGTGATAAGAATATGCCACATGGACTTAAGGGCAAGTTCTATAGAGTGGTGGTTAGACCGGTTATATTGTATGGGCCTTAGTGTTGGCCCGTCAAGAAGTCCCATGTCTAGAAGATGAAAGTAGCTGAAATGAGGATATTGAGATGGATGCATGGTCATACTAGGAAGGACAGGATCAGGAATGAAATTATTAGGGACAAGGTAGGAGTTCCATCAGTGGAGGACAAGTGGCGGGAGTCGAGGCTGAGATGGATAGGGCATGTGAAGAGGAGAGACATAGATGCTCCGGTCAGGAAGTGTGAGAGGTTGTCTATTGCGGGTCTAAGGAAGGGAAGGGGCAGGCCTAAGAAGTATTGGGGAGAGGTAGATTGACAGGACATGTCATTGCTCTAATTTACCGAGGATATAACCCACGATAGAAAGGTGTGGAGGTCGAGAATTAGGGTTGTAGATTGACAAATACTAGTGTGTTCCCCATAGGCTTACCAGTAGTACTAGGATTATTTTGTATTATCTTATTCATGGTTCTTTACTATTACATGTTGTGTCATTCGCGCCTTACCATAATGCATTGTTGTTACTATTGTTTGCTACTTGTTGCTTTATCTCCATTGTTCCTTGAGCCGAGGGTCTATCGGAAACATCTTGTCTATCTTTATAAGGTAGGGGTAAGGTCTGCGTACATACTACCCTCTCCATACCCCATTTATGGGAAAATACTGGGTTTGTTGTTGTTGTTGCTTGGCTGCTCCTCGTGGAAGTAGTTGCTCCATTCACTAATCTACATTTACATAAATACTCTTTTTATTCTGTGACGTGACAAAATGTTAGATATCATTCATTTTCTCTGAAAATTCACAATTTTCAATTATTCAAATGCAATTAACTACTCAACTTTTATACTTAAACGTAATATTTTCCTATCGCTAGAATTGACACGAGTAAGAGATAATAATTACACAAGGAATGTTTAAAAAGAAAGGAAAAATAATAATTTGCATAAATACAAAATGAAAAATAAAAAGTGAATTATGCAAATGAAATATACTGCAACTGGGCCAAAAAGCCTATTTTATAGACCAAAAAGGTGGTGGTTTAATTGGAGATGCCCATCAGGTTTATGTTGCACTTGGATAGTGCCGACCCTATTCTTCCACTGCACAAAATGGCGTTGTTCGTTGCTCTGTGAAATCAGCTTCACGCGGTCCACCCACTCTAGGATCTCGTGAGTCAACTTCATGCTTAGAAGTAGCTCAACATTCCACAACATTGTTTTCCCACTTGGGTCACAAGCCCACGTTATAAATCTCGGCGATAGAATGGTTTCTCATATTCACATATAAATAAAAATAAGTTACTTTACCAAACGATGTGGGAAATGAAGACCTGTTTGATGACACATGAGTGATGGTTATGAAACTCTACTTTATACCTTTTCTCTTTAATCATGTTTTTTTTTCTTTTTCCGAATGAGAATTTTTCTTACTTGGAGAAAATATAATTCCAAATACAAGCAGACCATGCATTTTAAAGCAAAATTCGAGAGAACTAAATTCAAATTGAATAGGTAATATAAGAATTTCTATAATTATTCTTTTCGGATAAGTAAGGGCAGGGTGTTCTTGCAATTTTTTAAAACTGTCAAGTCATACCCATCAAATAGTTTTTTTAGTCCATTTTTTGAATTGAAAATAATTAAGTTCCATTAAGTCTACATAAAAATAATTCTAAACTTTAATGATTATTACATATTCTTCTCGCCATTTTGAAATTGGAAAAATTACAAGGAAATCTATAATTCAACATATGTGGTCAAATAACTAAAGCTGATATAGTCCATTATTCACTTTGCATGATAGAAAGAACAATGATAAGTGGATTAAAATATGTAGTTAAATGAAAGCTCTGTACAAAAGCTCCAAGAATAGTCAATGAAGCACATAGACATAGGCAAGAAATAATATCAATCACTAACGAGAGTTGTGATAAGATGAATAAGATCCTTCCACCCTTGATTAAAAGTCTCGATTTCGAGCCTGAATATAAAAATAATTCTTATAAGAAGCACTATTGTTGCCTGTATGAATTACTAAAGAACTTGGTTCTCTACCGTGTTCCTTAAGCATAAAGTAAATAAGCAATACAATGAAAACAATAATTTTTACGTAAAAAATCACCCGGCTCAAATGGCGCAAAAATCACGACCTACCACGTAGGATTTTCAACTCCAACTCCACTAGAACAATGAGCTAAAATGTATCAATTACAAGACTGTAATTCAAAACTCTCTAGTACTCATACGCTCATATTTGATTCACAAGTTACTCTAACTTGTAAAGCAAAATATTCACTCCAACTCACTAACTATTTTTTGACGTTTGATTACAACTCAATTTTCTAAAACACATTCACTAGACTGACTCGGAAGAATAAAAAGCAAGTACTCAACATAAGTAAAAATAACTTATGACACTTTATTTGATGTGTAAAAGGATAGTTCAGAAGTCCAAAGTCAATCCTATTTAAACAACTTGAGATCTTCTAGGAGTCCTATTCATAGTCAGCTTCATATTTGATAGGACTCCTACTGTTCCAAGGATTCCCCAAGCTTTGGGACTTTTGTCCTTAACTGAATTATTCGTATCTTCTTGAGCAACGACCCTTACCACTTATAGCAGCCATCTTTTACCAAACTCAGACCTGGGTAACTTTGAGATAAAGTTACTGTCTTGTACATACGTACAAGTATCAATCATGAGGAGCTAATCCTTTAACCTAAGGAGTTGGTTCTTCATAACAGTTAAGCAGCTACATTGAGGACCTGGTTCTTTGAGAAGTTAGTCACACTTTGTTAATCATCAAAACTTCAATACTCAACAACTTCCTCCTTTTTGATGATGACAAACTTTGTACACAGAATCGGGCAATCATATCAATGAGCCATATGATCACAACAAGTAATTTTGACAGACATGTATGTTCACAACCCACCAACCTTCCAACCTTATCTTCCCCATTTTGGCATTATCGAAAAAACACAAACACATGTTAGACATTAAGAACAGATAATATAAGATTCAAGGCCAAACATATAATAGCACAAGCATAAGAACAGGCAAATAAACTATGTTGATGATCCAATAGAGTACAAAACATCAAAGCAGAGCAATATGAGACATTAAGTAGTGCCAAAAGAAGCCCAGGTCCGTGTCTTCATCAGTAGAACAAAATAAACTAAGCATACTTCCAACTACTTAGACTAAGATAAAAGGAACAAAAGATAAGGAATCACTAGAATAGCAAAAGAACTAAGGATACTAGGAAGGAACTGGTTCAAGGATGAGAAGCAGAGGGGCCAAAGCTTTCACAAGGGTAGCAATCTGTTAAGCATGGTCCTCCCTATCTCTTCTGAGCTCTTCCCTGAGTTGTTTTGTTTCCTTTCTCAGCTCATTATTGTCATTACGAAGCTTGGCATTCTCTTCAACAACCAACTCCAACCTCTTGCTGAGTTCTGCAACCCTACTGCTACCCGAAAGAATGGCAGATCCTGTGGGTCCTCTAGCCTTGATCTCCTCACAGCCACACTGCTTGAGGGTAACAGTATCCAAAATATCATTGTGGTTTTCAAACTTAAGCTTAGGTAAGGCAATGTTGATCTTGTCAAATAACTCAGTCAACATGAAACCACATGGCACAACATGCTTTGGTTTGGAAGTACCTGCAGCTCTTGCCATGTGCTGAATCATCAGGCTAGGAAGATTGGTAGGTCGACCAGTGTCAAGCAGTTCCATCATAGCCATGTCTAGCAGAGTAGCTGCATGCCTTCTCTCATACCTCTAAAGAATAAAGGAGTTGACAAAGTGAAACAGTAGCTTGTGAAAGGAGTCATATCAATCTTGTACACTTTCTAGGGAGCATCTAGTTCAAATTTTTGGGAGAACTTCCTGGTGACCACAATGCTAGTGTCAACATTATTGTCTATGGCTAGCCATTTATTCTTCAAATAATTGTCAAATATCAATGAAGGGATATTCAGAAGCAGCCCCAGTTCCTCAGCTTCAAACTCCATGTCGAAGCCCCCTACTTTATTCTTGACTACCTTCCCATCAAAAGTGAAATTTGTGTAGAACTCCACCACAGCAGGAACACATACTGGGGGGGAAAGCTTTGACAAATATGTGCTTCCACCCCTGTAGCTCAAGTTTCTTAACCGGTTGAGCCATTCCCTTCTCATCAGTGTTCGCAAGCATCTTCCCATTTAGCACTTTTCTGTTCTTGAACTCTGTGAGTCGATCAACTGCATCTGTCATATTCTTTCTTGTCTTACCCCTACTGGCCCTTGCAGAAGAGGTAGCAGGTTTGGTGACTTTGGCTCCCTTTTTCTTTGGTGTGGCAGACTTTGCTAGCAAGGCTGAGTCAGATTCATCTTCTCCATCCACCTCAACAATATGTTCCAAAATTGTAACCTTCTTCTTTGGCTTCTTTGCACTTCTGTACTGCTTCATGATTTGTGCATCAACAACCTTTCTTTTACTCCTTGTGAGGGGAGTTCTAGCAGGAGGAACCACTTCTTTCCTTGTTGAGACTGCTGTCTTTGTAGCTTTCACAATGGTTTTTCTGGACTTCTTCCCTACCTTAGATAGTGGCATTTCATCTTCATCACTGCTAACTTCTTTATCTCTAATGAAAGGAGTTAGAAAAGACCTAGGTTCTTGAGCCCTTGTCTCTTCACCAATTTCTTCTGAAGGGTCTATGACAGTATTTCCAATTGTCATTGAACCTTCAGGTTCCTCACTCACATTCCCCTCTTCTTCCTCACTCTCGCCATCACCTCCTTCACTCTCACTTACCTTTTCTTGATCCTCACCCTCACTTTCAGAAACCTCCTCTTCTTCATTATGATTTTCTTCTTCTGGAGAATTATTAGCATGTTCACCTGTCTTATCCTCTGTATCACTCTCCTTATCATCTCTAGATACTCCCTTATTCTCACTCTTTTCTTCTTCATTGGCTATGTTTTGAGCATCATGTTCCTCATGATTGTTCACAGCTTCTTCCTCTTTTTCACCATCATCATCTTCCTCATTCTCAGTCCAACTAAAATCAAGGCCATCAGAAGCCTCCCTTTGCACTTGTTCTTTACGTCCTTCCCCTTCAACCATAGGCTCCACAGCCGTTGTATCTACCTCCTTTCCCAAATCCCCTGTACGCTCTTCTACCATGAATTTCTCCATTGGCGACTTCTCACTCGTAGGTGGAAGAGTATCTAGGGGTGCAACATCTATAGTAGAAACCAAAACATCTAACTTGGAAGTAGGATGTGGTACTTGATCAGTAGTGCCTATACCTGATTCCCCATGAATCAAAAATTCCTTGACTCTAGTGTTACCCTGCGTAGCAGCCTCAGGCACTTACTTGACATATTTTCTTGAAGTTGCTTTGACCTTTGCTGACTTAGAGGTATTTTTCGTAGGAAGCTCAAGTGCAGAGGTAGTTGCTTTTGAAGGAGGGGGTACAATGGAGATGGGAATGATAGGAACATGAGCAGTAGGAACAGGGGAGGATAAGGTAGGTATGGTAGAGGATATCGAAGGAGAATGAGCAGGTATGGGCGTGGGTTCTCTTGAAGGCTTGTCATTTTTCTACGATTTAGGCCTCAAGATTTTGGGTTTTGCTTTAGCCTTGGTTGATGATTTAGCTTTAGAGGGTGTTTAACTGGCTTTAGGCATGGTGATCAGATGAGAGACTCGAAGAAGAGAAAGAAAGGGTTTGTTCTTGATAATTGCTTTTGATTCTTGCTTAGGGTTTGAGAGAAACAGTAAGGTTAGAGAAGTTGATCATAAGAGCCTTTTAAATGCGTTACTCCTGATTTGACTAGAAGAGAGAAGGTGACCGAATTTGAATTCTAACGGGACTCTTATAAAGGTTACTTTGACTGTATGGTTTTCAGGAGTAATTGATCTCTAATTGCATAAGGATTCGCCCTTACTCTTTGACTAGAAGACAATTAGAAGTGATGCCAATGGAAATAAAAGTTTGAGTAAATCAATAATTTTTAGAATATAAAGTCCTAATGACTAAACACAGTATGGCACATACCTGAGTCAAAGAACCAACTCCTTAGAAACTCCTTATTCATTTTTGCAATAAAGCTTCAGCACTTCATATTAGTATCATCCAACACAGTTATCAGCTAGATTTTCTAAGCAAGTGTGTGAGCTTAATACAAGTACAAAGCTGAATCAAACACATTGTACTTAATTATCTATGTCTTATTATGCTTTTTCTAACCAATCACTGGGAGTAAACTTAGTGGGAGGAGTTGATTAGACCTAGTTCTAGTCTATTCCTTTCAAAGTGATCCCTACTCAGAGCTTTAGTAAAAATATCAGCAATTTGATCTTCAGTTTTGCAGAAGTTAATTGAGATATGCCCTTTTTCAACATTGTCTCTGAGAAAGTGATATCTAATGTCAATGTGCTTGGTTCTCTTGTGTTGACATGGATTTCTAGCAATGTTTATGGCACTGGTGTTATCACAGAATATGGGAACACAATCAACAAATATATCATAGTCCCTTAGTTGTTGTCTTATCCATAGTAACTAAGCACGACAGGATGCTGCTACCACATATTTAGCCTCGGCTGTAGATAAGGACCACTGAGTTTTGCTTCTTGGTTCCCCAAGACACCAGACCAGAACCTAGAAAATGAGCTATTCCTGAAGTGTTTTTCCTGTCAACATGAAAACCTGCATAGTCAGCATCAGCATAGCCAACTAGTTCAAAGTTGTACCATCTGGGATACCATAGACAGAGGTCAGGGGTCCCTTTGAGATATCTTAGTATTCTTTTGACAGCCTTCAGGTGAGATTCCTTGGGATTTGCCTGAAATCTTACACATAATCCCACACTAAACACTATATTAGACCTGCTTGCTGTGAGGCACAACAGTGACCCAATCATTCCTTTATATAGCTTATGTTCCACATTTTTCCCTTCTTCATCAAGGTCCAGCTTTGTTGCAATGGCAATGGGGGTATCAATAGACTTAGAGGAGTCCATGTTGAACTTCCTTAGTAACTCTTTGATATATTTTTGTTGATGTATCATGGTTCTAGTAGGTGTTTGCTTGATTTGCAGCCCCAAAAAGAAGTTCAATTCACCCATCAAGCTCATTTCGAACTCATTTCCAATCATCTCCGCAAATTCCTTGCACATTGCTTCATTGATGGCCCCGAAGATAATATCATCCATATACACTTGCACAATCAAAATATTCTTCCCTTTGCTCCTCAGAAATAGAGTGTTTTCCACCTTTCCTCTTACAAAGTTGTTGGCTTAGAGGAATTTTGAGAGTCTTTCATACCAAGCTCTAGGAGCGTGTTTTCAGACCATAAAGAGCTTTATCCAGTATGAACACATAGTCAGGAAATTCTTCATTTTCAAATCCAGGAGGTTGTTTGACAAACACTTCCTCCTTCAGGTACCCATTCAAAAAGGCACTCTTTACATCCATCTAGTATAAAATGCATTCCATATAGGCAGCAAAGGCTATCAACATTCTTATAGCCTCTATTCTAGATACAAGTGCAAATGTCCCATCATAGTCAATGCCCTCATCTTGATTGTAAACCTGAACCACCAGTCTGGCCTTGTTCCTTGTGATATTTCCTTGTTCATCCAGCTTGAATCTGAATACCCATCTGGTACCTATGATAGTTCTGTTCTTGGGTTTTTGTACCAAGTGCCAGACCTTGCTTCTCTCAAACTGATTTAGCTTCTCTTGCATGGCTATGATCCAGTCTGGATCCTTTATAGCTTCTTTGATGGTCTTAGGTTCAACCTGTGAGAGGAATGTTGTGAGTGCACATAGATTTCTTAGAGAAGACCTGGTTTGCACCCCTGTATTTGGATTAGAGATGATATTCTCAAAAGGATGTGAGCTTTGATGCTTCCATATCCTGATCTGTATACCTAAAGAAGATTCACCTGAGGAGTGACCCAAATGAACAGGTTCAGTAGGTGTGGCTTCATTTGTCTGGTCAGCAGTTAGAGTAGTTCTTTCTTCTTCTTGTTCCTCATGATACTGTCAATTTCTTTATGGTATTCAGATCCATCTTCATCATATTCCTTTGTATCTCCATCACCAGTGAATCCTATGTCATAATCTTCATCCTACAGACCTTTCTCAGCCAAATTGTTAGATTCATCAAAAATAAAATGAATGGTTTCTTTCACACACATAGTTCTTTTATTAAAAACCTTATAGGTCTTACTATGTGGAGAGTAACCCAAGAAAATTCCCTTATCACTTCTGTAATCAAACTTACCTAGAGCTTCTTTCCTATTATTATGCACAAAACATTTGCATCTACAGGCTCTCAGGTGAGTGATGTTGGGTTTTATTCCTCGAAGTATCTCATAGGGAGTTTTCTCAAGAATGGGTCTGACCATGCATCTATTTAACAGATAGCAAGAAGTAATGATTGCCTCGGCCCAGAAATATTTAGGCAGTCAACTGGAAATAAAAATGGTTCTCCCCATGTTTTCTAAGGATCTATTCTTTCTTTCTAAAACCCCATTTAGCTCTAGGGGTTGAGAAATTATGGTCAATGCCATGTGAGCCACATAACTCAAGGAATTTTGAATTTTCAAATTCAGTTTCATGGCCAGTTCTTATACTTAAAACATTACATCCTAGCTTTTGTTGAATCATTTTGACAAATACACAAAAACATCAAAGGCTTAATCTTTGGATCCCAAAAACAAAGTCCAGGTATACCTGGAGAAGTCATCAATAATCAAAAACACATACCTCTTACCTCCTCTGCTCTTTATTTTCATTGGTCCACATAGATCCATGTGAAGGAGTTCCAAAGGTTTAGAAGTTATTACAAACTTCTTAGATTTAAATGATGACCTAACTTGTTTCCCTCTAACACAGGCATCACATACCTTGTCAGAGATGAACTCAACTTTAGGTAGCCCAAGGACCAAGTCCTTCGCTGCCAACTTGTTGAGTTGAGAGAGACTGGCATGTCCCAGTCTTCTATGCCATATAAGTGGATCATCTTCCACTACACTCAAGCATGTATGCTCGATTTGGGGAAGTGACATAATCGATATCTTGTAGACATTGTTATGTCTCTTACCCTTTAGCACAATTTCATTAGTATCAAGCTTAGTGACAATGCATATTTTGGAATTGAATTTTACCTCATTTCCTTTGTCGCATATTTGAGAGATGCTAAGAAGATTGTGTTTAAGACCTAACACATCTTCTATAGCGTGAGAGAGTGACTTGACAACCTACCAATACCTGTTATCTGCCCTTTTTCCCATTTCCAAATGACACACTCCCTCATTGGAAGGTTGTCAGTGAGAGAAAGTTTTTCTTTTCTCCAGTCATATGTCTTGAGCATCCACTGCCTAGATATCAGTCCTGATTATTTTCTCTCACCTTAGCCTGCACTAAAATTCACAAGTTAGTTTTGGGAACCCAGCTAATTCAAGGCATCAGAAGATCTATGCCATTTTCTTAGTCTAGAGAGTTCATAATTAACCTTTTCTAGGTTTTCATGAAGGACTTTATTTCTACATTCAGTATCACAAAGATTATCATTAGTAATTTTTAATTCCTTTTCAAGCTTATCTTGCAGGTCACTCATTTTTCCTTTGCCATATATATCAGGAGACGTCTCATTCTCATAAGTAAGTTCAAGAACTCGATTCTTAAGGTCTTTGACTTGTTTCTCTAAACTATCTTTGTTAGATTCAAGCCTTTTGATATCAAGATTGACACAAGAAAGGTTGTTGATTAGCTGATCATTTTCATTACTCATTTTATCCATTTCATTCTTTAAGGTCACAATTATGGCCATCAGTTGCTTTTTGGACATAGCATGAATATTTTCTTTCAAGTCAAATATACTTACCTGGTTTTCCTCATCTTCAGTTTCTGAATCACTCATGGCGATCATTCCTATCACTTCTTCCTCTATTTTTTATTCTTTAATCGCCATCAGAGCCACTTCGATGTTTTTATTTCCAAAGTCAGTTTCCAAGGTCCTCCATATATCATGAGCAGAGATGCAAAAGGACACTCTGAGGATGGTGTTTCTACACAGACTTATGTAGAGAAAGTTCTTTGTTTTAGCATTTTTCTGAACTAGATGACGATCTTCCTCATTGTATTCCTCTTCTATTTTGTTGCACTTGTTACCTTCACCATCCAATTTGGTTGGGAGAATTGGTCCATGACTGACAATTACCCATAGGTCAAAGTCAGTAGCCTGAAGAAATATTTTTATACGTAGCTTCCATTCATTATAGTGGTGTTCATCAAACAAAAGAGGTCTTCCAATGTGCATTTCAAGCTGTACTGGGGGTTCTGTCTTCACAGCTTGGTGTTCATCAATCACAACATAGAGACTTATAGCCCTATCCTCCCATTCTTTCTCTTGATCACTCCCACTATCCTCATATGCTACCAAGAATGCCAGCTTCATTGCTTCAGTACATCCTTTGGCTAGGATATTTCCTTTGTTAGAACCCTCTTCTCTCATCTTCCCCCGGTTCTTTCCTCCGCTTGATTTCCCACATTGGGCAGTTCTTTACCATGTGATCTAGCTTGCCACACTTATAGCACCCATCATAGTTAGCTTTGTCGATATGCTTGTGCTTATTACCAGTCTCTCTCTTGGATGCACTTTTGGAATTCTTCATGAACCCCTTGAACTTGGCAAAAGTTGCTAGATCAGGATCATTATAGTCAGATTCATCATCCTCGGATACTTTAAGAACCAAGGCATTATCCTTCCTTTGTTCTTCTTTGCGCAGTTCTATCTTTCTCATTTCATGAGTTTTTAAGTTTCCAACCAACTCATCAAATGAGATTTTATCCAATTCCTTGGCTTCCTGGATTGCAGTGACTTTTGATTCCCATGAAGCTGGAAGGATTCTTAGAACTTTGCCAACCAACTCTTCTGAGGTAAATACTTTTTCAAGTGATTTCAGTTTATTGGTTATTATAGTGAACCTAGTCATCATATCCGGGATAGGCTCAGACTCCTTCATGGAGAAAAACTCATAGTTTCTTATGGGTAGTTCAATCTTTGATCTCTTTACTTGATTTGTTCCTTCATGAGCAGTTTGAAGTGCATCCCATATCTGCTTCACATTTGAGCACACAAAAATTCTATTGTACTTATCAGGACCAAGTCCATAGATAAGGATTTTCTTATCCTTTGCATTCTTCTCCATCATTCTGAAATCTACTGCCACAAATTCGGAGGGGTCCTTAGGACATGTTTCACTTTGTGCATTTTATGTAGTAGGAATCAAAGGACCTTGGCTTACTATGGTCCATAGTTCATAGTTTTCAGCTGTCAAGAAATCTTCCATTCTTGCTTTCCACCAACTGTAATATTTTTTATTGAACAGGGGTGGTCTAGTAGTTGATTGTCCTTCATTAATTCTAGGTGGAGCACTCATCTTTCTTTCAAGATCTCTCTAGGTGTTAGCCGTGTAAATGAGAGTACCCGCTCTGATACCAATTGTTAGTTTGAGTGCCTGTATGGATTACTAAAGAATTTGATTCTTTACCGTGTTTCTTAAGCGTAAAGTAAATAAGCAATACAATGAACACATCGATTTTTATGTGGAAAATCACCTGGCTCAAAAGGTAAAAATCACGACCTACCACGCAAGATTTTCAACCTAACTCGACTAGAACAATGAGCCAAAATATATCAATTACAAGACTGTAATTCAATACTCTCCAGTACTCCTACTACTCCTATTTGATTCACAAGTTACTCTAACTTGTAAAGTAAAATATTCACTCTAACTCACTAACTGTTTTTTGACATTTGATTACAACTCAATTTCCTTAAACATATTCACTAGACTGACTCGGAAGAATTTAAAGCAAGTACTCAACACAAGTAAAAACAACTTATGACACTTTAGTTGACGTGTAAAAGGATAGTTCAGAAGTCCAAAATCAATACTATTTAAACACGACTTGAGATCTTCTAGGAGTCCTATTCATAGTCGGCTTCCTCATTTATGGGACTCCTACTATTCCAAGGATTCCACAAGCTCTGGGACTTTTGTCTCTGACTGAATTATCCGTATCTTCTTGAGCAATGACTCTTATCACTTATAGCAACCATCTTCCACCAAAATCGTACCTAGGTAACTTTGAGATAAAGTTATTGTCTTGTACATACATACAAGTATCAATCATGAGGAGTTGGTTCTTCACGACAGTTAAGCAGCTACATTGAGGACCTGGTTCTTTGAGCAGTTAGTTACACTTTGTTAATTATCAAAATTTTAATACTCAACAACTTTTTTTCGTTAATGAACCTTATTCAATGAAAATCGAAATTAGTTAGAGTCTGAATGCAAATATCGAACATCATGTGAGAAACGAAAAAAACTTATCACATATACTTGATAAAAGAATCCCTTGTCTATTCCCTTTTGTTTAGTTGCTCCTCGTGGAAGTAATAGTTCCATTCAATCTAAGCTTACATTTATATGATATTTTTTCATTTTATTACTTCACAAAATGTTAGGTATCATTCATTTCCGATGCAACTTTACAACTTCCAATTATTTAAAATCAAACTGCTCAACTTTTGTTCTTTGACTTGTAGATATTAAACCAAAACAAAAAAAGAAAGAGAGAAAGGGTATCCCGGTGATTCAAATTTCATAAATTGCATAATTTAATCGAAACAATCTCTCCACCAGAAGCAAACAAGATGAGTAAGAGACAATAATAATTAGACAAGTTTTTGTTAAGCAAAGAAGAAAGAAAGAAATTAAATTATTTGCATCAAAAACAAAATATGAAATAAAAATAGAATTAGGTAAATTAGGTAAATGAAGTAATGGTGTCGAGAAATGAGACAAAAGAAAAAAATTGGAGAAGTATTGGAAGACTGGGCCAAGCTCAAGTATGGTCAACTCCATATACTTGGATAGGGCAGGCCAGATATTAGCCATCCAAAGCCCAGCCTTCAGGATCAGCCCAACATTCCACCACATTGTTGCCCCAACTTGGGTCACAAGCCCACGTTACAAGGCTCGGCGATAGAATGTATTCTCATTCCCAAATATAAACGTGAATAAGTCACTATAAGAAAACGATGTGGGGATGAAGATTAGTTTTGGTGACACATGACTAATAAGTCCCAAATAAAAATGATTACTTTATTAGTTAATTACATAGAATCAAGTCGGATCTATGATATTATTTGTTGAACATTTGGATATCTTTCATGCGTAGAAAGTGCTACAATAAAATGCAATTGAAATGTCTACAAAAAATGGTTATCAAACTCTATTATATACCTTTTCTCTTTAATCATGTCTTTTTCTTTTTCGACATGAGAATGTTTCTCTTACTTGGGGAAAATATAATTCCAAATACAAGCAGACCATGCATTTTAAAGCAAAATGCGGGAGAAATAAATCCAAATTGAATAATGAGCAAATCGTGCATCTTAATACCTTAGTTTCGAGAACTTGATGAAAGGTAAAATGAATTTATTAATCCTTAAAATTTTTTGCAACAACAACCCAGTAAAATTCCACTAATGGGGCATGGGAAGGGTAGTATGTACACAGACCTTACCCCTACCCCAAAGGAGTAGAGAGGTTGTTTCCGAAAGACCCTCGACTCAAGAAAACAAAAAGACAAAAGGACAAAATGAGACAATATTAGTATCACCACAACAATCATAGGAAAAATAGGAACACCATGAAATGCAGAAGAAAGATGCAAAGCAAAAGCGATAGCTAGTAAATAGGACATGCAGTGAAAAGCGAAGTAGTAAAACACAACATTATTACTAGCTATCTTAGACAAAAACCCTACACGGCTAGTCCCACAATGGTACGAAGTAAGTCAAGACTCAACTACATCCTAACCTACAACTCTAATACCCGACCTCCACATTCTCCTATCAAGTATCATGTCCTCGGAAATCTGGAGTCTCGCCATATCCTGTCTAATCACCTCTCCCCAATACTTCTTAGGCCGCCCTCTACCTCTTCTCGTATCCTCCACAACCAGCCGCTCACAACTCCGTACCGAAGCATCTGGGCTTCTCCTTTGAACATGTCCGAACCATCTAAGTCTCGCTTCCCGCATCTTGTCATCAATGGGAGCCACGTGCACCTTCTCCCGAATAACATCATTCCTAATCTTATCTATCCTAGTGTGCCCGCACATCCACCTCAACATCCTCATTTTTGCTACTTTCATCTTCTAGATATGTGAGTTCTTAACGGGCCAACACTCAGCCCCATACAACATGGCTGGTCTAACCACCGCTTTATAGAACTTACCTTTGAGTATTGGTGGCACTCTCTTGTCATACAGGACTCCAGATGCTAACCTCCACTTCATTCATCCTACCCCAATACGGTGTGTGACATCCTCGTCGATCTCCCCTCCCCCTTGGATAGCCGAACCAAGGTACTTGAAGCTGCCTCTACTCGGGATGACCTGTGATTCAAGCCTCACATTCACGCCCACTTCCCCTGGCTGAGCGCTGAATTTACACTCCAGGTATTCCGTCTTCGTTCTGCTCAGCTTTAAACCCTTAGACTCAAGAGCCTATCTCCAAACCTCTAGCCTCTCGTTAACACCGGCTCGCGACTCATCAATCAGAATTATGTCATCAGCGAATAGCATGCACCATAGCACCTCCCCTTGAATATGGTATGTTAACGCGTCGATCACCAGGGCGAATAAGAACGGACTGAGCGTAGAACCTTGGTGTAACCCCATTACAACCGAAAAATGCTCAGAGTCGCCTCCTACTGTCCTAACCTGAGTCTTAGCTCCATCATACATGTCCTTAATCGCCATAATGTAAGGAACCGACACGCCTTTTGCCTCCGGGCATCTCCAGAGAACTTCTCTAGGAACCTTGTCATACACTTTCTCTAGGTCAATAAAGACCATGTGCAGATCCTTCTTCCTCTCTCTGTACAGTTCCACCAACCTCCTAACAAGGTGTATAGCTTCTGTAGTCGAACGACTCGGTATGAACCCGAACTGGTTGTCGGATACAGACACTGTCATCCTCACCCTCACTTTAACCACCCTCTCCCACACTTTTATGGTATGACTCAGTAATTTGATACCCCTATAATTGTTACAACTCTTGATATCACCTTTGTTCTTATACAATGGGACCACCGTACTTCACCTCCACTCATCCGGCATCCTCTTCGCCTTAAAAATAACATTAAATAACCTAGTCAACCACTCCAAACCTGCTCTCCCCATACACTTCCAAAATTCCACCGGAATCTCGTCTGGCCCGGTTGCTCTAAAAAATTCTACTGCGTACTATATACTCTTACTATTGCTTTTTTCTGCAGTATGTTGTATTTTTTATGTCATTAGAAGTAGTTTCTTTATCATAGAAAATAGGAAGTGTCCCTTTTGGAGGTAAATAGGGAGGAAATCAATTCTAAACATACTGTGAGCCACAACTTGAAAATCAGTTGCAGCTCAATCTCCATTAAATTTCCAATAGGAAATATGTCATCAATCTTCTTGCTTTACCTGTTTTCTTGTTTACTACTGTATTTGTTCTTGAACTTAAACTTCAAGTCTTTAAGAATACATCTTCTGGACACGTTCCTTAATACCCAAGATTGGCTAAACCAAAGAGGCATTAGGAGGTAAAACGTTTTTTTAAAAACTTCTATATAGAACTTGAGCATCAGTTTCCTTCCCTATTTTGTTCACAAAAAAAAAAGGCTGAAAACCTATTGTTGGCATTTGTCTTATAAACTAATGCTACTAAACCAATTTATTATATGATCTTAACTTGTCATTTCTCTTCTAATAATCTGGTCCTGCTTAAATTAATTACTTGTGAAGCACTAAGAAATTGTGGCTTATTTCTTTCAAGATATGATAATTTCTTCTCAAAGTTGCTCGTGAAAGATTCGTATAACAGATTCCGACTTATTTGGAATTAAGGTGTAGTTGATTCATTGCTGTTCTTGAAAGCTACTTACAAAAGCTTCCAGATGAAGTTCTCTAAACACTTTGCTAATGATTTCTTTTATTAAAGTATTGGCTTGGATCAACGGTAAAGCGTCTCCGTGTGATCTACAGGTCACGGGTTCTAGCCGTGGAAGCAGCCATTAATGCTTGCATTAGGGTAGGTTGTCTACGTCACACCCCTTGGTATGCAGCCTTCCCGGCCCTGCGTGAACGCGCGATGCCTTGTGCACCGAGCTGCCCTTTGATGAACTAGATTTTAGTTTGCATCACAATTTTACGTTTAGCTTGTTCTGTTTGATGAATAGGACGAATAAGCTGAATAGAAACTGGTAGGAAATGTATATCAGATAGCGAGCTGCAACATTTTCATTAATCATATACTGATCAGTCAATCTTTTAATTATAAATCCACAACAAAAACCATAAAACGATATGGATTGCAAAAAAGTTTTACTACTAAATACATAAATGACCCGGTGACCGTAATCAGAGCGGCTATATAGTTGTTACAATGACATATAATACTCTCTCCAGCAGAAGCATTATATGTATATCTGTTTTCTTGCAAACCCTTATTGTAAACAAGTTTGGACTCAAATCAAGCTTCTATAAAGCAATTGCTTCCCAGGTTATCAGTGAATTGATCCGAAAACTGGCTGTGTTTATTATTTTATGTGCTGAGACAATGTCAAGCACGATCAAGCTTCCAAAATAACCTGTTTCTTCACTCATTACTGGGAGATGAGAATCCGCTTACAGTAGATTTTGGATCATACATCATGATCAAAATCTCTTTTATCATTTTGAGCAGTTTAACCTTTAGTGGCATATGTATCTCTTGTTCAGATCCTCTTTTTGGATAAAAGTATCGAACTAGTGCATAAATTGGTTTGTATCCCTCAAACGTCAGGGAAACAAAGCCATCAAAGAAACAAAAGGAAAAGAGAAAGAAATAGATTTCAGTTAGTTCCAAAGGTTTCCCTTGAGTTACCTTCCAGCAATATCTGTCAAAACATTTTTTTATGGTGATAGAATTTAAGGGTCCACCAAACTATATAGAGAATCAGGTTCTCTATAAGTTCCCACAGAAATCACGCACACTGTAGTGAGTAAATGACAGGAGTAATTTTACGTGGAAAATTCTCACCTCAACGGGATTAAAAATCACGACCTACCCTTTCAAATCCGTGATAAGAGTGGGTTGCTCTAGTGGTGAGCACCCTCCACTTCCAACCAAGAGGTTGTGAGTTCGAGTCACCCCAAGAGCAAGGTGGAGAGTTCTTGGAGGGAGGGAGCCGAGGGTCTATCGGAAACAGCCTCTCTACCCCAGGGTAGGGGTAAGGTCTGCGTACATACTACCCTCTCCAGACCCCACTAGTGGGATTTTACTGAGTTGTTGTTGTTGTTGTTGTACTGAGCAACTTTCAGATTACAACCTATGTAACCTAGTAATTAACCTTTTAATCCCTCACTAACTTGTAACACTCTATTACAAGCCAATTTGTAATAACCCTATTACAAAGACTTTATAACTCGACTAACTCTAGCCAAGACACAAACACAAAGGTTTATGATTTACAAAGGGTTTCCTACGCAATGCTTCTAAACAAGCTAATTAGGAATTACAATTGAAGAACTATTACAAAGTTACAACTCAACTAAGGACATACAAAAATCTGATATGGGGAACTAGTCCGTAGTAATGTTGTTCTTTGTTCTTGATGCACTTGAGAATCATTTTCTTGATGATCAATCACAGTGAGTGTGCTTGAGTAAATTCTCTAAGTGTTCAAGTCATTTTTTTAACCTTGATGTTAATAATGCATTTGTGACATCACTAGAATGATGTGAGCAAGATAGGTAAAAGACACCCCCCATAAAGTTGACTGCTGCACTGTTTCTGCACTGTAGCGTGTGGAGGCAGCAACTTTACTGCTGGGGCAGTTGACTTGTGCAGTTTTCTCGAGAAACGGTAGCTATCTGTTCCCTCTGTTGTTCTTTTGACTCTGAAGAGTTTAACCATATCCCAAACTGGATCCTTTTGATCTTAAGGTCTTGAGAATATGTAACAGGTTCCTTATTGGGTTCTTGACAGTAAGTTTATTAGATCATCAAAATATAACAGGGATATACATATAGCCTATCACTTTCCCCCCTTTTGATGATGACAAACTTATAATTCAAGTTCCCCCTAAGAACCAGCATTTCCTGAATTCCCCCTGAATTTGTTTCCCATCATGTTCCCCCTGAATTATTTTTCTCTTTTTTGGCATTATAAAAAGATTAGTAACAGGCTTATAGCAGAAAGAAGTCTAGCTTGAGTTAACTCATGTCACTTGTGTGCACACAATATGACTAAAAACAGATCATAAAGACAAGGTATATACAACAAAAAGGAAAAAGCTTCCAATAAACAATTTGGATTTGAAAACAAGGAGCAGAGTCAATGCTACTAACAACCATCCACAATTTAGAACAATAAAAACAAATATCACAAACATCATAAAAAAAAACTAATCATAGGAAACTAATACTTAAGACTTGACACTAAGGGGACACTGTTTAGGGAGCACTGGAAGGAGAGGGCTTAGAGGCAAAGGCAAGGGTTTGGAGGACGAGATCCATTCAAGCATTCGCCGACATTTGCTCATTGAGCAGTTTCTCTTTCAGGTCCTCCACCTGTTTCTTGAGGTCAGCATTCTCCTTGGTCAGACGGGAAACCTCTTTATTTTGAGAGATACTGGAACCAGGTGCCTCCTGAAGCTGACTCAACTGACTCTCAAGAATAGCATTCCTTGATTTCAACTACCTTATCTCAGCAGTAGCACTGTTCAGAGCGTTGATCAATTGAGAAATAGTAGAAGTGCTTCTAACTCCTCCAGCCCTATCAATGCACTCACATTCTTCCAGAGTGGACTTGGAGAAAGTTTGCTTCTTAGTGACCACTTTAGCTTGTCCCAGAGGAACCTTGAAATACTCAAAGATTTTTGTGAGAAGGAACCCATAAGGCAGCCCATGATTACCATCTTTAAAATCTGCCACTTTCTGCATGTGCTCTATCATAATCTCGGGCAGGTTAATGGTAGTGAAGTTATCTAGTGGTTCATGGAACAAGTCTGTACGAGAGGTGATAGATCTTCTCTTAACATGAGGGAGCAAGACCTTGTTCACCATCTCAAATAGCAGTTGGTACACTGGAAGGAGGGCCTTCTTCTGTACCCGTTCCCTTTGTTGTACTGCTATGTCCTTCAGGATGGCATTTATGAAATTTTGAGAACAAGATCCTTGAACACTAGACAACCCTTCAGCAAGCACACCCAGAATAGATCCCAACAAAGCAGAGTCCTTTACCATATCAATTACATTCACCAGCACGCAGATGTGATCATCCTCAACTTTGAAGAGGTCGGCATAGAAACTTTGAACTTCCTCCCCATACACCTTTAGAGCATCACTTGTGAACAAATGTGTCCACTGTTGAAACTCACAAATTTCAACCAGCTATTTCATACCAGCCTCCTCCAAAATGTCAGGGGCAAATGTGCGGCCCCATAGCACCTTTTGATTCCTCAACTTCTCTTTCACAGCATTCCTTGGATCACCAACTTTGGCCTTCTTTGAGGAACCAGGTTCCTCATCAGTATCATCTTTTCTCTTAGCAGACTTGCAAACATTCTTTCCCTTTTCATCAGACTTCACAGACTTTTCACCCAATTCTTCCATCATCCTGGCAGCAGACTCTTTTACCAACTTATCACCAGATTCTTTCACCATAATTTCACTAGCGACAACATCATCAGACTTGTTCAGACTTGTTAAGACTTTCAGCAGACACAGAAGATCCCCTTTTAGGCTTGGGGAGACCATGCTTCTGTGAGCGCTTTCTAGTTAAAGAACCAGGTTCTTCTTCTACTTCATCATCTACATTCACAACTGGCACTGTCTTCTCGCTTATAACTTTTCCATCTTTCACTAATTTTCTTCTCCTTGACTTAGCTTGGATGTTCTTAAGCGCAGACTCAAGAGCCCCCTTCCTTTGCAACCTTGTAGTAGGTCTCTTAGGAGTAGACTCTTGAGCAACCATTGGTCTACACCTAGTCAAGCTAGAAATTGGCATACCATTAGAATCCTCTTCACTTTCCCTAACTACTTCTTCAGAATCAGATCTCATCTCAAGCACAACCACAGACAAAGGCTCAGCATCGAAATGAGGGGAGAGAGCAGGATCAATGCTGATCTGGGGCTCTTGAGAGGACCCCTGAGTTGGATCCTTTGAGGAGGGATCAGGTCCCTCCAGTAGTATTGCCCTGTGCCGATTGTTCAACAGGCATAAGCTCTCTACCATCTACCCTCTACCACAGTCTTAGACTCTTCCCCCTGAGCCTCAGACCCATTCACACTTCCTTCGATAATAACCCATTCATTAGCTATAGATAGCATGTTTTCTATTGCTTCTTTCTCTTGTAACTCCATGGAAAACGCAGAAGAAGAAGGAGTTTTACTTGTGGGCTCAAGATTAGGAACCGAAGCATTCTCAGAACCAGCAGTTTGGTCTGCATTTGATCCTTCATCCAAAAGAAGATTGGAGATTTCCTGATTTTCTTCTTCATCAACTGTACCCTTTTTACCCAGATTTTCTAGTGAGGCAGGAGGAGAGCTCGTAGCCATAAATCTTTTAGGAGTCGAGATTTTGCGACTCCTATAAGAACTAGAACTCAATTGCGTAGGAGAGGAAACTGAGAGTGGGGTGACTCTGTCCTAGGGTTTTGGCTAGTAGTAGTGAGGAGCGAGGAGTCCAACATTGGTGTTTTAACTGGTGAGGACTCAGTTGGAATGTTACTTGGAACACTCGAGTTTTCATGATTTTCAACCGTGGTGAGAAATTATGAATTGAAGAAAAGGAATAGGTAGTTTGAAGAGAGAAAGAAGAAGGGAGAGTTTGAAGATTGATGTGAAGAGTTGTGACAGTGATGGATATATTTAAGATAGATGAGGGACCGGTTAAGAAAGGGCGGCAGTTTTGGGAGTCGGGTCGATTATTAACGGGTGAGACGTTTGGGTTCACAAGATACAAGGAAAAGAAACTGACGCACTGATGATGTGGCACTTGTTTTAACCATTCAAAATTGTCCATGAGAGAACAGAGAAGCTACTAACCTGCATCAGGAGAACCAGGTTCCCTGAATAATCTTGCATCTGTAAGCTTTGCTTTTTTTACCAGCGTGTACTGCATCCACTGCCTATTTGCTCTATAATCATCGTGTGTGTCTACCTGTAACGGTATAGAGATGAGTTAGACTGTGCCAGAAAACACTTTTTAACTAATTTTACCTGAACATTTCTTTCATAGCCAATCATCGAGGGACCGGGTTCTCAGTTGGGTTTTATCAACCCCAGTGCTAGGAGATTTCTTTCAAAATGTTCTCTGCTCAAGGCCTTGGTAAATATGTCTGCAATGTGATCTTTTGTGCTGCAGAATTTCATGCAAATGAGCCATTTTTCAACATTGTCTTTGAGGAAGTGGGGACGCACATCAATGTGCTTGGTTCTCTTATGTTGGACTGGATTTTTGGCCATATTGAGTGCACTTGTATTGTCACACAGGAGGGGCACACAGTTAGAGAACACTCCAAAGTCTTCCAACTGTTGTTTGATTCATAGCAATTGAGCACAACAAGAAGCAGTTGTTACATATTCTGCTTCTGTAATTTAGAGTGCCATAGAGTTTTGCTTCCTTGTACCCCATGAGATTAGACAGGAACCTATGAAATGTGCCATTCCAGACATGTTTTTCCTGTCTACCAGATATCTTTCATAATCATCATCAACATACCCAACAAGATTAAAGCTGTCACCTGAGGGATAGTACAGAACCAGGTCCTGTGTTCCTTTGAGATATTTCAATATTCTCTTGGCAACCTTCAGATGAGATTCCTTTGGATTAGATTGAAATCTTGCACAAAGACCCACGCCAAACACAATGTTTGGTCTAATTGTAGTGAGATACAAGAGTGACCATATACTCCCTCTATACATGGTCTGATTTACAGGGGAACCAGGTTCATCCATGTCTAGACGCGTAGCTGTGGCAATAGGAGTGTCAATAACTTTTGATGCTTCCATGTCGAACCTTTTCAGCAGCTCCTTGATGTACTTCTGCTGACTTATCAATGTCCCATTTGGAGATTGCCTCACTTGAATTCCCAGGAAGAAATTAATTCTCGCATCATACTCATCTCGAACTCACTCCCCATGAGTTTTGCAAACTCCTCACAAAGAGAGTCAGATATGGCTCCGAAAATGATATCATCAACATATACTTGAACAATGAGTCGGTTCCTCCCTCGTTTCTTCAGAAAAAGAGTGTTGTAAATTTTTCCTCTTGTAAAGCCATTTTCTAGAAGGAACTTTGACAACCTTTCATACCAAACCCGGAGAGCCTGCTTTAGCCCAATACAGTGCCTTGTCTAGTTTGAACACATGCTCAGGATGCTCGTGACTCTCAAATCCAGGAGGTTACTTGACATAAACTTCTTCTTTTAGGAAGCCATTCAGAAATACACTTTTGACATCCATTTGGAACAGTGTGAATTCCATATGTGATGCAAAGGCTATAAGGATTCTGATAGCTTCCATTCGAGCAACTGGAGTAAAAGTTTCATCATAGTCAATCCCTTCTTCCTGATTTTAGCCTTGAACTACAAGCCTTGCCTTATTTCTTGTTATGTTTCCAAACTCATCAAGTTTGTTCCTGAATACCCACCTGGTTCCTATAATGGTTCGATATGCAGGTCGAGGAACCAGGTACCATACTTTGTTTTTTTCAAATTGATGCAGCTCTTCTTGCATGACATTGATCCAGTCTGCATCTTTCAAAGCTTCTTTGATGTTTTTGGGATCTATTTGAGAAATAAAGGTTGAAAAGGCAAGTGAGTTTCTAGCTTTTGACCTGGTCGGAATTCCTGAGTAGAGAGGAGTGATTATATTGTCAAGAGGATGTGAGCTTTTGTGCTTCCAATTTGGTACCTGAATCTCATTGGTAGAGGAGCCAGGTATATCTGACTGAGGTTCTTGGCCACTTCTTACTTCAGCAAGTGGAGTACCTTGGACTGCATCAACAACTCTATTTTCAGCTTTAGTTGTTGTGATCGTGGGACCAGGTTCCTCTCCAATGGATGGAGATGTATTTGCATCATCTTCACTGGATTCCTTGACATGACTCATCATGTCTGCCTTTCCACTTGCCATGTCGATAACTTCACATGGAACATATAAAGGTTCTCCATCTTGGTCAACACGTTTGTCCTTCTCACAAGAGAGGTGAGATTCGTCAAAGATCACATGTATACTCTCTTCAACACATTGAGTCCTTTTGTTGTATACTTTGTAAGCTTTACTTTGAGATGAGTATCCCATAAAGATTCCTTCATCACCTTTGGCATCGAATTTTCCAAGAGTTTCCTTTCCATTGTTGAGGACAAAACATTTACACCTAAAAGTCCTTAGATGTGTCAGCTTGGGCTTCCTTCTATTCAGCAGTTCATACAGAGTCTTGTTCATAAGGGACCTGATCATGCACCTGTTCACCAAGTAGCAAGCAGTATTGACAGCTTCTGCCCAGAAATTCTTTACAATCCCATTGTCAATCAACATTGTCCTTGCCATGTCTTCAAGAGTTCTATTCTTTCTATCCACAACACCATTTTGTTGAGATGTTCTTGGAGCTGAAAAATTGTGAGCGATACTATTTTCAGTACAGAACGCATCAAATTTGGCATTGTCGAACTCTGTCCTATGATCAGACCTGATGAAAGCTACATTATTACCCATCTTCACTTGAATCTATTTGACGAAGGCAACAAACATTTCAAAGGTTTCACCCTTGGTTCTGAGAAACAGAGTCTAGGTGAATCTGGAGTAATCATCAACTATAACGAAGATATATTTCTTTCCTCCCCTGCTTGCCACCCTCATGGGTTCACATAAATCCATGTGAAGAAGATCAAATGGCCTTGAGATACTGACTTCCTTTTTGGGCTTGAATGAGGATCTGACTTGCTTGCCTTTTACACATGCATCACACATTTTGTGATCCTTGAAACTTGACTTGGGCAGACTACGAACCAGGTCCTTCCTGACCAATTTGTTCAGCAACGTGAAGCTTATATGACCCAACCTCCTATGCCATAATTCAGCATCATCATCAACAGCAGTTAGACAGCTGATATCACCATTCTGCAGAGACTCAAAATCAGTAACATAGATATTTTTGTATCTTTTTGCTACTAAAACCACCTCACCAGTCACTAGGTTTGTGATTGTATATACTTTTGACACAAATTCCACCTTGTTTCCCTTGTCACAGATCTGGGAAACGCTTAGCAAGCTGTACTTCAACTCGTTCACGTAGTACACATTTTCGATTGAGCGTGAGAGAGACTTCCCAATCCTTCCAACTCCCATAATGTATCCTTTCTTGCCATTTCCAAAGGATACACTCCCTTCTTGCAGGGCCTTAAGTGAAATGAAATCATTTGTACTTCCAGTCATATACTTTGAGCAGCTGCTATCCATGTATCATTGTAGGCTGCTTCCTTTCACTGTTCCCTACACAAAAAAATCAGGAGTTAGACTTAGGAGCCCAAACGAGTTTGGGTCCCTTGTAATGAGGAAATAGGTGAATAAGGGATCTTCTGGTCCAAGCATGCATCATGCGTTTTTTATATGAGGGACCAGGTTCTCTACCAGTAGTTATTTTTTCAGCGAAAACTTTTTTTTTCTGCTGTGACTAAAATCTGGCCTTACAGTTTTCTTTAAAGTGTCCAGTATTGCCACAGTGAGTACAAATCCAATTATCAGGTACAATAACGTACTTGCTATGAGGATTGTAAGGAATCTTTTCCCTTTGGAACCCAATCCCCTGTCTGTTTCCCCCATTGTTAGTGTACATGGCAGTGATAGCATCAGAGGACCAGGTCCACTTGAGTGATTTTTCAAGGTCACTCTTCACTCTTCCTAGTTCTTCATGAAGTTGTTTGTTTTTCTCAAGCTCAACACACAAACTGGACTTCACTGAATTTAACTCACTTTCAAGCTTAATGTGTACCTCACTTGCAACTTCCTTTCCCTTTTGAGAATTTTCAAGCCTACTCTCCATTTTAAGTTCCCCAATTATTTCCTTCAAGTCCACTAGCACCACTAATAGGTCATCTCTCCCATGCTCAATGTTAGCAACCCTCTCAGTTAAGACTTCTTTTTCTTTTCTTACACACTCAATGGTCTCTTTTTGGTCTACCACAACGACCATTAGACCATCTCTTTCATGTTCTATATTTGTAATTTTTTTATCTAAGGCATCCTTTTCTTTCTTCAAGTTCTCAATTGTTTCCTTTAAATCAACTACAACGACTACTAGGTCATCTCTGGTCTGTTCTGCTTCTCCTAATTTCACGGTTAAAGCATCTTTATCATTTATAAGATTGTGATAAGCATCAATTAATACATTTGCCAAGGACATGAGTTTTTTAGGAGAATAAGATTTCAGATTTCTCTGAACATCCAGAAAATTTACCTCATCAGCATCGTCATCTTCATCATTATTAGACTGAGCCATCAAGGTAAAGATTGAGTCATAATCATTTGCTTCACTTTCTACTGCCATCATTGAACTATCACCATGATCATTTTCTTCATTTGATTCGCTGGAGGAATCTCCCCATGCAGCAAGAGCTTGTTTTACAACATTGTCAGCGTCATTCTTTCTCTTGAAGCGTTTATCAGGAACTGGGTTCCTCTTAGCTTCTTTGTTTTTGTTGTGCTTGAATTGATCCTACTTTAGAAGGGGACAATCCTTGATGAAGTGTCCTTGCTTGCCACACTTATGACAAAGGTCATAGTTTTTTGGCTTGCTAGAACTCTCCCTTTTTGGAATGCCTCAATTTCTGTGAACCATCTTCTGAAATCTTCTTGTCAAGTAAGCCATATCACCATCCTTACCACTTGAATCATTGTTGTCCGTCTGGAGGACCAGGTTCTTCTCTCTTTTGGGATCTCTTCTTTCATTGTTCTTCTTTTTCTTCATTTCATATGTTCTCAGATTGCCAACGAGTTCATCGATGGTCAGCTTCTGCAAGTCCTTCGCCTCTTTAATGGCGTTCACTTTGCTTTCCCAAGAACTGGGCAGTAAACTAAGGATTTTCCTGACAAACTTATTTCTTGGAATAATTACACCAAGAGAGTGGAGCTCATTAATGATAGAGGTGAAGCGAGTATACATATCTTGGATGGATTCATCATTTTTCATCTTGAAGAGCTCGTATTCAGTTGTGAGCATGTCGATCTTGGATTGCTTGACCTGTGTTGTTCCTTCATGAGCTGTCTGGAGAGCTTCCCAGATTTCCTTGGCTGACTAGCATGCCGATATCCTATTGTATTCATCAGGACCAATACCACAGACAAGGATTTTCTTTACACAAAATTCTTCTCTATGGCTTTTCGGTCGGCATCAATAAATTCTTTTCTTGTTTTGGGAATAGTTACAGCAGGGTTACTACTAGTTTTTGTAGGAATGAAGGGTCCATCACAGATGACGTCCCAGAGCTCGGAATCTTCAGCCATGATAAAATCATGCATCCTTGTCTTCCACCATCCATAATACAGGCCATTGAACCTTGTTGTCCTGTAGGTGGACTGACCTTCTTCAAAGTTTGGTGGAGCAGCCATGAGGATCCTTTCTAGGTGTTAGCCTGATAGAAAGAACCCGCTCTGATACCAATTGACAGAATTTAAGGGTCCACCAAACTATATAGAGAACTAGGTTCTCTATAAGTTCCAACAGAAATCACGTACACTGCAGTGAGTAAATAACAGGAGGAATTTTACGTGGCAAATTCCCGGCTCAACGGGATGAAAAACCACGACCTACCCTTGTAGGATTTCAACTTCACTATTGAGCAACTTTCAGATTACAACCTATGTAACCTAGGAATTAACCTCTTAATCCCTCACTAACTTGTAACACTCTATTACAAGCCAATTTGTAATTACTCTATTACAAAGACTTTACAACTCGACTAACTCTAGCTAAGATACAAACACAAGAGTTTATGATTTACAAAGGGTTTCCTACGCAATGCTTCTAAACAAGCTAAGTAGGAATTACAATTGAAGAACTATTACAAAGTTACAACTCAACTAAGGACATACAAAAACCTGATATGGGGAACTAGTCCGTAGTAGTGTTGTTCTTTGTTCTTGATGCACTTGAGAATCGTTTTCTTGATGATCAATCACAGTGAGTGTGCTTGAGTAAATTCTCTAAGTGTTCAAGTCATTTTTTTAACCTTCCTTGATGTTAATAATGCATTTGTGACATCACTAGGATGATGTAAGCAAGGTAGGTAAAAGACACTCCCCATAAAGTTGACTGCTGCACTGTTTCTGCACTGTAGCATATGGAGGCAGCAACTTTACAACTGGGACAGTTGACTTGTGTAATTTTCTCGAGAAACGGTAGCTATCCGTTCCCTCTGTTGTTCTTTTGACTCTGAAGAGTTTAACCATATCCCAAGCTGGATCCTTTTGATCTTAAGGTCTTGAGAATGTGTAACGTGTTCCTTATCGGGTTCTTGACAGTAAGTTTGTTAGATCGTCAAAATATAACAGGGATATACATACAGCTTACCATATGTGATTCTTTCCTCATTATCAGGGAATTAGCTAGAGCCTATAAAGTGTAGGTAGCTAATTTGCTTGCCTTTATAATTCATGTAAAAGAATTCTCAAATTACTATCTTGACATGTTTCACTCCAACTCCATGGCTTCCTTGATGAATTGTTGGAGAATAATCCATCTTTTAAGATTGCTCCAGTGCTTTGGTGCTTTCTTCGCAGCTTTGTTTGTAATTTGTCCTTCCATTTTCCGTTTGTCCGGGCTGCCAATGTTTTCTCTGGTAATACTTCCTTTATCTGACTCGGATGCCTTATCACATTCTTCATTTTTGGTGTCAGACTCCTTGAAGTTTTCTTCAGTACAGACTGTTATATAGTAAACATTAAAATCAATAATTCATGTCACTTCCTAAATATAGAAGTTATAAAAGGAGGGGATAGGAAACAATCACATGTTGACAAAACACTAACAAAAACTAAAGAAACAAATACTATAAGTAGTAATATTCCACCTTCACTTGTTACTGATTGATCATCTGATGACTGGTCTTGAACTTCTGGAACAAGAATTCTCTCAATTGCTTCTCGTACTAGCTTAATGGCAAAAATCTTGCGCACTTCAATCTCCTGGTTATCTGCATCCTCATTTGTAGTCGTTGATTCTCGTTCGAAAAAATTCAAAAATGAATCAGAACTTTCTGCAGCACATGATTTGTTTGCCCTCATTCTTGTGATTTTCTTCATCGTCTCCACAGGTCAGTTTGCTATCCAATTCTGTAGATACATCAGGGATCATATGTCTATGAATCAGGATCCACATGCTCCTATGCTTCTCTTCTGCAAACTGAGGTACATTCAGTTTCTGGGCCGAGGCATTGGATTCAGCATCTTCAATTAGAGGATAACTCCTGGATTCAAAATGTCCTATTGGACATGACGCGTTGTCAAGGTCCTCGGTTGGATTAGCTTTGCCATCCTTCTCTTTCAAATTCTCTTGGAGTTCCATTCCAGTGTTGCTAGCTGAAGCAGAAGAAAACTCAGTGCAACATTTTGCTACGACAAGATCATCGCGTACCAATCTTGTTTTAGTGACAAATGGTTCATACTTGGACAGTTCTCTATTGATATTTTCATCCTCCTCACTTGTAGTGACATTGTCACCTGACTTGATGAGAAGTGGCAGTGAAAGCATATGATAGAAATCAGCATCAATGTCCTCATCTGCGATTTAAAGAGTTTTTCCTTGTATAGACACGCTTTACTGGTGGCGACGGATCATTATTGGGTGAACAGTGATGGTATGAACAAACTCTCACTTTTGAAATCCTGTCCGATTCACTTTGTCCAGGATGAAGTTCCACGTGTTTAGGGAACTTCAAATCCTTTAGGGTGGAAGAACAAGTTGACTTAACTGTAACTTGGTGGTAATTTGAGTTAGACCTCTTGGATTTAGAACTAGCCTTGTTTATCAAAATCTTCACACTTCTAAAGCTAGATGTCCTAGATAAAGTACTCAAAGATTTCCGACTAGATGAAGCTGAAGAATCTGATTGAAAATAAGATGAACTTGAACTTTGATCACTACTATCAAAGCTAGATTCAGAACTGTGAGAACTTGCTTGGAAATGACATCTTTTCACTTCAGAACAGCTTGTTTCCTTCATATAAGAGATGTTGGGGGGTTGATTCATAATCAGAGGGATAATTAGTCGGCTGCTCGACACTTGTTCTTGACCTTCTGCCAAAAGTTTTCATTTTATTTTTCAAGTCAGTTCTGTTCTTGATTCTGCTACCCTTTTTCTGAACTTGTGGTTCATCAACCAATGATCTTGAGCTCGATGAATCAGCTGACATCAAATCATCTGATTCAAACCATCCCTATAACATAAAATATATAGTTCACTTATTGAGAACTTTGCAGAAATGAGAAAACTAATCTTCTTCTTTCTTTAAAAAAGTTATCTACTTTGAGGAAGAAACTTTCAAAGTAGTTCACTTATTAGTCCATTTGATTATATTCATTTCTTGATTCTTCTTGGGAGATTCTGAATCTGCCATTTGAACTGGACTTGGTTGCTCTTTAGTTTCCGCCCCTACTTGCTCATTCGCAATTACTACCACAAGAAAGTCACCCCTATCTCTAAAGGGGCTTATGCACTCCACGACTTTCTTATGATCCTCCTTATCTTACAGAGGTTTATTACGAGTCTTACCCAGCGGGATACATATTGCCCAAACGACATGTCACGCTTTGAGCTAGTGTTTTAAGTATTGGGTAGGCAGAGCTCACTAGCCTAACTAATTCGAATTTACATCAGATGGGCCCACTAAGGCAAGTAAAACGCTTGCTTCCAACTTCCAAGAGGTCCTTTATTCTCACGTCTCAAACCCAAGATCTCTGGTATAGGGCGGCGGGATCTCAACCTTTTGCTTTGAGATAATATTCATTCAATGACATTAACCCTTCCAAGATTTAACTTCTTTGTATTGGGAAAGATTTCTTTATTAAAAAAAAAAAAAAACTCTTTTAGTAGTTTCTTTTTGGAAAGTTGTTCAAATGTTTTTTTCTGATGTGTTGGAGTTGAGTTTTTTAATACATGAATGACAAGGATTCCCTTCTTTTGGATTATTGAGGTAGTTGTCAAGAAAGTTAGGTTATCTTGTTAGATGTTCTTTTTTAAGTTTATGGTTCAGATAAAAGAGAATAGATTCCAAAGCTTGTTGGGACTCCTCTGCATTCGAGAGAAAACCTTGCATTGACACAAACCAGGCAAACTGAAAATTAAAACTTGAAAACAAATATCTAATAAAAGCTTAACTTAGTCACGTAGCTAATTTCTAAGTCCCCGGCAACGGCGCCAAAAACTTGTTGCGACCAAACACACTCACGCAAGTATACGCGGTCGTCAAGTAATAAAGTGACTAAAAGTCGGATGTCGAACCCACGAGGACTTATGATTAACTATTAACTAAATTAGACTATCCCAATTATCTAAACAAGAATTAAATCCAAAAATATTTTATTCTAAACTAATTAAATAAGAAAAATATAAATAATAAACTTTGAACAGAGAAAGAGCAGATTTTAATGATATCAATGTAATGAAAACGATCTAGGGTTATGGGCTATCTAACAATCCTATTGTATTCTTCAATTGAATTGACCGACTAATTTATCTAGCTTATTGGTTGACAGGGTTAATGCTCATAAGAATCTGTCGAGTTCTTACTCGCCTATTCAAGCTAACCTAACGCCTATATGTCTATGGAGTTAGAATCAACAAGAACGCATTTATAATTCCTGTAAATCAACCAAGCAAGGCAATTAGGTATATGTCTATCCTAACTACGAATCCGTTCCCCGATGCCCGAGTTCAAGAACTTGCCCTACTCAATCCTGTATGCAATATAGGATTCCCACTTTCGCGTTCAATTCTAGATTCGTAGATAATATTCAATTGGTGATCAAACAATTAAATAATTAAGTGCAAGATTGAATAAATAAACTAATATGATAAATCAAGAAGTCAAACTCAATATCCGAATAACAATATTCATGAAAGAACCACAACCCTAGAACGTGAAGTTTAGCTCCACATAGACATGGTAGCCAAACAACAAATCATATAAAGAAACATAAAAATTACTAAGTTTGGTGGGAGAAAGATGAAACTCGATGAATTCCGGCCTCCACAGCTTTTTCGTGGCTTTTTTTCCCCTTCCCAATATGTTAGATAACCTAAAAGAGGCGTTTTTAGCTTATATATTGCGTACAAAAGTCGTAGGCCAAAGCTCTCCTATTCCTAGTCCAATTCGGCTTCAGGGATTGATGCTAAGGTGGATGCGACGCATCCACCTTGTCCTCCATTTCAATTTTTTTCTGCGAAGGTGGATGCGACGCATCCACCTTGTCCTCTATTTCTCAGCTTTGCACGCGATGGTGGACGCGACGCATCCAACCTTCTCTTCTACTTCCCAGTTTCGCATGCGATGGCGGACGCTATGGCCCAACTTCACTGCTAAGGTTGCATGCAGGATGATGTTTTCCTAGGTTGGATGCGACGCATCCAACCCTTCTTCCTCTGGCTAAACCACCTTTTCTTCATATTTTGCACTCCGAACACCTTAAATCGTCACACATAACTTAATTAGTCATCAAACCAATAATTACACCATGTTGGGTGTTTTAAAGATTAAATAACATCAAAAAGTGGTTAAAACATGGGCAAAGTAACATCAACATATATCGAAATATGCCAAACATCATTGATCACACTTAAACCTTTGTTCGTCCTCGAACAAACCATCCTATAGTAGACGAAACAAAATTAAGCTCTTATCATTCAAAGTACACTGCACCTCTGACCGTGGTTATTTGCAACAATTAGGCTCTAGACTATGCATCACATACACTTCCCTTTACTTATGCCCTTCTTTAAACATATTCGAACAAAGACAACATGCTCACAACAACCCTAACCTCAAAAACCGACTCAATGTCACTATGCACTCATGGCTTGAACAACCAACATCATAGAGAAGTCTAATAACGTTACCTATCCCTCGTGAAACCATGTGCCCTCACAACAAAAGCAGAGAGAGTAGAATCAATCCACACATTCGAATCTCATGCTCACAAAGAAAATCGCTCACTCTCACAAAAGAAGTCACATGCATGTAGTTGGTACCATAGGCTTGCCCTTAATGTAAATCTCTACTAATGTAAGCTCGCTCGATCTAAAATCAATTAGGACTTTTTCATGGTTGTAATGTGGGCTAAGGGACGGGTAGGATATATTTAAGGAATAGTGACTCACCCTCCTAAGCACTTTAATACATCACAAAATTACTTTAAGCATTTTGTTTTTCAACCCCACTTCAATTTCACAAACAATATCACCCCCAAAACAGTCCCTTTTTCTTTAAGCACTACTTTAGTTCATACCCACTAGCAAGAACAAGATAACAATTTATTCATTTATATTTTTCTTTCTTTTTTTTTCCAGATTTTTCTCTTTTTTTTTTTCACTTTCCGCTAGTGGTGTATTATTTTACAAAATAAGTGCACCCTTCTTTCTTTCATTGGTTCCACTCAAAAGTCACCCCACACTTAGTCCCTTCTTACTTCTTTTAGCGCTCATCTAACAATTAAAGTGCTTTAAGAGGTAAAAGGATCAAAACAATATCAATTAAGAATAAAAAGGGTATAGGCTTGTAATGTGGGTACCAAATAAAAGGTCTACAGGCTCAAAAGGGTTAACTAGGGAGAGATTTTATTTGTGATAAGCAATAAGCTCAAAAAGATCAAAGAAAGCCTAAAATCATTTTTCAAACCGAGCATCACCTAAAATTTCGCTTCAACTCACATACCGGGCAAGTTCTAGACACAAGTACACTACATGGACTACACAAAAACCTTACCACACATGGCACATGACTCATTAAGGACGGTCACATTCCGACTCTCAAACAATGCAAGTATTCACGGAGCAACGAGATATTAAGCATTAAGCGCAAAGTGAACACAAGTCAAGAAAATGAGAAATAGGCGCCACAAAACATGCTATCCATTTTAACAAGGCATCATCAATAATTTCAGAGTGAGAAGGGAAGATATTACATATGTAAAAGCTTAAATATGCCAGTATCAACCAAGTCAAGGTCACCTAGGTTCATCATTCTTCCTCCTTTTATTCCCTACATTCCTACTCTACTCTAAAAAGAAAACAAAATTACCCGGTTCAAACTACATCCCATGGAAAAGAACCGAGGCACAAAGAAAAACCACAGGGGATTATTACTATCTACAAAGATACTATATATATATATATATATTTTTTATTTTTTATTTTTTTTTTCATAATGATAAACTGATAGATAAACTGATAGTTACTCCATATAGATGAATTTACTGCTATTTTATGCCATTAATCCAGTGAATATATTAGTACATTCATCCATACATCAAACATAAATCACCCCCACCCCACACTTAGGACTGTGCGTTGTCCCCAACGCACACAAACAAGGTAAAGTAGGGTGAGAAGAACTCCCTCAAGTCAAGGTGGAGGGCTCATCTGCAGTCTGTGGAGGAGCATCTGCATCCATAGCATTCCTATCATCAACAACTGGTGCGGATTCTGTATCAGGTGTTACAGCGACCTCAATAGGCCTGTTGAGTGGAGACTCGGTGACTATGGGAGGAACAGGAGTGGATGGTCCGGCAGTGGATGATGCAATCAGCTGGGAGATGTCTGTACCTGCACATTGAACCAGAGCTCTGAGGAGTAATGATATCTCCTTCATCATCGTGGCCTGCTCGGTCTGAACTCGGCTTAGATCCGCACGAGTCTGTCTCAACTCATCCCTGGTGGCACTCAACTCGACACGGGTCGCTATCAGCTCAGCCCTGTTCTCTTGCATATCTGCTTGCATATGCTCAAATAATTGTTGGATGGTGAGCTTAGAAGACCTTCCCTTGTTCGGCTCTAGAACATGAGTGACATCATATGGTCCTGGAGCTTTAGCCTCAATGTCGTCATTCTCCTTGTCCCATCGTACTCCCCTCTCTGTTAAAAAAGCCGTTAGGGTATTAGCAAAGAACAGCCTCCACTTGTAATTCATCCTGGTTCGCTGCATTTGATCATGTATGATGGCTCCGAAGTTGAGTGGTATCCCCTCTAATAAAGCATATAATACGAGTGCGCGGTAACGAGGGACATCAGTTTTATGTTGGCATGGCAGCAGGCGGTTACAAATGAAATTTAGAGCCACACGTGCTAACGCACTCATGAATTCCTTTGCTATAGAGTGGTACTCCATACTCCCATGCTTCCATTCTGCATCCTTCCTGGTAGGGCATAGGACAGACTTAATGTGTGCATAATCTGGTGTTTTGCATATGGCGTCAAACCTGTCTGTGAGTGTGTGTGGCACCCTTAAGAAGTTATTCAGAGCTTCAGCTGACACATTAATATCTACCCCTCTTACTCGCACAATGTTTCCCCTTGCGTGACGCCAATTGGCGTAGAGCTCTCTAACAATAGTGAGGTTGGCTTTGCCATGACCTTTCAGAATGGGTCCCCATTTTTGCACCTCTCGAATTAACTTGAGAAACTCTGAGTACTTTGTCTTAAGTGGTCCGATGTTTATCGACTTTTCCGGAATATACTTCTTTGAAACCAGTATCTTCTTATAGGCTCGGAATGCCTTCTCATTAACAAAGTATTTCTCCCAATCAACTCGGTCTATGGGTTCACCCTCATCTTCATCACTCATGTTGACCTGTAGGTGGTCATTGTCCGAATCGGAATCGGATTCAGATTCTGTAGTAATCTTCTCCTTCCCTTTATCAGTTGGAGCACTCATTCTCGAAGCTTTTCTTTGGTATGTCACAGGCTCTCGTATCTCTATTCCTTTGCTTGGTGTAATACCCTTCTTCACTGTCCTCCTGACCAATGTTTCCTCCTTCTCTTGCTCTGAATCATCACTTAACTGCCTAGGCAGCAGTTCCATTTCCTTCTCCGTCCGCTTCCTTTTTTTCTGTGGATTTGGACCGCCCGCTGCCCTTCCGGTAGGCTTTTTGGGCGGTTGCTTGTTACCATCTTTGTCTTGTTGCTTGGATGGTTTACTCGCTGCTGTCATTTTACGAATCTAAGTACCTACAATGCAAAGAATTCAACAATTAGCAGATGAAACAGCGAAGTTCAGCTTGAAAGCAATTGCAACAGCTTGCAGACTTCAATTTATTCGTAAAGTCATGCCATTCACTCTTCATGGAATTGTAGCTCATGACTTTCAGCAAGTATGTGTTAACTCTCTTCAAATATTCAATTTCACATAGCCCCTCACTCGACCCCACACTTATTCTCAAGCATACACCAATGTTGCTCGGTTACTCAGACTTCACCGACGCCGAAATTTTCCTCAGGGACAATTCGTCGAACATGTGGTATGCAACAAGTGTGCCTAGTTCATTCTATCAGTTGAGCAATGCAACTACCCTCCCAAAGTTGGACGAGATGAAGGGAATTATAGTTTATCATCTCTCAACCATTACAACTACCAAGAACGACAGCCCTAAAAATCTTGAAATTGCAAAACCTACTTGTTGCTACCATTGAAGGAGGGAGGAGAGACGAATTAGGAGAGAAGCCAACGGAAGAACGAAGAGGATGATGCGTACCTGTCGCGTTTGAGCTTATTGCGTTTGTATGCGTTACAATTTCGATGAGAGAATTCTGTTCTGCGTTCGTAGGCGTCGCCAAAAAGAGACGAGTGGATGCGTCGCAAGAAACATTTTTTTCGAATAGGTTATCTTAAGATGTGTTAAAATATATATTACTTACCTGTGCGTGCGAGCTTTGACGCGACGCATCCCCTTGTCTTCCTTCAAAAATTTTCGGACGCGATACGGGCGCGATAGGCAGACTTCACTGCCTTGAGCAATTGGCCCGTCAAAAAAAAATTTTTTTTTTTTTTTTGCTGAGGGGGACGCGACGCATCCGCCTCGTTTTCTCATATCTGGGGAACTTTTTAGTTTTATTTTATTTTATTTTTTTTTTTTGAATAAGATCTATGTCCTACGAAAAGAAAGAAAAAAATTTAAAAATAAAATAAAAATAAACTAACTAACTTGGGTGGCCTCCCAAGAAGCGCCTGATTTAACGTCGCGGCACGACGCAACATGTTCTTCATGCCTCCACTAAATCCATTGTGGTCTTGTGACGTGCAATGTCACCACCCCAATAGTGTTTTACTCTTTGGCCATTTACCAAGAATGTCGTATTGGACCCCTTATCACACAATTCTATCGCACCATGAGGTTTCACACTAACCACTTCAAACGGACCCGACCATCGAGATTTAAGCTTTCCTGGAAAAAGCTTTAGCCTTGAATTAAACAGTAGAATTTCTTGACCTGGTTCAAACTCACGATGTTGGATATGCTTATCATGCCATCTTTTGGTCTTCTCTTTATACAATTTGGCATTTTCATACGCATGCAATCGAAACTCATCAAGCTCGTTGAGTTGTAGCAATCTCTTCTCACCGGCCAAGTCCATCTCCATATTTAGCTTTTTAATCGCCCAATATGCTTTGTGTTCAAGCTCGACGGGCAGATGGCAGGCCTTCCCATAAACCAACCTGTACGGAGAAGTGCCTATTGGGGTCTTGTACGCAGTGCGATATGCCCATAATGCGTCATCCAGCTTCCCGGCCCAGTCCTTTCTATTCATACTTACTGTCTTTTCCAAAATCTGCTTGACCTCTCTGTTGGAAACTTCTACTTGACCACTCGTTTGGGGATGATAGGCAATGGAAACTTTGTGCTTGACTCCGTATTTTGCAAGAATATTATTCAGCAGTTTGTTACAAAAGTGAGTTCCCCCGTCGCTTATCAACACTCTTGGGGTCCCAAAACGTGTGAAGATGTGCTTCTTTACAAAGCCTACCACAACCTTTGCGTCGTTAGTAGGAAGAGCTATGGCCTCTACCCACTTAGAAACATAGTCGACCGCCACCAAGATGTATCTGTGTCCGTTAGAATATGGGAATGGTCCCATAAAATCAATCCCCCAAACATCAAAAAGTTCTAACGCCAGTATATTTTGCAAGGGCATCTCGTGCTTCCTCGTGATAGTTCCAGTTCTTTGGCATCTATCACAATTTTTAACGAAGGCATGTGCATCCTTAAACAATTTTGGCCAATAAAAACCTGATTGTAGCACTTTTTGGGCGGTTCTATCCCCGCCGTGATGACCTCCATATGGTGACGCATGGCAGTCATGTAGTATAGCCTTCATCTCTTCCTCAGGAACACACCTTCTCACCAACTGATCTGCACACTGCCTATATAGGAATGGCTCATCCCACACGTAGAACCTTACATCATGTAGGAATCTTCTTCTATTGTCAGCTGTCCATTCTAGTGGCGTTACCCCACTTGCGATAAAATTCACATAATCTGCATACCATGGGGCTTCACCTGAGGTGATTGCTAATATTTGCTCATCCGAAAATGTTTCTTTAATTGACCCTCCTTCAGCTACATGGTTCCGGCTCTCTAATCTGGACAAATGATCGGCCATTTGATTTTCTGTCCCTTTTCGATCTCGGATCTCTAAGTCAAATTCTTGCAAGAGGAGGACCCAACGAATCAGCCTCGGCTTGGCGTCTTTCTTTTTAAATAGGTATCTGATAGCTGAATGATCTGTGTAGACGATGACTTTGGTTCCCACTAGATAGGATCTGAACTTGTCAAACGCCCACACCACTGCAAGCAACTCCTTTTCAGTCACTGTATAATTCATCTGAGCTGGATTCATAGTTTTGCTTGCATAATAAATGGAGTGAAAGATTTTATCCCTCCTTTGCCCCAACACCGCTCCAATTGCTATGTCACTTGCATCGCACATCAAATCAAATGGTTGTGCCCAATCGGGGCCAATGATAATTGGTGCAGTCACCAATCTTCCCTTCAGCTCCTCAAATGCTTTCAGACATGCATTATCAAACTTGAAGGTAACGTCTTTCTCTAGAAGCCTGCACAAAGGGAAAGAAATTTTCGAAAAATCTTTAATGAAACGACGATAAAAACCTGCATGACCCAAGAAACTGCGAATGCCTTTGATGGATGTCGGCGGGGGCAATTTTTCGATCGTCTCCACCTTTGCTTTATCCACCTGTAGACCATCTTTTGAAACCTTGTGCCCCAAAACTATACCTTCACGTACCATGAAATGGCACTTTTCCCAGTTTAGCACCAAGTTCGTCTCTTCACACCTAGCTAGCACTTTATCAAGGTTCATCAAACAACTATCAAAAGAACATCCAAACACAGAAAAATCGTCCATGAATACTTCTACATATCTTTCAACCATGTCAGTGAAAATAGCCATCATACACCTTTGAAAAGTCGCAGGTGCATTACAAAGACCGAAGGGCATTCTCTTGAACGCATACGTGCCATAAGGACATGTAAATGTAGTTTTCTCTTGGTCTTCTGGGGCTATAGCAATCTGATTATACCCCGAATAACCGTCCAGGAAACAGTAGTATTCCTGGCCAGCTAATCTATCAAGCATTTGGTCAATAAAAGGAAGGGGAAAGTGGTCTTTCCGGGTGGCATTGTTCAGTTTTCTGTAATCTATGCAAATTCTCCATCCAGTTACAGTTCTTGTAGGAATTAAGTCATTATTTTCATTAACTACTACGGTTATCCCCCTTTCTTCGGCACACATTGAACGGGGCTTACCCATTTACTATCAGAGATTGGAAATACAATACCTGCATCAAGCCACTTAATCACTTCTTTCCTTACCACTTCTTTCATGATTGGATTTAGTCGGCGTTGGTGTTCTACACTTGGCTTGTGTCCGTCCTCCATGAGGATTTTGTGCATGCAGAAAGCTGGACTAATGCCTTTAATGTCAGACATTGTCCACCCAATTGCTCGCTTGTGCTCACGTAGCACCCTTAATAGCTTTTCTTCCTGTAATTTAGACAAGTGAGCAGAAATAATAACAGGTAAAGTGTCAGAACTTCCCAAATAAGCATATTGAAGGTGAGGGGGTAGGGGTTTAAGTTCCAAATTTGGAGCTTTTTCAATTGACGGCTTTGGTGGGGGGCCACTTGGCCTATTCAGGGGCTCAAACGGGATTATTCCTTGCATGTAACCACATGATGTATCTAGGATTCCCTTCATCTCCTCAACCTCATCATCCATCTCCAAGCTATCAAACATCATGATTGCTTTTTCTAAACAGTCGCCTAGATATACACTCGTGTCAAGAAGTTTCTCATCCACCTCCACCACAGATATCATAGAGAGCTCTTCATAGTGGCGGGGGAGTTGGATTGCTTTGTAGACATTGAAGACTGCCTCCTCGTTGTCCACTCTCATAATCATTTTCCCTTCTCTCACTTTAATTATTGCATCGCCAGTAGCCAAGAGAGGTCATCCCAATATGATTGGAACTTGTTCATCAGCCTCGAAGTCTAGAATAATGAAGTCAGCTGGGAAGATAAATTTTCCAATTTGCAGCAGCACATCTTCAATCACTCCTTCGGGGTAGGCTATGGACCTATCAGCTAATTGCAACATCACGGTGGTTGGTCTCGGAGCTCCCAAACCTAATTGCTTAAACAAGGATAACGACATCAGATTTATGCTTGCACCCAAATCACACAGAGCACGTCCCACGTTAATATTACCGATTTGTACTGGAATGGTGAAGCTGCCAGGGTCCTTAAGCTTTTGGGGAAGCTTGTTTTGGACCCTTGATGTGCACTCCTCAGTAAGTGCAACCGTCTCGAACTCAGTCAATTTCCTCTTATGAGCCACTATGTCTTTTATGTACTTAGCGTACTTTGGAATTTCACGAAGTACATCCACTAATGGAATATTTAATTGAACCTGACTCAACATGGAGAGAAATTTGTTGAACATGCGATCGTCATTCCTTTTCTGCAATCTTTGGGGGAAAGGTGGTGGTGGCCTTGTAACCTCCATTCGCTCTGAACTTGCATCATCTTCCTTTGACTCTTGTGTTGCCTTAGGTGTCAACTCCCCCCAGGTATAGGTTTTTCTTTTATCTTCCTTGGCACTTCCTCTAGTTCCCTCCCGTTTCTAAGTGTAACTGCATTAATTTGAGGGTTCTTCTCTGTATCACTGGGAAGTGAGCCTGTAGGTCTAGTATTTTGGTTTGCTGCTAACTGCCCCATTTGCCTCTCAAGATTTCTGAAATCGGTCCTGAGCTGTTGATTGTCTAGTAACAACTTTTTCAGCAAGTCATTCGTACTTTCTTCCATTTGTTGGGGTGGCTTCTGAGGTTGAGTAAAATTCCCTTGAGGCCTATACTGATTCTGTTGACTTCCGCCCCATGAGAAGTTAGGATGATTCCTCCAGTTTGGGTTGTAAGTGTTCCCATATTGCGCATGTTGATTCATAGGACCTCTGTTTTGTTGCCCCACATAGTATATAGATTCAGGATTCGTGGGGCACATGTCAATCATATGACTGTCTCCGCATAGTTCGCAATAAATAGACATCTGCTGTACATGTTGCATTTGTTGTGTTGTCATTCTATTCATCTGATTTGCCAATTTTGCTATATCGGCTCTCATGGCGGAAAAGTCATCAAGCTCAATCAAACCGGCGGCCTTCTGTTTAATTCCCCTTCGTGAATCCCCCTCTCCTTGCCAATTATGGTCATTAGCAGTGAAATTATTTAGCAAGAGTTGTATTTCACTATACGGTCTTGCCATGCAACTACCCCCACAAGCTGAGTCAAGATTCATCTTTGATGCTTCATCTAACCCATCAACAAAAGTGTGACCCAATACCTCATCAGTTTGACAATGATGCGGGCAGTCTCTGAGTAGCTTCTTGTATCTTTCCCAAGCTTGACGAAGTGTCTCGCCATCCCGTTGTTGGAACCCAAGAATTTGGCTCTTCAACGACTTTGTCTTCTTAGTTGGGAAAAACTTGATCAGGAATTTCCTTGCTAGATCATCCCAAGTGTGGATAGAGTTCGCGGGCTCCTTTTGCAACCATTCTTTAGCTTCCCCCAACAGTGAAAAAGGGAATAGTGTCAGCCTGACATAGTCCTTGGAGACATTCGGATAATTGTAAGTGTCCGTGATTTCCAAGAAGTTCTGAATATGCCTCTGCGGGTCCTCATGAGATAGACCCACATATTGTCCTGTGGACTGAATCAGCTGTACCATGTACTGTTTGAGTTCAAAATGCCCAGTGATATCAGGCTTCACAATAGCCTGAGTCATATTCGCAAGATTGGGCCTTGCGGCTTCAATTACCGGACGCTCTTCATTGCCTGCCATATCTATTGGCTGTGGTTGGACTGCGATGTCCAAATCTCTTTCTATTCTCGTTCTAGCTTCGTGTTCCCTTCTCACTCTATGTAGTGTTCGTTCGATTTCTGGATCAAGAGGAATGAGGTTGTTTGCACTTCTACTCCTCTGCATTCGAGAGAAAACCCTGCGTTGACACAAACCAGGCAAACTGAAAATTAAAACTTGAAAACAAATATCTAATAAAAGCTTAACTTAGTCACGTAGCTAATTTCTAAGTCCCCGGCAACGGCGCCAAAAACTTGTTGCGACCAAACACACTCACGCAAGTATACGCGGTCGTCAAGTAATAAAGTGACTAAAAGTCGGATGTCGAACCCACGAGGACTTATGATTAACTATTAACTAAATTAGACTATCCCAATTATCTAAACAAGAATTAAATCCAAAAATATTTTATTCTAAACTAATTAAATAAGAAAAATATAAATAATAAACTTTGAACAGAGAAAGAGCAGATTTTAATGATATCAATGTAATGAAAACGATCTAGGGTTATGGGCTATCTAACAATCCTATTGTATTCTTCAATTGAATTGACCGACTAATTTATCTAGCTTATTGGTTGACAGGGTTAATGCTCATAAGAATCTGTCGAGTTCTTACTCGCCTATTCAAGCTAACCTAACGCCTATATGTCTATGGAGTTAGAATCAACAAGAACGCATTTATAATTCCTGTAAATCAACCAAGCAAGGCAATTAGGTATATGTCTATCCTAACTACGAATCCGTTCCCCGATGCCCGAGTTCAAGAACTTGCCCTACTCAATCCTGTATGCAATATAGGATTCCCACTTTCACGTTCAATTCTAGATTCGTAGATAATATTCAATTGGTGATCAAGCAATTAAATAATTAAGTGCAAGATTGAATAAATAAACTAATATGATAAATCAAGAAGTCAAACTCAATATCCGAATAACAATATTCATGAAAGAACCACAACCCTAGAACGTGAAGTTTAGCTCCACATAGACATGGTAGCCAAACAACAAATCATATAAAGAAACATAAAAATTACTAAGTTTGGTGGGAGAAAGATGAAACTCGATGAATTCCGGCCTCCACGCTTTTTTGTGGCTTTTTTTCCCCTTCCCAATATGTTAGATAACCTAAAAGAGGCGTTTTTAGCTTATATATTGCGTACAAAAGTCGTGGGCCAAAGCTCTCCTATTCCTAGTCCAATTCGGGTTCAGGGATTGATGTTAAGGTGGATGCGACGCATCCACCTTGTCCTCCATTTCAATTTTTTTCTGCGAAGGTGGATGCGACGCATCCACCTTGTCCTCTATTTCTCAGCTTTGCACGCGATGGTGGACGCGACGCATCCAACCTTCTCTTCTACTTCCCAGTTTCGCACGCGATGGCGGACGCTATGGCCCAACTTCACTGCTAAGGTTGCATGCAGGATGATGTTTTCCTAGGTTGGATGCGACGCATCCAACCCTTCTTCCTCTGGCTAAACCACCTTTTCTTCATATTTTGCACTCCGAACACCTTAAATCGTCACACATAACTTAATTAGTCATCAAACCAATAATTACACCATGTTGGGTGTTTTAAAGATTAAATAACATCAAAAAGTGGTTAAAACATGGGCAAAGTAACATCAACATATATCGAAATATGTCAAACATCACCTGCCATTATTGATTAAATATCATGTATTAATCAGATTATCATGGAAACTGTTTCTATGATTTTTACGGTCAAGTAGAAACATATTAGTCTTGTAATATTCAATCAAAGAAAATCTTGTCATAAAATATCAAGGAACTCAAAAATATGAAAATGAGCTTTTTCGTTCTGCGGTGCATTCTGGAGCAGCGGAATGGACCTACGAACCATAGAACAACTGTATAATTGTCCAAAACATGCCCATTTTGTGGAGCAGTTTGCGGTTCACTCTACGAGCCGTAAAACTAATATGCGATCCGCAAAGCAATTAGGGTATGGTTATCGTCAAAAAAAACACACCAGTCCGGTGCGTGATTATGTTAATAATATGGTCCAAAAATTGAGTCCATCATGCCCTTCATCCACTTTACAACATCACTCGTGTATGCCCTATTCGTTAGCATACTATGTGAATTGTGATAAAAAATTTATGCAACAAAATAATTTCCTTGCAACAATTACTGTAGCGCATGAACCTGCAAATTTCTCTGAAGCTTTGAAAAATGGAAAGTGGAGAGAGGCAATGAAGCAAGAAATACAGCTCCAGAGATTAATGGGACATGGGTGATACAAGATTTGCCTCCAAATAAGAAAGCACTTGGTTGCATGTGGGTTTACAAGATAAAATACAATGTGGATGAAACGATTAAACGATATAAGGCTCGTCTTGCTATTTTCACGAATCATCAAATAGAGGAGATTGACTATACTGAGACATTTTTCCATGTGCAAATATGGTTATTATGTGTGCATTCCTCGGCGGCGAAACACTGGGAGTTACATCAAATAGACATGCATAATGCTTTTTTGCACGGGGATCTTCATGAGAAGGTATACATGAAACTACCTCCTGGATTTCAGGTTGCGAGTCCATGGAAAATATGCATACTTCAGAAATCTTTTTATGGGTTGGAACAAGCACCACGGTGTTAGTTTGCTAAGTTGTCCACTGCCTTGGAAGATTATGGATTCGAACATTTATACTCTAATTACTCACTCTTTACTCTGGAAAAGGGTAAAGTTCAAATAAATATCCTTGTTTATGTCGATGATTTGAGTATCTCTGGTAATGAGCCTACGTCTATCTGGGAATTCGAGAAATATCTTGATAAATATTTTCACATGAAAGATTTGGATAAACTGAAATATTGTTTGGGTGTAGAAGTATCTAGGAACTGTGATGGGATTTTCTTGAGCCAATATAAATATGCCTTGGACATTATCTCAGAGGTTGGATTATTGGGAGCTAAGCCTGTGGGAATTCTTTTGGAGCAGAATCATTAGCTAGCATTGGCAGAGAGACAAGTTCTTGATGACGCTGAATGCTATCATCGTTTGGTAGGATGACTCATCTATCTGTGTTTCACACGGCTAAAATTATCCCACTGCATTCATGTTCTATCTTAATTCATGCAATAACCGAAAGAAAAGCATTGACAAGTAGCATTACGGGTAGTCCACTACTTGAAAGGGAATCCAGGACAAGGGATTTTGTTAAGTAGTAAATGTAACTTGCATCTCTATGGATGGTGCGACTCTGATTGGGCTAGTTGTCCTTCAACTTGCGACTCTTTCATGGGTTAGTTATCTCTTTGGGTGACTCACCCATATCTTGAAAGACTAAGAAGTAACATATGGTGTCACGCTCATCACCAGATCCATGGCAATGACAATTGGTGAGCTAAAGTGGTTAAAGAGAATTTTATCTGGTCTAGGAATTGCATGCAATTCTCCATTTATCTTTATTATGACAATCAAGCAGCATCACATATATCCAAAAATTTGGTCTTTCATGAACGAACCAAATATATTAAAGCGGACTGTTATTTCATTCGTGACGATATAACAAAGAAAAATATTAGTACCAATATTTATTTCCTTTAAATGAACAACTGTCTTTATAAGAGCGTTGGGAAAATCGAAACATGACCATCTCTTGCGCAAGTTGAGCATTCAAAATCTCCAAGCACTAACTCAAGGAGGGTATTATAGGCGCATTTTGCTAGCCGCAGAATGGACCTTCGAGCCATAGAACAACCGCATAATTGTCCCGCACATACCATTGTTGATGAATAATCATGTATTAATCATATTATCATAGATATTGCTTCTATAATTTTTACGGTCAAGTACAACATAGAAGTCTTATAATATTCAACCAAAAAAAAAAGTCTTGTCACAAAATATCAAGGAACACAAAAATATGAAAATGAGCTTTTCTTTTTATATGTTCCTTTTTATTATGCAGTGCACCTGCGAGCCAGAAATCAACCGTAAAACTGTCCAGAAGATACCAATTTTTTGGAGCAGTTTGCGGTTCATTCTGTGAGCCTTAAGACTAATATGCGACCCAAAAGAAATTGGGCGTGGATATCGTCAAAAACACACATTGGGCCGGTTATAATATGCAAGTACAACCGGCCTCATATACTCAGTAAGTATCATGACTAATCTCGACGAGGTAATGGCGAGAACTGCCAATGATACTTACTAAACAACTTGTTCAGTTTATAATTGTCACGACCCCAATTCACCCTCCGTGGGATGTCGTGATGGCATCTAGTCTCTAAGACTAGGTAAGCCTAACAAATTGCGGAATAACATAATAAGAGTCTGAAACTCAAACCTCAATAGTTGTAATAAATGAAAACTGCAAGTCAAAGAACTACAATCTCTCAAAAACCTGGTAGAAATAAGTCACAAGCTTCTAAGAGAAATACAAATGTCTTTATACATCAGAGTACTAAAATAAGAAAAACAACATGATAAGGATAGAGGGGGACTCCGAGGTCTTCGGACGCTGGCAGATGTACCTTGAAGTCTCCGCACACAGGTAGCTCACTGATATCTGGGCTGGTAAGAAGTACCTGGATCTGCACAAAAATATGTTCAGAAGTGTAGTATGAGTACACCACAGCGGTACCCAGTAAGTGCCAAGCCTAACCTCGGTAGAGTAGTGACGAGGTCAGGTTAGGCTCTACTGGAAATAATAGAAAAGTAAGACAGATGATATAATAATATAACGAAATGACTGAGACGTGAACAACACAACGAATAGATATAAACAACAGGGGCGTTCCTGAGGTACCGTCTCGTAGTCCCAAAAGTAAATATGCAGTACAGGGGGATCTCCCGAGGAACCACCTCGTAGTCTCAAAAGTAAATATGCAATACCGGGGGATCTCCCGAGGAACCGCCTCGTAGTCCCAAAAGTAAATATGCAGTACCGGGGGATCTCCCGAGTAACCGCCTCGTAGTCCCAAAAGTAAATATGCAATACACTGCGATCTCCCGAGGAACCGCCTCGTAGTCCCAAAAGTAAATGTGCAATACATGGGGATCTCTCGAGGAACCGTCTCGTAGTCCCAAAGTAAATATGCAACAAATATCTGAAGGAAACAACAAATTTACAGCAAGAATCTCACAGTTAAAGATTTAAATCAAATCAAGGAAGCAGGCAATTCAGCTAAGCATGTTGCACATATGGCAAGTAAGAGTTAAGGTACGTAGACATGTGATACTAGGCTAAACATGATCACTACATATACTAAAGCAACCCAGTTAAAGAATTTAAAAGAAAATTACTCAGCAAGAACCAATATTTTCAAATTTAGCTCATGTACGCACTCGTCACCTCACGTACACGGTGCTCACATATCACAAAATGCTACAACATTATCAAATCCTAAGGGGATTTCCCCCACACAGGGTTAGACAAGCCACTTACCTCAAGCCAAGCTCAATCAGTCAATAAGAATGCCTTTCCCTCGATTTTTCGACTCCGATCGGCTCGAATATCAATTAATTCGATTCAATCAATGCAAATTATATGAATTAATTCCATATAAAAATACAGATTTTTCAATAAAAACCCGAAATTTAACTCAAAAATTGCCCGTGGGGACCACGTCTCGGAACCCGACAAAAGTTACAAAATATGAACGCTCATTCAACCACGAGTCCAACCATACCAATTTTATAAAATTCCGACATCAACTCGACCTCTCAAATTCTTATTTTGAAATCCTTAGGCCCAAATCCTCTAATTTCATCTCAAAAATATGTAATCCAAGCGAAATACTCCATGATAATCTAATATTATTAACTAACAATAATCACAAGTGACTTACCTCAAGTTTTCCCGTGAATTCTCTCTGAAAATCGCCCCAAAACCGCATTGGAAATGTCCAAAAATGACAAAAATTCGGAACCCTCTGTTTTTGTACACTGCCTAGAGGTTCCGCTTCTTCGGAATTTTTAACCGCATCTGTGGTTCTGCTTTTGCGGTAAATCTCTCGCTTCTGCGACAGTCTTCGCTTCTGCGGACTCGCATCTGCGATGAAGCGTCCGCTTCTGCGGTCCAAGGCCCCCTAGCCCAGGCCGCATCTACGACCATTGCGTCGCTTCTCCGGTCGTGCTTCTGCGACGCCTCATCCGCTTCTGTGAGCTCGCACCAGCGAGCCAAATTACGCATGTACGATTGCATCAGTAGGCAGCAACAAGTTTCAATTGTTCTAAGTCCAAATTTGATTCATTAACCATCAGAAACTCACCCGAGACCCCCGGGACCTCAACTAAATACACCAACAAGTCTAAAAATATCATACGAACTTAGTCAAAACCTCAAATCACATCAAACAATGCTAAAAACACGAATCATACCTCAATTCATGCCTAATGAACTTAAGAATTTTTAACTTCTACATTCGATGCCAAAACCTATCAAATCAAGTCCGATTGACCTCAAATTTTGCACACAAGTCATAAATGACATAACAGAGGTATTCAAATTTTCAGAATTAGATTCAGGCCCCGATATCAAAAAGTCAACTTCCCGGTCAAACTTCCAAACTTAAATTTCTATTTTAGTCATTTCAAGCCTAATTTAACGACAGACTTTCACAAAATTTTTCGGACACGCTCCCAAGTCTAAAAGCATCATACGGAGCTATTGGAACCATCAAAATTCCATTCAGGGGTCGTTTATACATAAACCAACATCCGATCAACTGTTTCAACTTAAGTTTTCATTTTGGAGACTAAGTGTCTCAATTCATTTCAAAACCTCACCAGACCCGAACCAATTACCCCAGAAAGGCTTATAATAACTGTAAAACATAAATTGAGTAGTAAATAGGGGAACGAGGCTGTAATACTCAAAATGACCGGACGGGTCGTTACAATAATATGCAAGTACACAACAACGGTAGCAAAACTAAGCATGAAATAGAGATAATAACCAATCAGTGCACACATAGAAGATGTGCACAAGTCTTATAACAATTTAATAGCTCAACATATAGAGGAGTTACGCATCTATCACCAATAAATCATCAATGTTGGTATATAGAGAAAATATGCATAAATAGTCAAGTCAATGTGCATATACTAACATACAGAGAAGATATGTATCGTGTCTTCATTTTCCAATCAAAACAAAATATATAGAAGATATGCAAAAAGAGGCATGTATACATTCCAAACTAGCATATAGAGAAGATATGTGATAAAATCATGTATACACCAAGGTGTTTGCATATGGAGAAGATGCACAGAAATCAAACATTGATAAGTTGTCCTTATACCGTGTGTATGAAATCAAGAGAGAAACATGAGAGGACGACCCTAGGGGATGGATCCTTATCCACATGTTGCACGGATAAGTCACGGTGCCATAATATAACAACTGCACGGACCACCCACGTGCTATCATAACTGAACCCGCTCGGACCACTCACTTACTACCAATCCAGTCTATCTGTGTGTGTGTGTGTGTGTGTGTGTGTGTGTATATATATATATATATATATATATATATATATATATATATATATATATATATATATATATATATATATATATATAAAAATAACGGATATCAAATCACATACTCATGTATTGATGAAAATAGTATGTTAAGGTGTATGCATGTACTAAGTGTGCTACCACAGCTCAGATTAGACGAATACGCCACAAAATAATAATTATTATGTTTGAATATGAAATTAACCTACACATGATCTCTAGCATGATTTAAGAAGTTCATGAGGTCATATAAGCATATGAAGCATGATAGCAAAAAGCATAGTGAACAAAACAAGTCATAACATAGCCTAAAGACTATTACGAACATGGATAAAACCTCGCTGCACGCACACATGCTCGTCGTCGCTGCATGTATGTCACCCTCGGTACGTAGCTATCATAAACAATTCAAGCAACTAGTCCCTCAAACTAAGATTAGGTAAGATACTTACCTCAAACGAGCAAAATAAATACTTTAAGAATGTCTTCCCTCGTGAATTGGCCTTTGAACACCGCAAATCTAGTCAAGTGACATACCACTACGTCAAATAATACTAAAGAAAATAATTACAGAGCATAAATGCTCGATATTTAATTAATTACACAAAGTCAACCAACAAGTCAACCAGGGCATGCTTTCCAGAACCCAATAAAACTCACAAATCCTGACTACTCATTCAAAAAAGAGTTCAAATATACAAGTTTCATCCAAATTTAAACTCTAAATAGGGGTTCAAATCACAATTATCCACTTTCCAAAATCTAACCCAAAACCCCAATTTTTCTCTTTCAATTTCATGCTTTAAGTGTACAAATCCATGGAAAATTTAAATACATAATCAAATCCAAGAAGAAAATACTTACCCTTAAAGTGGTGATGAAAATCTCCCCAAAAATTACCTCTAGCGGGGCTTCAAAACTCCAAGTAATAAAAAATAAGTTAAACCCTCGAAACATAAGTCTGCCCATCGACTCTGCATATGTGGACAAAAACGTTGCATCTGCGATATCGCTTTTGCAAAAAACAAAAAGGCTCGCATCGGCGAGACTCACTAATGCTTGCAACCCTTCGCTTCTACGGCACATGCATCGCATCTGCGACTCCGCAGATGTGGTCAAACCATTCGCGAGTGCGCACATCCCCAGGCATGTCAATCTCCATAAGCGCGTTCCAAATCTCCACAGGCGTACCTCCGCACCTGCGATCCACTCTCTGTAGAAGCGAGACTCCTCGGATCACCTCGACTCACAGATGCGAGAGACCAGTCACACCTGCGCTAAATCTCCGCATGTACGATGCACCAGAACCAGGACTGCCCAAACCATTCCTAATGGTGTGAAATCAATTTGAAACATATCTGAACCTACTGGGATGATGTCCAATCATACCAACAAGTCCTGATAACTTACCCAAACCCATCTGAAAGCTCAAAACAATACAATAGCATCCACAATCATGAATCACACATCAAAACTCAACTTGCAAAACTCCTAAGTTCAAGAACTTCAAACTTCCAACCAAGCGTTCGATTCATGCCTAACCAACTTAGATCTTAATCAAACTTCGCACACAAGTTCCAAAACACTAAATGAACCTATTTCAAGTTTCGGGATAATAATCCAAACCCGATATCATCAAAGTCAACTCCACGTCTAACTTATGAACTCTCCAAACCTTCAAATTATCAACTTCCAGCAAATAGAGCCAAAACTTCCTAGGAACCTCCAAATCTAAATTCGAACATACGCCTAATTTCAAAATTACCATACGAACCTACTAGCATCATCAAATCACCAATCCAAGGTCGTGTACTCAAAAGTTAAATTTTGGTCAATTCTTACAACTTAAGGTTCCAAAAATAAAACAAAATGTTTAAATCCTTCTCAAACCCTCACGAAGCCCAATTACCCAATCCCGCAAGTTACAAAACAACAAACTCACATAAGGGAAGCATCAAATAGGGGAAACGTCGCTTAAATATACAAAATGACTGGTTGAGTCGTTACAACTCATTAGCTACGGAATTAACTCAGCAATGACAAAATTTTAGCATTAACTAAGTCGTTACATGTCTTCCAGAAGTAACAAATGGGTTGAGTAAATGCTCATAATGGATTCATAATTCAAGAGGGATAGTTATCTAGAACTAGTCCTATAAATAGGCATACTTTACCGCCATTATAATCATTGAATTTTGTTCTCTATAATTCTACTCATTGTAATTCATAACAACTTAGTCCTAGCTTGCCATAATTTGGCTCATCAAACTATGTTCGGCTCATCATCTTATCAAAGAACATCCAATAAGAATTATTTCTTTTCTGGTATATTTTTATTATGTTATCTGTCATTGAATTTATTTTTTTATTTTTCTACCACGTTATATTGACAAAAATTTATATTTTTTGGATCGAATCGGTTGCTTGTGGCTCATCACACAAATTTAATTGGTTAATCAATTAAGTACAATTTTTAGGTTAAACACTAAGATTATCCCATCCTGCTCTCAAGCCATGTATTTCTTTCTCTTCTATCGTATGATGAAACTACAGTCCAAATAATAATATGTTAAGGTCCATTGGATTGCCTTCACGGTACATCAAATTTGACGCTTAATTTGCATTTTAATCAAGGTTATTATTTGATATTAAAAAACGTAAAAGCTTAATTCTATTCCGCTTTCAAAGTGTCTCTTTCTCATTGGCCTACTCCACACGAGTCCTCACGCACGCATGGAGTACTTTTTAGCTCTTAGAATGTCACTATCATTTCTTCTATTTCCATGCGGATTCAAAAATTAAATTTTATATATTCCAAATGTCATTGAACCTATTGATTTTTGAATTAGTGAGTGTTCATATATATATTTAATAATTTTTTTAATAAATAACTTTGAGTCAAAATTATTAGATTCAGTCGAACTCGTAATCTATCTGCCCCTCGCCCCTCTTCTTGTTGATAGTAGAGTAGCTTGGAGACATTTCATATTTAGAGTAGCTCTATATCGCTGCACAAATTCAAGACAATTAATTTTCTCCACACACGACATGGGGTAGGAGATAAAGGATATGGGGCTACTTTGCTCTCTCGTTATATCTTGTCTCTCTTATCATCTTATTAGATGTCTTTAAAGAAGAAAAGAAAAAACTGTTTTTGGAAGCCGTACCTAGCACGTTTTACACATGAGAAAGTAATCACCTTAAGCTCCCTTCTTGTTGTTGGCCAAAAAAAGATATTCCATCTAGAAGAATGAACCTATAGTCAAATAAAATAAAAATTGTATCACAATTTTTGCAAATAATTTTTAAATATTTTAAATTGTTAACTACTATGACTAGCATTTTTTATATAGTTTCTAAATATATAAATTTTATTTTAAAAATTTTAAAGAATCTATGACCAGAAAATTAATCAATTGGACCTTCATGCTCAAGAAAATGTTCAAATAAATTAAAATAGAAGGAGTACGTGTTTAGATAGTTCCTTCTTCTTTTTTGTGTGTCTAAAAATTGACAATAAATTAACATAACCAATTTGTAGTGTTTCATTTCAATGAATTTATGGAGATAACGATCTCTGGAATATCTAAATTCAAAGACATCTAGTATGTGCTCTAATTCAGTAATTCTAGCTAAGGTGGACCAATGGTAGTTGATGAGCGCGTACATGAGATCCAACTTATAGCCTGTTTGTCAAGCGTTATCAAGGCCAAAATATTTATTTTTTAAAAAAATATTTATTTATTTTTCAAAGTTGAGGTGTTTGACCAAGTTTTTAGAAGAAAAAAAAAATTGAGTAAAAGCATAAACAATTTTTGAGAAGGAGAAAAAAGTAGTTCTTTCTTAAAAATACTTTTTTTGAAAAAAATACACTTAGAATCACTCTTTAAAAGCTTGACTAAACAGTAATTGCTATTGAAAATAATTTTTAAATTAATTTGTCAAACATAAACTGTTTTTCACCAAAAATACTTTTCAAAAAAGTATTTTTTTAAAATAAAAAAAACACTACTCAAAATAAATTAATTTTAGAAGTTTGGCCAATCAAACTGTTAATTTTGTGCTTGGCACATATTAGTCACTTATATATTTAATCCTAATCCTAATTCAGCTAGCTAGACCTATACATACACTATAGATGGTTGGGTTTTTCTTTATATTTTTTATTTTCATTGCTATGTGGTAGGTTTAATTCTTCAATACTTGTAACTCGAACACGTGCTTTTGATGGATAATAACCTTCTGGTGAATGCTTAACATTTTAACACGTTATACACACTTTTGGTGTTGCTTTCTTTTATATAGGACATCTCAAGTTTTCTATACTCAGTTTTTATATAATTTTTCTTGATAAGATCACTAGATAACCTAATAAAAATAATTAAAAAATTGCTATTATATGCTAAAATTTACTACTAGTGTAAAAAGAATTACACAATTAATGAATATAACTTAAATTCAAATTATATATGTACAGACAGGAGAGAATCGTAGTAACTATAGGCTAGTTAGCCGGGTGAGCATTACCCTTGTGGAATTCATGGACCGTAACGATCTCTCCAGCATGAGTGAAATAATTTTTCTTGTGGCCACGATCTTTTAACAATTTTTGAACACTTTTTATTATTAGAATTCAATTTATAATAGATCTTTGTGTATTTAAATATAAAATTTAAAAATATTAAAGAAAGAATTAACAACAACAACAAACCCAATAATTTCTCACAAGTGGGGTCTGAGGAGGGTAAGATGTACGCAGCCTTACCCCTACCCCTGGAAGGGCAGAGAGGTTGTTTCCGATAGACCTTCGGCTAGAGAACGACTGAAAAGAAAACGTAATTGCAACAAGTAGGAATAACAACAAGATGAAATAAGATTGAATCCAAGAATGCAGTCAAACTCTAGGTAGTAATAGCCATCTATGGATAAAAATTATCAAACTAACACAAATGTCAGTGAGCTGAGTAAGACAAAGAGAAACGCTCGACTACCTACGAACCTTCTACCCTAATCTTTGACCTCCACACCCTCTTGTCTAGGGTCATGTCCTCAGTCAGCTCCAGTTGCACCATGTCCCGTCTAATAACTTCTCCCCGAGATTTCTTAGGCCTACCTCTACCCCTCATGCTACCCACCGAGGCTAACCGCTCGCACCTTCTAACCGGGGCTTCTATACTTCTCCTCTTAACATGCCCAAACCATCTCAACCTCGCCTCCCGCATCTTATCCTCCACAGGGGCCACTTCCATTTTTTTTCCGAATAACTTCATTCCTAATCTTATCCAACCGGGTATGCTCACACATCTACCTCAACATCCTCATCTCAACTACTTTTAGCTTTTGGGCATGAGAGTTCTTGATCGGCCAACACGCTGCTCCATACTATAGGCGAATCTAGGATTTTAAGATCATGGGTGTATATATGACTTTGACGTAAAATTAATGCTTGTCATAATGTTAGTGACGTAAAAAGATTTAGTACTTTATGGCCGATTATTAGCTTTAAAAATGTTATTCAAAGAGATAATTAATTATAATCCTGTTAAATTAAATTTATTTTTTGATTAATATTATCAATTATAATAGGCAAAATACATAAAGCGCCCTTTTAAGTTGTCTGCAATGATCAACTGAACACTTCACCTATAATTATTGCAACTTTGGATATCACCCTTATTTTTATACAGAGGAATCATTGTACTAATGTAATGACCCAATCGTTCATTTTGACTTTTAGAACTCCGTTCCCCTAAATAAAACTTCATATATGTACTTTTAGTGATTTATGAATTGCGAGGATGGTTGGTTCAGAATTTGGAAGCATTCGGGTTGAAATCGGAACCATTGGTTCCTTAAGTTAGCCTTAAAAGGCCAAGTTTGACTTCGGTCAATATTTTGAGAAAATGACCCCGGAATCGGGATTTAACGATTCCAATAGCTCCGTATGGTGATTTTTGACTTAGGAACATGTTCGGAATTTTATTTGGAAGTCCGTAGTGAAATTAGACTTGAAATGGCTAAAACAAGAATTTAAGTTTGGAAGTTTGATCGGAATCTAGTTCCGAAATATTTTATAGCTCCGTTATATCATTTATGACTTGTGTGCATAATTTGAGGTCAATCGGACTTGATTTGATAGGTTTTGGTAGCAAATGTAGAAATTAAAAATCTTAAGTTTCATTAACCTTGAATTGGAGGATGATTCGTGGTTTTAGATTTGTTTGGTGTGATTTGAGGGTTCGACTAAGTTCGTGTGATGTTTTGAGACATGTTGGTATAGTTGGTTGAGGTCTCGAGGGGCTCGGGTGAGTTTCGGACGGCTAATGGATCACTTTTGGCTTTTGAGAGACTGTTGATAGCTGCTGGTATTTTTCTTCTGATTTCCTTAAACGCGATCGCGTAAGTTGGTCTGCAATCGCATAGTGTAAATTGGGCAGAGGCGACTTTGTTCTACGCGATCGCGTGATATAGTCTGCGATCGCGTAGGCTTGTTTGAGCCAGTGATGTTTTATTCTTCGCGATCGCGTGAATAGGGCTGCGATCGCGTAGGCGTAGGAATTTGGTATTCGCGGCCGCGTGGAGGAGGTCGTGTTCGCATAGAGTAAGCGGAGCAGCAAGGAAAGCCATGCGTTTGTGCTTCGCGATCGCGTGAAATGGTTTGCGATCGCGTGTGCCTGTAGGTTTGAACTTCGCGATCACGTGGCATTGTTTGCGATCGCGTAGGGTTATTTTCTGGGCAGTAAAATTTGTGTTACGCGATCGTGTGAGGAAGTTTGCGATCGCGTGGAAGACATCACTGGGCAGAGAGTTTAAGCTCAGAATTTTCTATTTTAACGATTTGGAGCTCGGATTTAGGCGATATTTTGGGAGATTTTCAGAGAAAATAACGGGGTAAGTGTTCTTAACTCAATATTGGTTAAATTACCCGAATCCATCACTGTTTTTATCATTTAATTGGTGAATTAAGTTGGAAAAGTTTGAAAACCCTCTTGGATAGATTTGAGGATTTGAGGGCCGAATTGTTATTGAAATTTAGTAATTTTGGTATAGGTAGACTCGTGGTTGAGTGGGCGTTCATATTTCGTAACTTTCGCCGAATTCTGAGACGTGGGCCCCACGAGCTATATTTGAGTTAATTTCGAATTTTTATTAAAAAATATAGTATTTTCTTATGGAATTGATTCCTATAATTTTTAGCGATTGTATCAAATTATTCTTGGCTAGATTCGAGCCTGACAGAGTCGGATAATCGAGGAAAAAAGCCTTCTAGTGGATTAAATTGGAGCAAATTGAGGTAAGTCTCTTGTCTAATCTTGTAAGGGAAAAATTACCCCATAAGTAATTAAATTAATAATTATTGCTAATTGTGGGGGCTACGTACGCACGAGGTGACGAGAGTCCGTGCGTAGCTACTATTAATGCTAAAGTCTGGGTATATATATATTGTGAATTGTTAGGTAAAAATATTAAAAGATGAAAATCTCATATGCTTAATTTTTCTGTTTAAATTAATTATTGTTAAAAGAAATTGTCCATCCTCCCGAATTTATCTTATAATAAATATACTCTCCTTCCGGAGGTACATAAGAAAATGCCCTCCTTTCTTGTGGAGCGGGCCGAATGCCTCGGCAGGATAGATGCATCTATGGATCGCGTCGCACGTCCCTCGGCAGTGTACACGACACTCTGGATCGGGCCGTACGACCTCGACAGAAATCATGCCTAATAATAATAAATACACGATACTTTGATAGTTTACTACAACTTGTGAAGCTAATTGATAAATTAAAAATCTTTGAAATTTAAAGAATTAATTATCTCTGTTTGTTAAGGAATTATTGTTATTCCTGTAAATGAGGCTAATTGATAAATTGGAAATTTATTGAAATTGAAGGAATTTAATTAATATATTGAGAATTGTTGTATTTGAAGGAATTTAATTATTTCTGTTGATTAAGAAAAATCATTGTAAATTCTATAAATCATGTTGATCTGGATATTGCTATTTTTATTTTATTTATTATTATTGACTCTTAGTGAGTGTCAAAGTCGGTCATCTCGTCTCTACCACTTCGAGATTAGGCTTGATACTTACTGGGTACACATTGTTTACGTACTCATGCTACACTTGCTGCACTTTTTGTGCAGGATCTGAGGCAGGTACTAGTAGAGGACCTATCATCGTACATCCACGTTATCCAGAGGCGTAGTGGTGAGCTGCCTTGCTGGGCCGTTCTGTAGTTACCAGTGCCTCTCCTTGTATTTTCGTTCTGTCTATTTTTATTTCAGACAGTATTTGGGGTTTTGTATAATCTACTAGATGCTCATACACTTGTGACACCAAGTCTTGGCACACACATTGGTAGAATTTGGAATTGTATTATTTTCTTGGATTTAAGTTAATCGGTATCTTTTCTAATTTCTTTAATATTGTTAGTAAAATAATAAAATTTCTTAGAAAATTATTCTGAAAATAATTTTTATATGTTAATTTATTTGTTGTCTTGCCTAGTTGTAGTGTTGGGCGTCATCACGACTTACAGGTAAAATTGGGTCGTGACAACATGGTATCAGAGCACTAGGTTCACATAGGTCTCACAAGTTTTAAGCAAACCTAGTAGAGTCTTGCGGATCGGTACGGAGACGTCTGTACTTATCTTCGAGAGGCTATAAGGTGTTAGGAAACTACCTTTTTCATATTCCATCGTGCAATTAATGTAGTGCTAAATATCCTTCTCTTATTCCCTCACAGATAGTGAGAACGTGCTCTAATGAGGTTCCAGACCAGGGAAGAGCTACTCCCCGAGTTGCTAGAGGCCGAGGGATGGCTCCAGCCCGAGGTAGGGCTCCAGCCGTGGTAGGGGGCGAGGACGTCCCAGGACTATTCCAGTTATGCTGACAGTGGGTCCAACAGAGAATCCCATTGTTGAGGAACAGGGTGAGGTTCATGTGGCAGAGCCAGCTCCGGTGGATTTCACATCTGCACCGGAATTTCTGGATGTCATGGGTCGTATGCTGCGGTTCATGGACAATATGACTCAGGCAGGTTTATTTCCGGCAGACCCAACCATATCTCAGGTGGGCGGGGGAGCACAGACCCCTGCCGCGCATGCTCATGGACAGGCAGCCGATGTATATCAGACCTAAGGTGCACTACTTGTGGGTGGAGCCCATCCAGTGGCAGCAGCTACACCTGAGCCCAGGCCAACTACAGCCGATGATCCTTAGAAACTATTGGATAGATGGACTAGACTACATCCTCCTGTCTTTGGGGGTGAGCGACATGAGGATCCCCAAGATTTCATTGATCGGTACAAGGATAGACTGTACAACATGAGGATATTTGAGTCTCATGGGGTAGACTTTACTACTTTTCAGCTAGAGGGCAGAGCCCGTAGATGGTGGCAGTCTTATGTTCTTGGAAAACCAGCAGATTCTCCTCCCATGACTTGGGACAGGTTCACTCGTATCTTCCTAAACAAGTATATTCCACCCTCCTAGAAGGAAGAGTTGAGGTTTCAGTTTGAGCAGCTCCAGCAGGGTTAGATGTCAGCGACCGATTACGAGGCGAGGTTTTCTAAGTTATCTCGCCATGCACTTATGATACTCCCTACAGAGGCGGAGAGAGTGCGGAGTTTTGTTGTGGGTTTACATACTGACATTCAAGCCACTATGGCTCGAGAGATTGAGATGGGTACTTCTTATGAGCTAGCCGTGGAGATAGCCCGCATGATTGAGGGTGTGCGTCAGCGTAGCCGAGAGCAGGTTACTAGAGATAAGCGGTTTAGGCATTCTGGAGAGTGCAGAGGTGCTCCTTTTGGGGTCAAAGGTCAGTTCGTGAGAGGACAGTCCAGCAGGCCCCCATATCCAGCACCACCGCCTCCTCGAGGTGCTCCAGTGTGACCTTATTTCAGTGCTATACCAGAGAGTTCTTGTCGCCCACCAGCTATTCAGGGTCCTTCAAGTGGGTATTCAGTACCCCAGGGCCAGACTCTTAGTCAGCAGGTCATCGCACCGAAGAGTTGTTACGAGTGCGGGGATCCCAATCATATACAGAGATTTTTCCCCAGGCTTCGGGGTAAACTAGTGCAACAGGGTCGGCAGCCTATGATTACCGGACCAGTTGCTCCACCAGTTCTCCGGCCACCAAGAGGTGGAGGAAAGGTGGGTAGGGTCCATCCTAGAGGTGGAGGTCAGCCAGGTGGAGGCCAGCCAGTTGGCGCTCCAACTCGGTTCTATGCTTTTCCGGCCAGACCAGATGCATAGGCCTCAGATGCCGTGATTACAAGTATTATTTCTGTTTGCAGCAAATATGCCCCAATATTATTTGATCCAGGATCTACGTATTCATATGTGGCATCTCTATTTGCTCAATTCCTGGGTATTTCTCGTGAGTCCTTGAGTACTCCTGTTTATGTGTCCACTCTTGTGGGCGATTCTGTTGTTGTGAACCGGATCTACCGGTCCTGTACTATTACATTCTATGGTTATGAAACTAGAGCAGATCTCTTATTGCTTGAGATGACCGATTTTGAAATTATTCTAGGCATGGACTAGTTATCTCCATATCATGTTATTCTAGATTGTCATGCCAAGATTGTTATCTTGGCTATTCCAGCATTTCCTAAGCTGGAGTGGAAGGGTTCGTCTGTTAGTTCATTTAATCGAGTTATTTCTTTTATAAAGGCTCAACACATGGCTGAGAAGGGTTGTTTAGCCAATCTAGCTTATGTTCGGGATACTACTGCAGAGACTCCTGTTATTGATTCAGTGCATGTAGTTCGAGAGTTCTCCGATGTATTTCCTTAAGATCTTCCAGGTATGCCACCTGATCGTGATATTGATTTCTGTATTGACTTGGCTCCAGATACCCAGCCTATATCTATCCCACCATATTGCATGGCTCAGAAAGAATTGAAAGAACAGCTTGAGGAGTTACTAGCCAAAGGGTTCGTCAGACCGAGTGTATCGCCTTGGGGTGCATCGGTATTATTTGTGAAGAAGAAGGATGGAACAATGTGGATGTGTATTGATTATCGCCAATTGAACAAAGTCACTATTAAGAACAAGTACCCATTGCTGCGTATTGATGATCTATTTGACCAGTTGCAGGGTGCTAGAGTGTTCTCTAAGATCGACTTAAGGTCGGGGTACCATTAGTTGAAGATTCGGGATTCGGATGTTCTGAAGACTGCTTTCCAGACTAGATATGGTCATTATGAGTTTCTGGCGATGTCCTTCGGTTTAACTAACGCCCCGACAACGTTTATGGATCTGATGAATATGGTATTCAGGCCATATATTGATTCGTTTGTCACTGTCTTCATTGATGACATTTTTATCTACTCGCGCTGTAAGGAGGAGCACGAGCAGCATATGAGAGTAGTTCTTCAGACGTTGTGGGAACAACAGCTATTTGCTAAGTTCTCTAGATGTTAGTTCTGGATAAAGTCTGTAGCATTTTTAGGGCATATTGTATCGGGCGAGGGTATTAAGGTTGATCCCCAAAAGATTGAGGCAGTTCAGAATTGACATCGTCCCACTTCGGCGACTAAGATCAGGAGTTTTCTGGGTTTACCGGGTTATTATCGTCGGTTCGTGGAAGGTTTTTCATCTATTGTAGCACCTTTGACCAAATTAACCCAGAAGGGTGCTCCGTTCCGATGGTCCGATGATTGTGAGGTGAGCTTTCAGAAGCTCAAGACAGCATTGACTATAACACCAGTGCTAGTGTTGCCTTCTGGCTCGGGGATGTATACAGTGTATTGTGATGCTTCACGCGTTGGCTTGGGTTGTGTATTGATGTAGGAAGGGCGAGTTATTGCATATGCTTCTCGTCAGCTGAAGCCCCAAGAGAAGAATTATCAAGTGCATGATTTGGAGTTAGCTGCGATTGTTCACGCTCTTAAGATTTGGAGGCATTATCTTTATAGGGTGTCTTGTGAAGTTTACACTGATTATCGCAGTTTGCAGCATTTGATCAAGCAGAGGGACCTAAATCTGAGATAGTGCAGATGACTTGAGTTACTAAAAAATTATGATATTACTATCCTGTATCATCCGGGCAAAGCAAATGTAGTTGCAGAGGCCTTGAGTAGAAAGGCAGAGAATATTGGTAGTTTGGCTTTCATTTCAGTAGAAAAGAGGCCATTGGCTTCAGATATTCAGTCCTTGGCCAACAGACTTGTGCGGCTGGATATTTCAGAGCCCAGCCGAGTTGTTGCATATGTTGTAGCTCAGTCTTCACTATTTGAATAGATCAAGGCTAGCCACTATGATGATCCACAATTAATGGTTCTTCAAGAAACGGTACTACGGGGTTGTGCCAAGGAAGTTACTATTGGAGCGAATGGTGTTCTGCGACTCCAGTCTCGTCTATGTGTTCCTAATGTTGATGGACTGAGGAAAAAGATCCTAGAGGAAGCACACAGTTCTCGGTATTCTATTCATCCAGGTGCTACAAAGATGTATCGTGATTTGAGGCAGCATTATTGGTGGAGACGAATGTAAAAGGACATAGTTGAGTATGCGGCTAGGTGTCTAAATTGTCAGCAAGTTAAATATGAGCACCAGAGGCCAGGTGGCCTACTTCAGCAGATGACTATACCGGAGTGGAAATGGGAACGCATCACTATGGACTTTGTAGTTGGGTTGCCGCGGACCTTGCGGAAGTTCGATGCAGTTTGGGTCATTGTTGACAGGTTGACCAAGTCAGCACATTTCATTCCGGTTGTGACTACGTATACTTCAGAGAGGTTGGCCCAAATTTATATTCAGGAGATAGTTTGGTTGCACAGTGTGCCAATTTCCATCATATCAGATAGAGGTCCTCAGTTTACTTCGCATTTTTGGAGAGCAGTACAGAGTGAGTTGGGGACCAATGTAGAGCTCAGCACAGCCTTTCATCTGCAGACCGACGGGCAGTTAGAGTGGACAATTCATATTTTGTAGGATATGCTCAGGGCCTGTGTGATTGACTTTGGAGGTTAGTGGGATCGTTTCTTGCCTTCGGCCGAGTTTTCTTATAACAACAGTTACCAATCCAGCATCGAGATGGATCTATTTGAGGCTTTATATGGTCAGCGATGTCGTTCGCCCATCGGATGGTTTGAGCCCGGTGAGGCTAAGTTATATGGTACTGATTTGGTGAAGGATGCCTTAGAAAAGGTAATGCTAATTCAGGAGCAACTTCGTACAGCATAGTCCAGACAGAAGAGTTACGCAGATCAGAAAGCGCGTGATTTATCATTTATGGTAGGTGAAAAAGTTCTCTTGAAGGTTTCACCGATAAAGGGAATCATGAGATTCGGGAAGAAGAGCAAGTTGAGCCCAAGGTTTATAGGCCCATTTGAGGTGTTGAGACGAGTTGGGGAGGTTGCTTATGAGCTTGCCTTGCCTCCCAGTCTATCAGGAGTTCATCCGGTTTTCCATGTATCTATGCTCCGGAAGTATCATGCTGACCTATCACATGTGTTAGATTTCAGCACATTTTAACTAGATAATAGTTTGGGCTATGAAGAAGAACTAGTTACCATTGTTGATAAACAGGTTCACCAGTTAAGGTCCAAGAGGATTTCTGTAGTAAAAGTCTAGTGGAGGGGCCAACCAGTCGAGGAAGCGACTTGGGAGGCCGAGAAAAACATGAGGAGCAGATATCCACACTTATTCAACACTCCAGGTATAATTCTAAACTCGTTCAAGGACGAACGTTTGTTTAAGAGATGGAGAATGTAATGATCCAACCGGTCATTTTGACTTTTAGAACTCCGTTCCCCTAAATAAAACTCCATGTATGTGCTTTTAATGATTTATGACTTGCGGGGATGGTTGGTTCGGGATTTGAAAGTGTTCGGGTTGAAATCGGAACCCTTGGTTCCTTAAGTTAGCCTTAAAATGCCAAGTTTGACTTTGGTCAATATTTTGAGAAAACGTCCCCGGAATCGGGATTTGACGGTTCCAATTGCTCCGTATGGTGATTTTGAACTTAGGAGCGTGTTCGGAATTTTATTTGGAAGTTTGTAGTTAAATTAGGCTTGAAATGGCTAAAACAAGAATTTAAGTTTGGAAGTTTGACCGTGGAGTTGACTTTTTGATATCGGGGTCAGAATCCAGTTTCGAAAATTTTCATATCTCTGTTATATCATTTATGACTTGTGTGCAAAATTTGAGGTCAATCAGACATGATATGTTTCGGTAACGAATGTAAAAATTGAAAATCTTAAGTTTCATTAAGCTTGAATTGGAGGATGATTCGTGGTTTTAGCGTTGTTTAGTGTGATTTGAGGGTTCGACTAAGTTCGTGTGATGTTTTGAGACTTATTGGTACAATTGGTTGAGGTCCCGAGAGGCTGGAGTGAGTTTCAGACGGCTAACATATCACTTTTGGCTTTTGGGAAACTGCTGATAGTTGCTGGTATTTTTCTTCTGATTTCCTTATACGCGATCACGTAAGTTGGTCTGCGATCGCGTAGCGTAAATTGGGCAGAGGCGACTTTGTTCTACGTGATCGTGTGAGATAGTCTGTGATCGCGTAGGCTTGTTTGAGGCAGTGATGTTTTGTTCTTCGCGATCGCGTAAATAGGGTTGTGATCGCGTAGGCATGGGAATTTGGTATTCGCGATCGCGTGGAGGAGGTCGTGTTCGCGTAGAGTAAGTGGAGCAGCAAGGAAGGGCCACACGTTTGTGCTTCGCGGTCGCGTGAAATGGTTTGCGATCGCGTGGGCTGTAGGTTTGAACTTCGCGAATGCGTGGCATTGTTTACGATCGCGTAGGGTTATTTTCTGGGCAGTAAAATTTGTGCTACGCGATCGCGTAGAGGAAATCACTAGGCAGATAGTTTAAGTTTTGAAAATCGGACTTCGTCCCATTTTCTATTTTTAACGATTTGGAGCTTGGATTTAGACGATTGTTTGGGAGATTTTCAGAGAAAATAACGGGGTAAGTGTTCTTAACTCAATATTGGTTAAATTACCCGAATCCATCACTGTTTTTATCATTTAATTGGTGAATTAAGTTGGAAAAGTTTGAAAACCCTCTTGGATAGATTTGAGGATTTGAGGGCCGAATTGTTATTGGAATTTAGTAATTTTGGTATGGGTAGACTCGTGGTTGAGTGGGCGTTCATATTTCGTAACTTTCGTCGGATTCTGAGACGTGGGTCCCATGGGCTATTTTTTAGTTAATTTCGGATTTTTATTGAAAAATGTAGTGTTTTCTTATGGAATTGATTCCTATAATTTTTAGTGATTGTATCAAATTATTCATGGCTAGATTCGAGCCTGACAGAGTCGGATAATCGAGAAAAAAGGCCTTCTAGTGGATTAAATTGGAGCAAATTGAGGTAAGTCTCTTGTCTAATCTTGTAAGGGAAAAATTACCCCATAGGTAATTAAATTAATAATTGTTGCTAATTGTGGGGACTACGTACGCACCAGGTGACGAGAGTCCGTGCGTAGCTACTATTAATGCTAAAGTCCGGGTAGTTTAGAACTCAAAAGCATGAATTACTTGTGAAATTTGTATTCTTTACTTGATTAAAATTATTTGATATGTATATATATATTGTGAATTGTTAGGTAAAAATATTAAAATATGAAAATCTCATATGCTTAATTTTGTTGTTTAAATTAATTATTGTTAAAATAAATTGTCCATCCTCCCGAATTTATCTTATAATAAATATACTCTCCTTCCGGAGGTACATAAGAAAATGCCCTCCTTTCTTGTGGAGCGGGATGAACGCCTCAGCAGGATAGATGCATCTATGGATCACGCCGCACGTCCCTCGGCAGTGTACACGACACTCTGGATCGAGCCGTACGACCTCGGCATAAATCGTGTCTAATAATAATAAATACACGATACTTTGATAGTTTACTACAGCTTGTGAAGCTAATTGATAAATTGGAAATCTTTGAAATTTAAAGAATTAATTATCTTTATTTGTTAAGGAATTATTGTTATTCCTGTAAATGAGGTTAATTGATAAATTGGAAATTTATTGGAATTGAAGGAATTTAATTAATATATTGAGAATTGTTGCATTTGAAGGAATTTAATTATTTCTACTGGTTAAATAAAATCATTGTAAATTCTATAAAACATGTTGATCTAGATATTGTTATTTTTATTTTATTTATTATTATTAACTCTTAGTGAGTATCAAAGTCGGTCATCTCGTCTCTACCACTTCGAGATTAGGCTTGATACTTATTGGGTACACGTTGTTTACGTACTCATGCTACACTTGCTGAAACTTTTGTGCAGGATCTGAGGCAGGCACTAGTGGAGGACCTATCATCATACATCCACGTTATCCAGAGGCGTAGTGGTGAGCTGCCTTGCTGGGCCGTTCTGTAGTTACCAGTGCCTCTCCTTGTATTTTCGTTCTGTCTATTTTTATTTCAGACAATATTTGGGGTTTTGTATAATCTACTAGATGCTCATACACTTATGACACCAGGTCTTGGCACACACATTGGTAGAATTTAAAATTGTATTATTTTCTTGGATTTAAGTTAATCGATATCTTTTCTAATTTCTTTAATATTGCTAGTAAAATAATAAAAATTTTTAGAAAATTATTCTAAAAATAATTTATATATGTTAATTTATTTGTTGGCTTGCCTAGCTGTAGTGTTGGGCGCCATCACGACCTATAGGTAAAATTGGGTCGTGACAACTCCACCTCCATTCATCGGACATCTTCTTCGTCCTAAAAATGACGTTAAACAGCCTAGTGAGCAACTCCAAACCTATCATACCCGCATTCTTCCAAAATTCCACAGGTATTTCATCTGGCCCATTAGCTCTTGAAAGTACAAGAGATGTGGGGGGGGGAGGGGTAAATTGTAGCATGTTAAAAATTTCTAGTCGACTATGGTATGCACTCAATCGACCAATGCGGAGACAGTCTGGACAATAATGTTAGTACTTCAATTCAATCAAATACCGATCTCAACAAACAGTAATTGCTTATAATAACATATGAAAGCAGTAAGGTAAATGGCACCAGGAATTTTATACTGGTTTGGAACCAATGTGGTATCCTACTCTGGTATCCTTGGGTTGCAAGGATGCTATCTCTTGATCTCTTTGTAATATGAGTTGTGTACAGCTTGTGTGATTCCAACGTTCACCACCAACGTTTACAAGGTTGGTTTTCACTCGCTCACCAACAATGAACAAGGGTTGGTTTTAACACGCTCACCAACAACGACTCTTTGATTTTCACTCGCTCACCAAAGTAACGAATAATGACATAACCTCTAAGGACACACTGCCTCTCTAATATTTTTCAGTCTCTCTTCTCTCTTTTGGGTACACAGTAAATCTATTAAAAGTAAATCGCAATGCTTGTTAAGAGTAGAATAAAGAACTTGTAGTTGGATAGACAATTGTATAGAAGGCTGCATGTTTGATCCTTGAGTTCGCCTATCTTCTTATAGGAGAGTTGTTTATTGAGAACTGTTTGTAGATTGGTCTTTGATTGATGCCCACAATATTTTACTGATAATTGATTCAAGAAAGGTGCCTCTGATTCCTTCACAGGAGATGGGCTAGATTACTTAATCCAGGGAGTGCTTCATGCTCCATGCCCGAAATCCAAGGAGTGCTCCGTGCTTTATTGAAGAAAGGGGCATCACTCAAATTGTCTCCCATTATGTTGTGTTTCCCACTCAAATTGTCATGCTCCATGCTTTATTAAAGAAAGGGACAACACTCAAATTGTCTCTCATTATGTTACTTCACTTTGTTTCTGGATCTTCTTTGAGTTACTACAATTAACAAGACAAAGTGAGTCAACTTGATTTGCCTTATTTTCATCATTGAACCTTAAGTGTAACACAGCTTTCATTCTGGATATCATATTTCTTCATAGTCAATTCCGAACAACTACTTCTACCAATCCATGAAATATTCAGTCACAAATATTCTTGCCCTTATGAGCTGCTCCTTAAATTATTCCATGTTATCTCCTTCTAATAAAATATTCCTTCATTTTTGAATTTCCTTCTATGGTATCTTAAGACTTTAGTGTTGTATTTGATTGTGATAGTAAAATAATACTAGTGACCCACGTCACATTCTTTTGCCCATTTGATATTTTCTCAATTCATCCCTCCTTTATGCTTTCCAGTTTCCATCTTGGTTGATGTGCCCATTCAGTCTTGCTAGATTAGCAAGCAGAATTCTCTTCCTCATCTTCATTCCTTTTACTTCAATGATGATTTCATAAAAGTTTCTTTTCCATATTTGTCTAGGTCTTCATCAAAATAATCTTTCTTTGTAAATGTCTTCATTCTTATTTTGTCCAAGTCCTTACACAACTAACAAGCCTGTATAAAATAAATTTACCATAAGTAAATGTTCTTTGATTAAGATATGTTGGTTTAATATCATCAAAATCTGTATGTGAAACCTTGGGCCTAACAGTTCTACCCCTGTGCATCTTACGCATAGCCCCCTCGACCTCCTCTACTCTTATGCGCCTACAATACCCAAAATCATTGCGCATCTCGGAGTACTCCAAGTTGCCCAGCACAATGTCCCTACCACCCTCTTCGTTCAGGAGTTTATGGAAATATGCCTGCCATCTTCGTCTAACCTGAGCCTCTTCCATCAAAACTCTACCTTCCTCATCTTTGATACACTTAACTTGATCCAGATCACGGGCCTTCCTCTCTCTCTCACCTTGATTAGCCTGTATAGCTTCTTGTCCCGGCCTTTGGCCCAAAGCTCTTCATACAAACGGCCAAACGACGTAGTCTTAGCCGTAGTAACCGCTAACTTTGTCTCCTTCTTAACCCTCCTATACCCCTCCATGTTCATCCTCTTCGCCCCCTCATCCATGCTCTCTATAAGCGTCAAGTACGCTGCTTATAGATACATTGATGTCAAAAAATCCAAAAATTAGATACATTGATTACTATATTCTGAATAATATTATTTCTTAATGAAAGGTAGTATTTCACAAACTGAAGCATATTTCCAAACAAATAGTACTACATTTTTCCTTTCCGTATTTGTCTACATAATCACCACTAACCTAATAAATTACTTCACCAACCTTCCAATTCCCCTCATAATAAAATAGATCCAAAATCAAAATTTAATGAGTTAAATGTTTAAACTCATCATATTTTTTAAATTATGAGTTTAAATTTAATATTTTTAAAAATTTAATAAATTTTTACACGTACATTTATGTTTCTTGAAAAAAAAAATGAATTCGAACTTATTAGTTTAGAGCTACATCTGTGCCTCTATAATTACTTGCAAGCAACAAGTAGCAACCTCTTTTCTTGAACGCAACAAACCAACTTTTCTCATCCCAAATATCCTTTCTCCAACACTAAAACCTGCCAAACTCATAATTTAATCATTCAAAACCATATTCATATCGAAAAAGGAGAAAAGGATAACGGGAGACATGCAAAACCAGTCTTACCTCCTATTGATTATTTGATTACAATATATCTATTCTAAATTCATTAAATATATTTAAATACTTGTCCCATTTTCGCTTTAAAAATAGTAGGTTCAATAAAATTCATTGCTAAAGGCCAGAACAGCTTATGTGTCTTACTGTTCGCTGCAGAATTCTAAAGTAGGGAATTCTAGAATATTATTATTATTTTTAGAATAGAATTGAATTTTAGTATATTCAATCGTGCTTATCCATACTTCCTTAGCTGATACATATCATACGTCAGTTTTAACCATAGAGAACCATATCGTTATCTGATCCAAACTTCTGACTTTTTCTATTTTCCGAATCCCTATGTTTCTATTAAATCCATCTCTGCCATTGCAGTGATATATTAATTTATTGTTATCACCTTCTTGATTTATTGGTCCCTCTGTGTTTTCCATATATTGAAGGAAAAAACATTAACTTTATAAAAATTTGTAGTTTTGCTGGTTGATTCCTACTACCCCTTTCGACATTGATTTTGTGGGTTACAAAAAAATTGAATCTCGATGTCAAAAATTGATCTTTCTATTTCTTTTTACATGGAAAATTGATTTTTGGGGGTATTAAGGATTCTTTTGTCGATTGATTTGGTGCTTTTTTGCCAAGTTCTTGTCGGTCTCTGAGCTGAATTGCCATAATTTCACAAAAAGAAAAGGCTAAAAGAGAAAGGTTGGGAGTTTCTTTCTTTGACTTTCAGAAATTGAGGTATTTTCTTTGATCTAATTCTTGCACATACTTAGCTTGTTAATTTCGATTCCCTTAAATCCTGTGAATAACCTTTGTTTTCCCTATTGTCAAAAAATTAATCCTTTTCACTTTCCTTGACACTCAGAAGTTAGTACCATCTTTGTTGTGCTAAATCTTGTGAATAACCTTTAGCTTAGAATTTTAGGTATCTGTATATTGGGTTCTCTTAACTTTTAGCTGAGAAACCTCCTCTAGGATTAGTCTCCCTTTTCATTGAGATGGATATAAGTAATGAGGCTACTATTGACTTCTTTTCGATTGGACCTACTACGATATTGGGTCGAACAATCGCCTTTAGAGTGTTGTTCTGCAAATCAATTTCACAGTTGAGGCATCACCTGTTTCATTTCTTGATATATTACTTGTACAAGTTCAAGAATGGTTTGTCATACTACTTGACACCCTTGATTTCGTGGTTGCACCCTCGTAATCCACAAGGGATATTGGCATTGGTAACGCTTCTCGCCTTCTTGTTGAGGCGATACACGAATGTAAAAATCAAGGCTGAGATGGCTTATAGGAGGAAGTTTTGGAGGAATATGATGAGATCTGCATTGACTTATGAGGAGTGGGCTCATGCTGCCAAGATGCTAGATAAAGAGACCCCTAAAATGAATGAGGCAGATCTTTATGATGTAGAATTAGTTCGAAATAAACTCCAAGAGCTTCGACATCGTAGGCAAGAGGGTTCTCTGAGGGATATCATATTCTGTATGAGAGCTGACCTTGTTAGGAATCTTGGTAATATGTGCAATCCAGAACTTCACAAGGGAAGGCTTCATGTGTCTAGACTTATTAAGGAATATATTGATGAGGTTTCAACTCAGTTGAGAATGGTATGCGACTCTGATTCAGAGGAGCTTCTGTTGGAAGAGAAGCTTGCTTTCATGCATGAAACAAGACATGCCTTTGGTAGGACAGCTTTGCTTTTAAGTGGAGGTGCCTCTCTAGGAGCTTTCCATGTGGGTGTGGTGAAAACACTTGTAGAACACAAGATGATGCCACGGATAATTGCTGGTTCAAGTGTCGGCTCGATTATGTGCTCCATTGTTGCAACTCGATCTTGGCCTGAGCTCCAGAGTTTTTTCGAAGACTCCTGGCACTCTTTGCAATTTTTCGATCAGTTGGGTGGGATTTTTACTATTTTCAAGAGGGTCATGACCCAGGGTGCTGTACATGAGATCAGACAGCTGCAGGTGATGTTGCGTAATCTCACGAATAATCTTACTTTCCAAGAAGCCTATGACATGACTGGTAGAGTTCTGGGGATTACTGTTTGCTCGCCTAGGAAACATGAACCTCCTAGATGCTTGAACTACTTGACTTCACCTCATGTTGTTATATGGAGTGCTGTGACCGCTTCTTGTGCCTTTCCTGGTCTCTTCGAAGCTCAAGAACTTATGGCAAAGGATAGAAGTGGAGATCTTGTTCCGTATCACCCGCCATTTCATTTGGGTCCTGATGCCGCTTCTGGTGCATCTGCTCGTCGGTGGAGGGATGGTAGCTTGGAGGTTGATTTGCCAATGATGCAGCTAAAGGAACTCTTCAACGTCAATCACTTCATTGTGAGCCAGGCGAATCCGCATATTGCTCCACTACTAAGGATCAAAGAGTTTGTAAGAGCTTATGGAGGCAACTTTGCTGCCAAGGTATGGACTTCTATTTCCGTGATATGGTCTTGATCTCTTTGCTGATGCTTCCTCTATCTCTTGTACATGTATTCGTGTCATTGCAACAAAATTTTAGAGCACTTTAAAATGCTTTCGGTGGTTGTTGTATCTTGAGTTAGTTTTAGCTAGTAATCGACTCTGTAACTATAGGTAGGGGCTGTATAGCTCAGGCCTAACCGCAGTAAGCCTTATTCTGTTTTTTATAAGGAGGTAGACTTCAAACTTATGCTGATAAGGAACTAGTCTTACTCCCTCATTAAGCTTCTTCAAGCATCTACTGAAATTGGTGATGTGACTAACTTTAAGGAATCATATGCCGAATCATATGCTGGATAGGGTTCGTGTAAATCATAGTGATCAGTTTGCTAATAAACGATCTTTTTCTTGGAAAATTCATCTATCAGTTTGCAGCTCAAAGTGGTGGTGAAAATGTAATCAAGCAAGATTCATCTGTTGATGCTCTTTATTAGTATATTTTAGGTGCTAGAGTAACAGAATTAGTCTGTGAACCTATATATAACCGTGAATGTAATATAAATCTACCCAACCAAATTGCCGTTGTTCCATGGACCAACTGATCACGTCTTCACAAGGTATAATCAGTTCCAGTTCTACGGTTTAGAGTTTAGACATCAAATGCTTAGGCTGTGTAGTCCTCGTTGGTGGTTGTAACTAATAATTGCTAGTTCATAATTTATCCTTGCATGCTCCTAGCTTTGCTGTTATATATGTTTTTTAGACAAAGATTTAAGCAGAGCCATTGTAACATCAAGTATTTGGCCATGCAGCTTGCTCAACTTACTGAAATGGAGGTGAAGCACAGATGCAATCAGGTATTAGAACTTGGTTTTCCTTTGGGAGGATTAGCAAAGCTTTTTGCTCAAGAATGGGAGGGTGATGTAACTGTAGTAATGCCTGCCACTCTAGCTCAGGTATGTCCACGAGCAATTTTTCTTTTTGCAACTAAAAAAGAAGTTCATTTTTTATGGCTATAATACAAAGCCCATTGAACTTACAGAGTGATCAGCAATTCGACTCGTGTAATTGAGAAATATTGTGATTGCTATACTGTTGAATGGAATAGGAAATAATCGCCTCGATGGAACTGAAAACACTAGTGGGAATGCTAAATGCTGGTTGACTAGTAGTTTATTCTGTATATTTTCAGGTCAAAGCATTTGCTAATCTAAACACACACACACCCTGCTTTTTAAACCGTCATAATTAGCTTATTTAAACTTGCTAATTTAAACCCTCTTAATTAGCTATTTATCCTTAGGCTATTTGGTAAATATCATATCTGGTCTAAGCTGATTCTGCTGTGAATGTCTAAAAGTTGCTTTCCGTTCCCAAATTTGTGGAACTCTAGTTGAGAATTGTCAAATCATGTTCATAAGAATATTTCTGTTTTTTTCAAAATAAGTTCTACTATGAAGAACTGTAGGTTGGCTTGATAACTGACCTTTTTCCCAAATTTTGTTTGTGATACAGTACTCAAAAATCATACAGAATCCGTCTACTCTGGAGCTGCAAAAGGCAGCAAATCAAGGAAGAAGGTGCACTTGGGAAAAACTCTCAGCCATGAAAGCAAACTGTGGAATTGAGCTTGCACTTGATGAATGTGTTGCTATACTGAACCACATGCGTAGACTGAAAAGGAGTGCCGAGAGAGCGGCTGCTGCTTCACATGGCTTGGCAAGCACTGTTAGATTTAACGCTTCCAGAAGAATTCCTTCTTGGAATTGCATTGCACGAGAGAATTCAACAGGCTCCCTCGAAGATTTTCTTGTGGATGTTGCTGCTTCACATTATCAAGGAGGCAGTGGTTCAGGGGCGCATGTTAACCGTAATTGGCGAACACACCGGAATGCACATGATGGTAGTGACAGTGATCCGGAAAATGTGGACCTTAATTCTTGGACAAGATCGGGTGGTCCTTTGATGAGGACAACATCAGCTGATAAGTTTATTGACTTTGTCCAGAACTTGGAAATCGGTTCGCGATTGAACAAAGGATTGACTATTGACCTCAACAATATTGTTCCTCAGATGGCAGGCAGGGACCATTTCTCCCCGAGCCCAAGAGTAACAACACCTGATAGAAGTTCAGATACTGAATTCGATCAAAGAGATTTCAGTTATAGGGTCCCCGCGAGTAGTTCAAGCATTATGGTAGGCGAAGGTGACCTTCTGCAGCCTGAAAGAACTAACAGCGGTATTGTCTTCAATGTGGTAAGGAAAGGAGACTTGACTCCATCAAACAGAAGCCTCGATTCAGAAAATAATAGTTCCGTGCAGGACGCAGTTGCTGAGTGCGTGCAACTTGAAAGTCCAGAAAAGGAGATGGATATTAGCTCAGTATCCGAGGATGGTGAGAACGATGCTGGGCAAGGAAGTAGGGTAAATGAAGTTGATTCTAGTGAAAATCGTTCATCAATCGGTGATGGCAACGATAAGCAAGTTATTGATACTTGAGAAACGGGGTTCGTGTAGCTTTGATTATTCAACACAGGCCATTCAAATTCTTTTTTCATACTCAATGGAGCTTCTTTCAAAATGGGATCTAGAAATATATACCTTGGAGTTTCAGAGCTAACACACGCAGAATTGGGGTTGTAAATAGTGCAAGTAGCAAATCTGTAATAATTGTTTAGTGTACTCATCACCCTTCTGCTAGTTCAAAGTGGCTCAGTTCAATACAAATTCAAAACTTTTGTTATTTGTACAGAATTTATTTTTGCTCTTTCTTCTCTGTCTTATTTAATCTCTTCTTCTCTCTTTCCTGCATTTTCAAGTTACTATTATAGAGTTGATCTCATGGTTTGCTTGTTCACTTTAAAAGTACTAGGAAGGATAGAAGAAAAGAAAGCAGTTGCCTGACTCAAAACTCATAACGTCTAAATTCTGAAGTCATAATGTCTACGTCTAAATTCTGAAGTCATAACGTCTAAATTCTGAATTCGTCGCGATCCGACTCACTTTTTTTTTCCCTTAGCAAAGCAGTTGCCTATGTCTCTGCATTTGGAAGAGTTGCATGTGCAAATTGTCTGCCACTGAGGTGTTTTAAGCCCTGGCATGGGGATTTCCAGTTGTAAAAGTAATGTAGCTTTAAATATGCCTTCAAATCTGATACTAGGCTCCACTTTGCTCATCATAATAAGGTACTTATAGCTTTATAGCATATTTAACTGAAAGTAATGTTAGTTTTAGGGTCAATAGTACAAGTGGGGTTGTTTGACTTACATACACGCATAATTAATTGAAGAATGAAATATGAAATGGTACAAGTGGGATTGTTACACTCAGAAAAATGAAATATTAATCTAAGAATTAACCTAATAGTCGTCCACCTAATCTCTCTATATATATACCGGTTAAAAAAAATAATGGTTAAAAATTAAAGAAATATCCGATCATGGGGCAGCCAAGAACCACTATGAAGAAAGTCCAATTCCATAAAAATCAGGTCAAAAATAGCACCATAGCACACAAAACAAGAAATCTCCACTACAAAGTTGTATAATTTCCATGTGATAAAATTTTAAAATATTAATTCAATTAGAAAGAATTCATACGTCTAGCAACGAACCCAAAAAATAAAATTATCTCGTGGGCAATTCAGAATTCCCAAGAACTGTGGTTGGAAGGGCACAAGAATAAACTTGTGACTAATTAGGACATGTTTCGACAATACAAATAAAGTAATTTGGGATAAATGAAGATATTGTTGTTAGCATTATTGTAATTTTGATTTAGTTGTCCAAAAGCAAACAATTGCATGTTCATTGTTAGGCCATAGTCAAAAAAAGGTTGAAATGAGTTGTCTGTCTGATAGTGAGGTGCTAGTGTACTTAGACAAGTGAAGATCAAAAGAAACAGACTAATGACTAAACCTTTTCCCAACGCTATGACCATTTGTTTGGACCAAAAGTTTTGTTCGGTGTTGATAGATGCAGTTTTATCCCTTATACAGTAGAATTAGAGGTGGTAAAATAGTTAAAATAAAACGGTTATCCACTCATATTATCCATTAAAAAATGGGTTGGATAATAAATTTTTTTAAAACGGGTCGAATATGGATAAAGACCATAATATCCACTTAGAAAATGGTTAACCAAATAGATAACTAATGTGTTTAACCTTTATATTCGTAAAGCTTTAAATTGAGGGTTCCTCAAGTTTGGTAGACTAGGAATTCTCCTAACAATGATCATATTAAGAAGCCATGGATAATATAGTTATCCATATTATCCGCCGGATAACCCATTTTTTATCCGTCTCAAATACGGGTCGGGTCGGGTCGGATAAATTATCCATTTTTGAATTATCTGTTTACGACCTGCTGGTATCTTACCCAACCCGACCGTTTGACGCCCCTAACTATAACTAATATCTTCTCCATTTTCATTTTTCAAAAAGAGGATTAGTCATGAGATGGTATAAGTTGTGGTTAAGAAATGGTGTACTTTCTTGGTGGCCCCTAATTTCACATGGAAGCTAGAAGATCCTATATTAATGAGACCCTTAATCCAATATTCGAAATTGTCAAAAGCAGCTGCTCAACAGAATTATGGAAAAGGTAGAGAGATGGAAAAGGATGAAACATTTTGATACATATATAAATTGTCTTCTTTTTCTTTATGCCAAAAGAATTAGTAGCAGATGCATATCAAAGTAAAAGGTAAGTTCTACAAAATAATTATAAAATTGATAATGTTATATGGTACGTAATAAATATTGGACCACTATCGTGCAACATATTTGTTAGATCCAAATTTCAATAATGAAATATAACATGTCTCTATCCAGGAGCAAAGGAAGACGAGCAAGACTATCAAAGATATGTGTAGAAAGACGTGAAAGGGAGGAGTAAAAGAAAAGAAGGAAAAGATCTCCTAACAACTCAAGCGAAGGAAGAAAAGAAAGTAAGATCCAAAATTAAAGGAGTTCAAGACTACTAAGAATTCGCCTATCATAACCACCGAAGAACTTAAGATACGCATCTAAAAGGAAAGCTGTTAAACTCCGAAATCAAAGGACTAATCAAAAGTTGTTCGTTGAAGTGGGATTCACTCGCAGATGGAAAGTTCTATCAAGCCCGCCGGTCAAGATTCAAATCAAGGAGGCTCCACACTTATTCTTGGAAGGAATCAATTATGATTCACTTCCAAGGATCAATACCCTTAGGACTGCAATCTCTCAAGATCTACCACAGTTAAATCAAAGCAGATCTCTCAAGGTGTATATATATTACACAACGGCAAAGAGGAGCAGCATACTTTGATCAAACCAATTTCGTGCTCATTGTTCTACTCTAAATAAGCATGGTAATCTAAGTATGATTTACTGTGTAACCAGTATAGAGAAAAAATAGAGAAAAATATTGGTGAGACATTGTATCAAATTACATCGAGTGTACTTAGAACCAAAACGGCAGTTGGTATTCGTGATAACATCAACATACTTGTACAAAGTTTTAAAATAGCTTTGAAGAGAGAAACCTCTTGTAACCCAAGGGGACTAGAGTAGGATTCACGCTCAATCTAAACCAGTATTTGATATGCGGTTATACAAATTAAAAAATAATTATATTAGTCAAAAGGTACGAGTAACATGCAGTAAGAATAAAAATAAAAAAAAAGTTTTCGACTTATAAATATATGGTTTCATAAGTATAAAACTATAACAATTGAAGGCGTTAAAAAGAATAATTAAATAGACCTCAAATCACAAGACAGAAAGTTGTTTCGGGAGACTTGAAAGGCTAAAATTGGGTCACTTTTGACGGTAAAACAGTGTGCTAATTCATTTCGGCGTGCCAATTATCTGTTGGTAGAAAAGCCCAAAAGGTCCACAATTTCTTTAGCTTTTTCCAAAATAGCAGAAGCATGCGCCCTCTAAAACTAAAAGCTCCTTTTCTTTTGCTTTTGTTTCCTCCCCTGGCCTATCTTTTACTGAACACTTTATCCTATAACTATTATAGCCAGTTTGGCTAAAAAAAATTGTCAAATGTTTTTTTTTTTTTTTGGAGAAACAGATTTTGAGAAGCAGAAAAATGTAGCTTATTTCTAAGAAGCACTTTTTAGAAAAATACACTTAGAAGCAGTTTTTAAAAGCTTGGTCAAACACTAATTACTGCTCAAAAGTAATTTTTAAATTAATTAGTCAAACACAAACTGATTCTCACCAAAAGTACTTTTCTGAAAAGCAATTTTGAAAAAATCGCTTATCAAAATAAGCAAATTTTAGAAGTTTGGCCAAACAAGGTATTAGAGTGGTCAAATATGGAAAGATTCACGAGAAATCTTCAAAATAACCTAAATTTGGATTACAATTTATCTTAAGAGATAATAAGGGTAAGTTTTCAACTATCAAACTAGTATAATGTTTAGATTTATTCTTATAATACTTGATTAAATACACAAATAAGAAAATAGGTGGAAATTCTGAGGTGCACTAAATTTTATCCGATTTAGTTAGCTCTAGACCTAAAAGCAGAAGCCTTCAAATGCTTAAATCAAATGCAAGGATTGTGTATCAACATAAATTACTTAAATCCCATACTGAATAAATCTGCAGATAATAAATAAATATATCAAACTTAGAAATCCCATGTGGATGAAAACTGTAAACTGATTACAAGTTATGATCATTGACTGAAGAAAGAATAGGGAATCCAACGCCAAGATTTGGTGCAATGAATGAGTTGGAAATCATACTTAGAACAGAAGATGCTTCTCTTATATGATTTCTGTACCTAAAATTAACGTAATCTCAATCATTGGAAATGATGATTATCATTCACACACCTACAAAATTAATTAATCTTGTAACGTATTTGACATATTTTCATTGACCTCTGGACTGTCTTAACGTAAGATGTTACGATAATTTCAACAGTTTGTGGTATTTTGGAAAGAAAAAACTGTGCATTATATTTCTAACAATTTATAACAAAAATAATTTTTCGAAGTAATAATTATAAACCATTGTCTTCCAGTTGTTGCACCAACCGACTCACATGTAGTACTGGCGCTTTTAAATGTAGAATTATAGTGTTGCCAAACTTTTGAAGTTGTTTAAAGTTTTTAGTCATCCTACAAAATAAAAATAATGAGAGTAATAGGATAAAAATAATAAGCTAGAAATCCTTAAGAGTAACCAAGTAAAGAATTAGTGAGAAACTACAAATATTGAACTAACCTGCCAATTATTAATCTAAAAATACTGGTTAAAAATACCTTTTGTTGTTTTCCTCTGGTGTACACCAGCATCATCCTATCACAATCTTGATAGTCAATGCGAAAATACTTAAACACCCTTTAATTTGCCCGAGAGAAAAGGTCAAAGAATATTCACTTTCGAAAAAATGAGTACACTTTCCAGTAAACTTTTTCTATATATATATGGCAAGTAGCAAGGATTATGCCCAGAGGCGGATGTATACGGGTTCAACTGAACCCATAACTTAAATTTATGTATAAAACTTCGCTAAAATTGTAATAAATAGTAAACATGAACCCATAACTAAAAAAATATAATGGTTCAATGCTAAAAATCTTAAAAGTTGAACGCATAAAGTTAAAAGCCTAGATCTGTGTATGAGATCATGTCGTTTTCCCAATATAAAGAAAGAGAAGAATTCTAATCCAACTTTAGTTCGAATAATATTTATTGGTATATGAACTTTATATCAAACCAATTAAATTTAAGTAACTATAATTAAGTTATAGAACTCTACGTGCAAATACATATTATATTTTTATTGATTTGGTGTAAACATCTAATGCAAGTAAATAATCATATTATGCGAGTAATTTTTTACCATTTTTTATTTTTTCTACAAATAATAAGTCAATTTTTTTTTTTTGCACTAGTTATTTCAAGAATAAATATATAAGTAATCAAGAAACTTTAAAATGGGACATAAGCATGAAATTTTAAGTCAGAAGAGAACACATTTTCCTTTCCAGCAGTTCTTTATTGGGTTAAAAACGGGCTTAACTTAATTTCTGTGTTTGCAGAAGATTGTGATTTGAGTAATCATCACATGAATAAGTTTAAGGGGTTGTTTAGCAAATACCCATGGGGCGGAAAGTATTTACCAGCCCCTACCCACTTTATTTTACCCTACTAATTTTTTTTTAGGGAAAAAAGGGCCAAATATACCCCTCTACTTTGTTATATTGTTCATATCTATCCTTCGTTATACTTTGAATCCAAATATACCCATGCCGCTATACTTTGGGTTCAAATATACTGCTCATTTAAATGGAGGGACACGTGTCATCGTCCTATTGGCCAAACCTAAATATCTCCTAATTAATTAAAAAGACTCATTACCCATATCTGAAAAGCAATTTTCTAAAGCAATTTTTTTTTGTAAAAACAGGAAAAAACTTAATTTTTTTTTTTACTAAAAACTAAAAAAAAAACGAAAATATTTTTTTTTTAGTTTTTACAAAACAATGCTTTAAAAAAAACTGAAAACTATTTTCTAAAGCAATATTTTTGTAAAAACTTAAAAGCATTTTTCTAAAGCGTATAAAAGCTAGAAAAAACTGAAATCTTTTTTACTAAAAACTAAAAAAAAAACGAAAATATTTTTTTCCAGTTTTTACAAAAAAATTGATTTAAAAAACTGAAAAATATTTTCTAAAGCAATTTTTTTGTAAAACTGAAAAAAAAACTGAAAAGCAATTTGCTAAAGCAATATTTTTGTAAAAACTGAAAAAACAAATATTTTCGTTTTTTTCAGTTTTTATTAAAAACAAATTCAGTTTCTTCCAGTTTTTACACGCATTAGAAAATTACTTTTCAGTTTAAATAAAAACATTGCTTTAGAAAATATGTTTCAGTTTTTTTTAAAGCAATCTTTTTGTAAAAACTGAAAAAAAAATATTTCTGTTTTTTTCAGTTTTTAGTAAAAAAAAAAATCAGTTTTTTTCCAATTTTTACAAAAAAAAATTGCTTTTCGAATATGGATAATGGTTTTTTTTAATTAACTAGTTACTATGTACATGCGTTGCACGTAAATATTTAGTCAGAACTTTTATGTGAAAGAACAACTAACTAAATTTAGTAACAAATTATTTACAAGATGATATGATCATTGTAAAGTAATTAACGTGATAAAAATACAACAATCATTTAAATGCTAAACATTAATGTTATTACATTAATAGAATACTTGAATTAAAAATGATATCGTCTTAACCTACAAAGACGATCAATTTAATTAAGTTAAGTAATATCTTATTTATAGTGTATAAATATTCAGTGTGGTAGTATCATATCTAAAACTTCTTTATAGAGGTCTTTTTTGGTGTCATATTTCCTTTTATAACTTTGGCTTCTCCATCTCAAAAGTAAAACATATAGTTGTCCATCTTTAAATTACCTCCAAAAAGTATTACTTTTTCACTATTGTACTTTGATATATTTGTGAGGGTTGTCTCAATTATTTATAAAGTTATGTCAAATTAAAATTATGTCGGATATAACCCGAGTAAAATTATACCACTTTAATATATATATTTAACCGCTCCCAAAAATAATAATAGATAAATATTTTTTTTTGTATATATGTGATTATATATATAGTATATATTTTTTAGCTAGCAAATACCTTGGAAAGTTCAAGTTGATTTTCACATTCTATATGAACATCGTAATGTATTTTTGCTTATGTTACAGTGCCGGTCCAATCATTGTGTTTCACTTACTTTAGATTGTTTTAACCTTTCATAACGCATAATACATTAATAATATTATTCTAAAGGATTTTGCTTTTTTATTTGAATATAAATTGATGTAAATCTTGAATTGGAGACAATTGAGCATCTAATGAAAATAAATCAATCAAAAGAAATTTTTTTGTTAAACTTCGATATATAGGAGACTTTGACGAACTTGTTCTTGAAACCTAATCTAACACCAATCGATTTTTTTTGAGAAATTTGTAAAGCAATCAATTACTCATACTGATGTAAAAATAAATAAATTAAAGAGCACAATCTCATATGTATTATTAGAATCACTTTTTATCATGTAAAAGAAACATATTCATATAAACTTGCCCCTATTTTTTAATCCTTTAAAATTAGATTTTATATTTTAAAAAATTACTATTTAATTGTTTTCTTATTATTTAATATTTTAAAAATTAACTCAAATTATTTGAAATATGTAATAACTCCTAATATTTAGGTAAAAGATACTAACTTAACTTAGTTTTAGCTTTATATGAACTAAATACAAATTAAGACTTTAAAGGATAGTAAGAATTTTTAACTTTGTTTAAAATGTTATTGATGTGTTTAGAACGTAGTACTAAATCTTCTTTTAGTACGTGCCTTTTATTCTAGTATATTCCTTGTTATAAAAGAATTATAATTAGGAACAACAATTCTTTGAAAGAAAATTATAGACGTACTTTTCTAATTCAAGTAGGATCAACATTGTAGGGTCACGCATATATATAATTTAAATCGAAAAAGAATTTCATCGTTAGGTAATTTACCATTAGATCCTTAAATTCTACAAATATTTAAGAGCATAAAAGTCGATTAATATTTTTGGAATATTTTAGTCGTTCAACATTTAACATAAATTATTCGTGCTTTTATAATAATATAGATAGATTAGGAGATATTTAGAATTGGCCAATAGGACGATGACACGTGTCCCTCCGTTTAAATGAGGAGTATAAACGGTTCGGGCTGACTAGGTCGAGTTGGGTCATTCCACTCGCACAACTAGTGTCCAACCCCCCTTTGCTATTGTCACTACTGGTACCTGACCCCATCGGCTCGACATTTTTGCAAACACCGATGAACCCAAAGTATAGTGGCATGGGTATATTTGGACTCATAGTATAACGAATGGTAGATATGAACAATATACCAAAGTAGAGGGATATATTTGGCCAAATAAAGTTTCCATCTTTGGAAGGAAATGACAACATATTTACCATAATTGAGTTTTGCTTCTTTTAGAAGAAAATTATAAATATTTCATATTTGGCTAGTTCCTTTTCTTCTTGTAGGAAAATGTTTGAACTTCTATAAATTGAGGATCCTTCCTCTTCATTCAACAGCATCCACAATGTAGCCATATAAGGTTTGAAAGTCTTGTTTAGAGGGAGAATTTCGGGACAAGTGTTAGACTGTCACTTATATTTGTCTCTTTGTGAGGTTGTTCTTAGCTCAATATTTTGTACTCTCTTTTTATATAGTGAATTGCCCATCTCCGTCGGTGGATGCAGGTCAATTGACCGAACCACATTAAATGTTTGTGTCTCTTTTGATATATTTCTCTTTTGTTGTATGATTTATTATCGTTCAAGATTTGTTTTACTAATTTTCGCATGATATATGATTTTTTTGATATTAAATAATTTTAAACTTAGAAGTTATAAATTACAGTTAAAATACATATCAAACAATCATAGTGAACTGATAAAGGTTTTATCGTGCTATTTGTCATCCAGCTGCATTGACTGTTATAAAAATCATCGTCCTTTCCCTTCATTTCGGGAGACAATTATGGGGCCATATTTATATGCTTCAACAGTCTATTTGTCTATCGAACAGCTAAGGGTGTGTCATGTTTCAGCATTTAACACACACATAAGAGAGTTGTGGGGGATAAATAGAATCATTCAGAGTTGTGATACATAGAATCATTCACCTTTAGTTAAAGATTTTGGGTCGAGCTCTACAATGAAAACAAAAATCTTGATAGGAGCATTTCTCCTTTAATAATGAGCTTTATACGACGCGAATTCAAATTTATCGGAGTCCCAAACAAACAACAAACACACGGTGCAAAATACAAGATAAAAAACATTTAATAAGAGACTTTGACAATAGAGTTTTTAGCTTTTATTAGTACCTCTTATCCTTTTTCTTTTAAATTTTATTCTTTTTTTAAAAACTAAACATATATAAATATATAGTTGAGTACTCAATATTCTATAATATCTATACCTTACTCTGATCGATTGTGGTATTAATTAGGGGTGTACATGGGTCGGGTTGGTTCGAATTTTCTAATTACCAAATCAAACCATTTGTATCAGGTTATTAAATCTAAATACCAAACTAAACCAATGAAAGTCGAATTTTTTAATCTTGGATTTTTCGAATTTTTGGGTTTTTCGATTTTTTTTCATAAAGTCTTCATAGCACAAAACATAAAATTTGTGTTCCAAATATTTTTTAATCATAGTAAGACAGAACTATATAAGGTATTTTTCAATAAAATAACATAAATATGAGATGAGTCATGGCATTGTAATAAAATATTCAACAATAAAGATAATAAAATCGCATAAAATAAATATTATTAATAAGCCATAATAAAAACAAACATAATTTAAAATTATGACTAATAAATGTTATTATTTATATGACTGACCACTAAAAGAAAAATAAATTATACATTTTATCTAAATCATGAAAAAACTAAAAAATAGATATCCAAAACTATTTTCATTCATAGTACAATTGAATTGAATGTCTTTTATTAGCATTCGTATTGATTTGATTTTGGTTTAGGATTTATTTGAGTTACTAACATTTATGGACTATAAAACTTATTGGAGCATCCCAAAATTATAAGCCCAAGCATGAAATAATACGTTAAAAAATAAAACTATGAAAACGCTTAAGAAATATTTATAAACTACACTACCATAAATATTTTATGTATTAAATATATTTAAAACTTCTATACATATAATGTCGGGTTGGTTTTGTTTCGGTTTGACTTTTTTTAGTTAAAACTAAATCAAACCAAATATGGTCGGATTTGTTTTTCCAATATCAAACCATAATCGGGTTTTTTTTCTTGGTTTGACTCGTATTATCGGGTTGATGCGGTTTGTCGGTTTCATTTATACACCCCTAGTGTTAATATCAACAGTTCTCACTTATTCATGACATGTTTGAATAGCTATCAATAATAAGTCGATTCCAAATATTGGCCAAACGTTCACATATAATAATAATAATAATATTAAATAATAATAATAATAATAATAATAATAATTATTATTATTATTATTATTATTATTATTATTATTATTATTTAAAGAAAAAACAGTATAACAAACACCAAAAAAATGGACTAGAATAAGAATTGAGTCGGAAAAGATTCTTTCTGTGTGAATTGTCAAAATGAGATGACGTTCCTCTCTAGAAGTATTACTCTTGTAATGCATTTTCATGGTCTCAAATCTCAATTGTTATTTGCTAATTTTTCTTCTTCACATTCTGTGGCTTGAATTCCTTCTCCATCGAAAACTTTTACTCCTATATATGTTCTTTTTTTTTTCTTTATATTTAAACTAAAGTTAGAATTATAGCCCATTTTGACTAGTAAAGTATGTAATTGGCTGATGAAGAAGTTTAATTAGTTAAATAAAACCGACTTCCCATCAACAACATGACCATTAAACTGTCTCAACTGGAACTAGACAATTAAAGATGTACATATTTTCTTATTGACCAAAAACTTATCTTATTAAAAGACAGTCATCATATTCAACTTTTTTTTTTCTCGTTTATTTGTTTCTCTTTGTGAATTAATAAGAATACTTTTGCCATGCACTGAGTAAAAGAAAAAAACAGTTGCTTACAAAAATATTAATGCCTTTCGGATTGTTAGGATTCAGATTTGCCATTACAACTTGTCAACTTGAAATATGACCTCTTAAAGCAAAAATTGAGTTGTCTCTTTATGAATTGGATAAATATAAAATTCATACGGAAAAGTGGGTCAAATTTAAAAAGCAATGGAACGGTCCTTTAATCAATGTACGTCCTATATTTTTCTTTGCACTTACAACTACTAATTTCATGTAATATACGAATCAATAGATTTTACGGCACCAAAATAACTTTTGAATTTTATGATTTTAAATATATTCTATAGAATGTTGCTTCGTCGTAGAATATGTATATCAATGTTATGTTTCTTCAAAATCAGAGGCGGATTCAAAATTTAAATTTTATAGATTCAATTTTAAGATTTTTAACATTGAACCCATTATATTTTTAAAGTTATGGGTTCATATCTACTATTTTTACAATTTTAATAAATTTTTACATATAAATTTTTACTCTGCGTCGAAAGTTATAGGTTCAGTTGAACCCGTAGCCACTAAGCTACATCCGCCTCTGTTCAAAACTAGTTAAATATGTATGTGTTTGCACCCAAGCAGAAGCGGATTAAATGCCTTATTGATGGTACACGTGAACTCATGCTCTTTCGCCCAAACTAAGTATTTTATGTAAATATTTTTTAAAATAGATCTAATATTATTATCTATTGGCATACAATGGCGGATTCAGAATTTTTAGATCATAGACGCTCAACTATTCTTAATTTGAAAACTGCTACTTAGACTAGGTTTTTACTTAATATATTTGTACAATACTTAATATATTTGTACAAATTACTCGTTTTTCTATATAAGTAATAGTGTTATTTTAAAAATCAATGGGTGCTTAAGCACCACAATACATAACGTGGATCTGCCGTTATCGGCATATATGATCCAAAAAGGCTAATGGTGTACTTAGTTAAGTATTATGTAATTTATCTAAAGTATTATAGATTGATTCCTACTTAATACTTTTTCCCCGAGGGTTCAAAAGCCACCTGTATCTTTTTTTTTTTTTTTTTAATTTAAACTGAGTCGGACAATACTCTTTCTTTTCTTTTCTTTTTTCTTCACTTGGTTTATATTCGATAAACTAAAATTTCTATTCATGTCATCGTACAATTTTAAATAATTTAGCCAAATATCTATATCACAATTAGTAGCAGTGGAAGATATAACATATAGTTAATCAGTTCAACTGACCTTAATATTTTTGACATGTAGTACTGATATATATGTGAAGAATCACAATAGTTGACAAAAGAATTAATTTTGAGCCCATCAAATATGAATTATATATGATCATTTTTATAATAGTGTATTCATTCTCTTAAAATAAAAATAATAGTTTTGCCTTTAGCTTTTTGGAGCATACTAAAATGATAAGCAAGACATATAAATTGAAACAAATATATTAGTACTAAACACCTAGTACTAGTAGTTTTTAATAGGAACCTCCGTCCCACTTTTCTGGCAAAATATAGCCTTATAAAAGATTTAAAAAGTAGTCCCGTTTGAACCCCAATCAGCACTTGGAGTAGGGCTGTTCAAAATCGAACCGAAATCGTTAATCGAACCGATAATTTATTGGTTTATTGGTATCGGATTATTGGGGTAATGAATAGTGAACGAATTGAGATTTTATAATTAACGGCTTAACGGTTTGGAGGCGGATTACTCAATTTTCTTATCGGGTAAACCGTTAACTCGTTAAAATTTTTTATATTTACACTTTTACTCCTATGTATATAAAGTACTATTGAAACACTGTGGTAGTTGACTCTACTCTCTAGCTATAAAATCTAATGTGGTAGTTTTGCCGGCATTATCAAGACCTAAAAACAAGATCTTAGCCTCTTTCTACCACAGACCAAGCGACGCGAGAACTTTGTAGAACCAATCGACCTTGAACATTCTTTTCAAATGGATTTTGATTGACTACAAGCCCTAAGATACAAATTTAAGAAAAGAGACAAAGGTGTTTGATGGATCGAATGATACAAGAACAAAAAATGTATCACAATCTCTCGATTGATTCAAGGGAGAATCTTTTCTCGAAACGGTAGTCTTTTTTGCTAGAGAGTAGAGTCAAGGTAGATTTTTTATTTTTATTCTTCACCCGTTTGGTATTGATGGTTCAAAAAAAATTATTTGGTTTAGCTGGTAAACCGTTCGATAACCGCCCAATATATTAATTCGATACCAATCCGTCCATTATCTTATTGGATGACTAGCGAATTATTATATTTATAATTCCATAATCGATAAGACGAACTGTTAACCGTAATTGTGTTTCACTTACTTTCAATAATTCCATAATCGATAAGACGAACTGTCAAAAAAAAGTTGATTTTCACATTCTATATGAACATCGTAATGTATTTTTGCTTATGTTACAGAGCCGGTCCAATCATTGTGTTTCACTTACTTTAGATTGTTTTAACCTTTCATAACGCATAATACATTAATAATATTATTCTAAAGGATTTTGCTTTTTTATTTGAATATAAATTGATGTAAATCTTGAATTGGAGACAATTGAGCATCTAATGAAAATAAATCAATCAAAAGAAATTTTTTTGTTAAACTTCGATATATAGGAGACTTTGACGAACTTGTTCTTGAAACCTAATCTAACACCAATCGATTTTTTTTGAGAAATTTGTAAAGCAATCAATTACTCATACTGATGTAAAAATAAATAAATTAAAGAGCACAATCTCATATGTATTATTAGAATCACTTTTTATCATGTAAAAGAAACATATTCATATAAACTTGCCCCTATTTTTTAATCCTTTAAAATTAGATTTTATATTTTAAAAAATTACTATTTAATTGTTTTCTTATTATTTAATATTTTAAAAATTAACTCAAATTATTTGAAATATGTAATAACTCCTAATATTTAGGTAAAAGATACTAACTTAACTTAGTTTTAGCTTTATATGAACTAAATACAAATTAAGACTTTAAAGGATAGTAAGAATTTTTAACTTTGTTTAAAATGTTATTGATGTGTTTAGAACGTAGTACTAAATCTTCTTTTAGTACGTGCCTTTTATTCTAGTATATTCCTTGTTATAAAAGAATTATAATTAGGAACAACAATTCTTTGAAAGAAAATTATAGACGTACTTTTCTAATTCAAGTAGGATCAACATTGTAGGGTCACGCATATATATAATTTAAATCGAAAAAGAATTTCATCGTTAGGTAATTTACCATTAGATCCTTAAATTCTACAAATATTTAAGAGCATAAAAGTCGATTAATATTTTTGGAATATTTTAGTCGTTCAACATTTAACATAAATTATTCGTGCTTTTATAATAATATAGATAGATTAGGAGATATTTAGAATTGGCCAATAGGACGATGACACGTGTCCCTCCGTTTAAATGAGGAGTATAAACGGTTCGGGCTGACTAGGTCGAGTTGGGTCATTCCACTCGCACAACTAGTGTCCAACCCCCCTTTGCTATTGTCACTACTGGTACCTGACCCCATCGGCTCGACATTTTTGCAAACACCGATGAACCCAAAGTATAGTGGCATGGGTATATTTGGACTCATAGTATAACGAATGGTAGATATGAACAATATACCAAAGTAGAGGGATATATTTGGCCAAATAAAGTTTCCATCTTTGGAAGGAAATGACAACATATTTACCATAATTGAGTTTTGCTTCTTTTAGAAGAAAATTATAAATATTTCATATTTGGCTAGTTCCTTTTCTTCTTGTAGGAAAATGTTTGAACTTCTATAAATTGAGGATCCTTCCTCTTCATTCAACAGCATCCACAATGTAGCCATATAAGGTTTGAAAGTCTTGTTTAGAGGGAGAATTTCGGGACAAGTGTTAGACTGTCACTTATATTTGTCTCTTTGTGAGGTTGTTCTTAGCTCAATATTTTGTACTCTCTTTTTATATAGTGAATTGCCCATCTCCGTCGGTGGATGCAGGTCAATTGACCGAACCACATTAAATGTTTGTGTCTCTTTTGATATATTTCTCTTTTGTTGTATGATTTATTATCGTTCAAGATTTGTTTTACTAATTTTCGCATGATATATGATTTTTTTGATATTAAATAATTTTAAACTTAGAAGTTATAAATTACAGTTAAAATACATATCAAACAATCATAGTGAACTGATAAAGGTTTTATCGTGCTATTTGTCATCCAGCTGCATTGACTGTTATAAAAATCATCGTCCTTTCCCTTCATTTCGGGAGACAATTATGGGGCCATATTTATATGCTTCAACAGTCTATTTGTCTATCGAACAGCTAAGGGTGTGTCATGTTTCAGCATTTAACACACACATAAGAGAGTTGTGGGGGATAAATAGAATCATTCAGAGTTGTGATACATAGAATCATTCACCTTTAGTTAAAGATTTTGGGTCGAGCTCTACAATGAAAACAAAAATCTTGATAGGAGCATTTCTCCTTTAATAATGAGCTTTATACGACGCGAATTCAAATTTATCGGAGTCCCAAACAAACAACAAACACACGGTGCAAAATACAAGATAAAAAACATTTAATAAGAGACTTTGACAATAGAGTTTTTAGCTTTTATTAGTACCTCTTATCCTTTTTCTTTTAAATTTTATTCTTTTTTTAAAAACTAAACATATATAAATATATAGTTGAGTACTCAATATTCTATAATATCTATACCTTACTCTGATCGATTGTGGTATTAATTAGGGGTGTACATGGGTCGGGTTGGTTCGAATTTTCTAATTACCAAATCAAACCATTTGTATCAGGTTATTAAATCTAAATACCAAACTAAACCAATGAAAGTCGAATTTTTTAATCTTGGATTTTTCGAATTTTTGGGTTTTTCGATTTTTTTTCATAAAGTCTTCATAGCACAAAACATAAAATTTGTGTTCCAAATATTTTTTAATCATAGTAAGACAGAACTATATAAGGTATTTTTCAATAAAATAACATAAATATGAGATGAGTCATGGCATTGTAATAAAATATTCAACAATAAAGATAATAAAATCGCATAAAATAAATATTATTAATAAGCCATAATAAAAACAAACATAATTTAAAATTATGACTAATAAATGTTATTATTTATATGACTGACCACTAAAAGAAAAATAAATTATACATTTTATCTAAATCATGAAAAAACTAAAAAATAGATATCCAAAACTATTTTCATTCATAGTACAATTGAATTGAATGTCTTTTATTAGCATTCGTATTGATTTGATTTTGGTTTAGGATTTATTTGAGTTACTAACATTTATGGACTATAAAACTTATTGGAGCATCCCAAAATTATAAGCCCAAGCATGAAATAATACGTTAAAAAATAAAACTATGAAAACGCTTAAGAAATATTTATAAACTACACTACCATAAATATTTTATGTATTAAATATATTTAAAACTTCTATACATATAATGTCGGGTTGGTTTTGTTTCGGTTTGACTTTTTTTAGTTAAAACTAAATCAAACCAAATATGGTCGGATTTGTTTTTCCAATATCAAACCATAATCGGGTTTTTTTTCTTGGTTTGACTCGTATTATCGGGTTGATGCGGTTTGTCGGTTTCATTTATACACCCCTAGTGTTAATATCAACAGTTCTCACTTATTCATGACATGTTTGAATAGCTATCAATAATAAGTCGATTCCAAATATTGGCCAAACGTTCACATATAATAATAATAATAATATTAAATAATAATAATAATAATAATAATAATAATTATTATTATTATTATTATTATTATTATTATTATTATTATTTAAAGAAAAAACAGTATAACAAACACCAAAAAAATGGACTAGAATAAGAATTGAGTCGGAAAAGATTCTTTCTGTGTGAATTGTCAAAATGAGATGACGTTCCTCTCTAGAAGTATTACTCTTGTAATGCATTTTCATGGTCTCAAATCTCAATTGTTATTTGCTAATTTTTCTTCTTCACATTCTGTGGCTTGAATTCCTTCTCCATCGAAAACTTTTACTCCTATATATGTTCTTTTTTTTTTCTTTATATTTAAACTAAAGTTAGAATTATAGCCCATTTTGACTAGTAAAGTATGTAATTGGCTGATGAAGAAGTTTAATTAGTTAAATAAAACCGACTTCCCATCAACAACATGACCATTAAACTGTCTCAACTGGAACTAGACAATTAAAGATGTACATATTTTCTTATTGACCAAAAACTTATCTTATTAAAAGACAGTCATCATATTCAACTTTTTTTTTTCTCGTTTATTTGTTTCTCTTTGTGAATTAATAAGAATACTTTTGCCATGCACTGAGTAAAAGAAAAAAACAGTTGCTTACAAAAATATTAATGCCTTTCGGATTGTTAGGATTCAGATTTGCCATTACAACTTGTCAACTTGAAATATGACCTCTTAAAGCAAAAATTGAGTTGTCTCTTTATGAATTGGATAAATATAAAATTCATACGGAAAAGTGGGTCAAATTTAAAAAGCAATGGAACGGTCCTTTAATCAATGTACGTCCTATATTTTTCTTTGCACTTACAACTACTAATTTCATGTAATATACGAATCAATAGATTTTACGGCACCAAAATAACTTTTGAATTTTATGATTTTAAATATATTCTATAGAATGTTGCTTCGTCGTAGAATATGTATATCAATGTTATGTTTCTTCAAAATCAGAGGCGGATTCAAAATTTAAATTTTATAGATTCAATTTTAAGATTTTTAACATTGAACCCATTATATTTTTAAAGTTATGGGTTCATATCTACTATTTTTACAATTTTAATAAATTTTTACATATAAATTTTTACTCTGCGTCGAAAGTTATAGGTTCAGTTGAACCCGTAGCCACTAAGCTACATCCGCCTCTGTTCAAAACTAGTTAAATATGTATGTGTTTGCACCCAAGCAGAAGCGGATTAAATGCCTTATTGATGGTACACGTGAACTCATGCTCTTTCGCCCAAACTAAGTATTTTATGTAAATATTTTTTAAAATAGATCTAATATTATTATCTATTGGCATACAATGGCGGATTCAGAATTTTTAGATCATAGACGCTCAACTATTCTTAATTTGAAAACTGCTACTTAGACTAGGTTTTTACTTAATATATTTGTACAATACTTAATATATTTGTACAAATTACTCGTTTTTCTATATAAGTAATAGTGTTATTTTAAAAATCAATGGGTGCTTAAGCACCACAATACATAACGTGGATCTGCCGTTATCGGCATATATGATCCAAAAAGGCTAATGGTGTACTTAGTTAAGTATTATGTAATTTATCTAAAGTATTATAGATTGATTCCTACTTAATACTTTTTCCCCGAGGGTTCAAAAGCCACCTGTATCTTTTTTTTTTTTTTTTTAATTTAAACTGAGTCGGACAATACTCTTTCTTTTCTTTTCTTTTTTCTTCACTTGGTTTATATTCGATAAACTAAAATTTCTATTCATGTCATCGTACAATTTTAAATAATTTAGCCAAATATCTATATCACAATTAGTAGCAGTGGAAGATATAACATATAGTTAATCAGTTCAACTGACCTTAATATTTTTGACATGTAGTACTGATATATATGTGAAGAATCACAATAGTTGACAAAAGAATTAATTTTGAGCCCATCAAATATGAATTATATATGATCATTTTTATAATAGTGTATTCATTCTCTTAAAATAAAAATAATAGTTTTGCCTTTAGCTTTTTGGAGCATACTAAAATGATAAGCAAGACATATAAATTGAAACAAATATATTAGTACTAAACACCTAGTACTAGTAGTTTTTAATAGGAACCTCCGTCCCACTTTTCTGGCAAAATATAGCCTTATAAAAGATTTAAAAAGTAGTCCCGTTTGAACCCCAATCAGCACTTGGAGTAGGGCTGTTCAAAATCGAACCGAAATCGTTAATCGAACCGATAATTTATTGGTTTATTGGTATCGGATTATTGGGGTAATGAATAGTGAACGAATTGAGATTTTATAATTAACGGCTTAACGGTTTGGAGGCGGATTACTCAATTTTCTTATCGGGTAAACCGTTAACTCGTTAAAATTTTTTATATTTACACTTTTACTCCTATGTATATAAAGTACTATTGAAACACTGTGGTAGTTGACTCTACTCTCTAGCTATAAAATCTAATGTGGTAGTTTTGCCGGCATTATCAAGACCTAAAAACAAGATCTTAGCCTCTTTCTACCACAAACGAAATACACATCTTGATCGGACCCTCCACAGTTGCAAAGTTGCAAACGAAACCAAACACAATACCACATAAATACTCTTTTTCTCTCCAATATTTTCTCACTAGGAAGCTTCCTCGAAGCTGACTATGGCCTTCTACTCTCTCCGCCCATTTAACCTCCCTCTCCTTCCTCTCTCCTTCCACTCAATCCCTCCTCTTCATTCTCCTTTCACCACTCGTTTTTCTTTCTCTCTTTATTCTCCATAACATAATGAAGCTCCTCAAAAACATCCCCAACAAGCTCTTCAAGTCCAAAAAATCCCGCTCCATCTCTAGATCCGAAAACCCATCATTCGGGTCGGGCACAACCTCGTCTTGTTCCGATTCCGAATCCCACCGCGGCTTCAAAAAACCTAATGGGCTAGCCACGCCAACCAGCGTGTTACCACCCAGTGAAATCTCAGCCGACGAATGGTCTGAAATCTTACAAGCTTTTCACATGATTGACAGTGACGGTGACGGGAAGATACGGAAGGAACAACTTGAAGCTATTCTGACCCGAGTTGGACCCGACCCACCAAGCGAAGAGGAATTAATATCATTGCTTAATGAAGTAGATAGGAATGGAGATGGGTGTATTAGCTTAGAGGAGTTCGGAGCCATTAGCTCGGCGTTTGGGCCGCCGGCTTGTGACGATGAGCTGAGAAATGCGTTCGATTTCTTTGACGCCGATCATGACGGAAAGATAACGGCGGAGGAGTTGTTTAACGTGTTTAGAACTATTGGTGATGGACGGTGCACGTTAGATGATTGCCGGCGTATGATAAGAGGCGTGGATAAAAATGGAGATGGGTTCGTATGCTTCGAGGACTTTTGTCTTATGATGGAACAGCAAAGATGATTGATAGAAAATTAATTATCTTGATCTTGCTGGAAATAATAAGTCCTGTGATTCTTCTTTTTTCATTTTTTCATTTCGGGGAGAAGGATGGGTTTTCTTAGGGTGGGGATTAATTAGGATTAATCAAAACGGCTAAAATTGATCCATTTTGGAGGTTGTATCAAAATTAAATCGTGAATATATGGGAGAGAACAAATTCCTCCTTTTTAAGCCGAAACGGAATTGGCTTATATACATAAGTAATTTTAAGTTTATATTGTATCATGGTCATTTCTTTTTTGTTTAATTTATATTCTATCTATTTATATCTTCCTTTTGTATTTTAATGGAGCTATAAAAATGGGGGACGAGGAAAGATGTTTGTTTCATTATCGGTATCAAATTCCTCTTGCACTACCAAGAAGGCATAAGCACACTGCTTCCAAGTTACAAATGTTGTATAATCATTGGAGTTTTAACTTTTATATACTGAGAAATTCTAAACTTTAGTTCGATTAAGATCGAATGGAAATGTATTTGAAGTGAATCTACTTTGACTAAAAGATATAACGCCACTCTCAAGGTTGCGTTTGGTATAGATTTCCAAATTTGTTTTAAAAATCTTGAATGAAGATTGGTTTGAAGATGAAAATGTATTTGAAGATTGATTTGAAATTTATTTTGCAAAACATATTTTGCTTTTTAAAAATAAAATAAAATTGAAACATAACTTATACTCATAAGTTTTAAAAACTATAAAAAATACCTAACATTACCAAACAAACAAACTTGCTAATCATGTATATACATAACCTTTATCGATGCCATTCATTATCATTAATATCACAAACAGTGTTTTAAAAGGCGTTTTCAGGGCGAGGCGCACCAAAAACGCCCTGAAGCGATGGTGTGGGGCGAAAGTCTCAAGAGACGTACGCCCAACAATTTGGGGCGTACGCCCGAGCATTTGAGGCGTATTTTTATAGTAAGGCGTAAGCCCCCGAAACTTTTTCAAATTAAAATAAATTTTTTTGAATAAGTCGTTCATATAATACCCAAATTTTCAAAAGTCGGCTTATAATTACTCAAAAGTTTTAAAAAGGAATTGAAATGTATTAAATTTAAAAGTCAAAACCTTTTTATTGATTGAAGCCCTAATTCATGGTCTTTTTCAATTTTTTCTCTTGTCCGCTAGTCTGCTAATATCTCCCAAAAGCAACGAATATATATATTTTTTTTTACAAATACAAAGAGAACTCCTTTTTTTTTTCTCTTGTCCGCTAGTCTGCTAATATCTTCCAAAAGCAACGAATATTATTTTTTTTACAAATATAAAGAGAACTTCATTCTCTTTCATACCAGTAAGTTCAAAGTTCAAATTGCAGGTTAGTCATCATTTTTGTTCCTCCATGTAGAAAACTTTATTCTTTTCGACTCAGGTTACTTGTGCTTGTAAGTAGCGTATAATAGATTGTTTTGACTAATTTTTTGTGGGGATGTAACACATCTATATGTATATTTTTCACATATTTATAATTTTTATAATTTTTTTTAATTTTACATGTTTATAAAAATTTACCGTAATTATATTATTTTATAAATGACTTAATAAGTTATTTAATGTTATACTTTTATACCGTATATTGGAAATGGAAATTTTGCCAATGGGTCAAGAATTGCATTCTCAAGCACTTTACTATCATGTGCAATATCCTCCCAGCCAACTGCAAATAAAGGTGAACCTTATATCAAAATCGCATGCACATAAAATATTTTGCTAAGTATTTCCTTTGCGATTACGGTATGCCTGTTGCTTATTTTTTGGGATCTCCCCTTGAATATATGTTCCATCGATTGCGCCAATGCAATCCTACCAAAGCCAAATATAAAAATCATCAATTACAATGAAATCCATTAGAGAATTAACGTTCCTAATTTTAAAAAAAAGTAACTTATATAAGTGAATCTCTAATAAGTAAAAAAAAAGATATGATCGTTAAATTAAAAATAAGTTTGTAAAGATTCACATAGCCTTTAACCCATAATCTCATGCCTTTAACTTTATCTTCTTGATACAACCACCTTGCTTGAAATTGCTTGTCAAAGGGTATCAATTTGCACCAATTGATGGAGAGGGACAAAAAAGAGAAAAAATCGAGGGACAAGAGTTCCCTAGAAATTTCATAATTGCACACAATTTGCTGGACTTGGTTTTAACTTTTAACTGTCATGAAATCAGATTTGACATCCTACTTTAGAATTTCTCATTACCGTAAGTCTATCATAAGCTATGTCAGCATAACGTTGTTCTTATTCATTTTTGTATAGAAACTTAAAATCATTTGCGAAAATGATTTAACTTATATATAGACAGTATACACACTGTTTATGAGGATTCATAGAAGTTAGTTACTATTTATATCTGGGTATTGATCAGTACTATTTATCATAAGAATTTATTTGTAATTATCTTATACATGAATTAATTATTTAAATATATATTTTAATAACTTTCGCAGGGAGCTTAACTCGGGTGAAAAAACTTTAAAAAATGACAAAATAATTAAGTTGGTTCACCAAACGTCAAAATAGTGGATTTTTTGTAGAAGCATTTCCATTTGTGTCATTTTCTATAAATTTCTCCATTCATAAATTAGTGATTACATCTTTTACTTTTATTCTAAAGTTTTAATTAATATTACCTCACATTCACAATAGTCATGTTTAAAACATGAAGCATAGTTCTAATGCTATAAAATATTAAAGTTTAGTAATTGGACCATAACCAAACTCTCAATGTAAACCAATCACTAACCAAGACTGCCGCAACATTCCATATGGTTTGAGTGTTGTCAATTATTTCTTAGATTTGAATTTTAGTGCTAATTTGTTTGATTGAGCGCCCAATACCAAAAAGAAAAAAAGCTAAATCCTTAATTATTGCCAGATCTCTCCCCCCCCCCCCCACCATTGGTGAAACAAGAAAATTTAAAATGTCAGAGAAAATAACAAGTTTCTTCCTAAACAGTTGTGAGTTGTGACACTTCAAATTATAAGATTGGACTTGGGATGTATAAGAATATTATAATTATGCATATTATAATCTTGTTATAAATAGTATTTTATTTATGGTGAATGTCTATATTTTAGAGAGATTTTAGGGTTGTTACTTGGTGGTTAAGTCACTTTTTTTCCTATAAATAGAGGATTCTATTCCATTGTAATTCATCCCAAAATCAATAAGAATTCTCTTTCTCTACTTTTCTCTGTAATGCTCTTCTTATTTTTTTATTGTTTTATAACACGTTATCAGTACGAGACTCTAACCAATTGAATAGAAGCTTTGGGATTGAGCATAATGATTGTCAATTGTTTCATGAAGTTCCTTCATGATTAAATTCTGGATTTAAGGTAAGTATTTTACTTTATTTTTCTCTTTTGAATGCTTGAAATTCTATAATTTGATTTTAAATACAAGCAAAGATAATAAATTCTGATTATAACTCTAATAGAGTTTGTAAGAAATTATAACCACCAAAAGTGGTAAAATTTTATGTCTTGCCATGATCAAATTCATGTATGATTGTGAGCACAAGAAGTGAAAACTCGTCCCATTGAATTTGCTTCATTCTCATTCCCTTAAGAGCATGTGATAGCAGTATGTGATACCTCTGAAAGAAGACAAAATTATTACCATGAATGTATCAATGGATGTGAACGTGGCAATAGACGAAATTATAATCGTCATCATTGTGGTAATGAGAATAATAAGTATTCTCAAAATAATCCTTCACTATGTGAAAGTAGTATTTGTCGTCGATTTGACATAAGATTTTGTAAAGCACATATAGATGATTATGGTCCATTCATGATGTGAATGTGACAACATGTGATTTATAAATACATATTCATTCTTGCAAGAATATGAACGTGCTAGTGGTAGCGAATAAACCACACTCACCTCTAGAAGGAGGTTTGAGATAAAATAAGAAAATAATTTCATTATTATGGCATGAATAGTCATTGATCACGTACCTATTGTGATTATGGCAATGTGATTGTTATAGGGCAAAAGTAATAGGAGCAATATATCTTGCCTATAATAATTTTGACCATGACCATAATGGTATAACTTTCTCCTTAAAAGTTTATTCACCATATAGATGTTGATGAATAACTGGCAGTACAAAATTAATTAAAAATTCTGAAAGAGCCAATTATATCATTTTGGAGAAATACAATTGATTATCAATAAGATATTGTATCGTAGTATGTCTCAAAGAAACTTATTGAGTTTCTAAAGTACTCGCGAAAGCGGTTGGTTATATTGAGATTATAAATAATGAAGATTTAATATCTTTATATTACTATAACTGTAGTGTGATAATATGTATATATGAATACTACCCGCTTTATTGCCTGATTTGTATTATACAAATAGAAAATATGGAGAAATTACATGACACAGTAAATTGGATGTTTATTGATATAAAACCCATGTCGCAGTAGTAAACTGAAAGTTTAATTAACAATTGCGCATGTCATGATGTAAACCTAAAGTTTACTAATACAGACAATTTTATCAAGCATGGCCAATTGAGCAATCTTGATTTAGATGCGAAAACTAAATGAGAATTAACATGGGTAAGTATTGAAGAAGATTCTTTATGAATTCTCTCGTTTTGCTTGTTCTCGCGATTATTATACCAACTAAAATTGGGATTGAATCTCTTGAATTCTGGAATTTATCAAAGGTGAATATGGGCTCATTCACCTACCATGTATACTATATAAGATGCATCTTATATGGTATACATGGTAGGTGAATGAGCCCATATATCTATGAAATAGTTACATGTGCGATTATTATTAACTCGCAACCTGGTGTTTGTGAGGTAACTTGCTCAATAATTTAATTTAGAGCATAATTTCCAGATTTTCTATTCAAGACAGTTCATCTTGATAAGTTGGTTTACATCACAGCTGCCAGCTGGTTTAGCAAAGTGATTTATTGAGTGTTTCTACTTAATAGTTAAGCTATTGCTTATGAGAACAAAGTTATCTATATTAGTTTGATATACGTTATACACGAAAGTATATTACATTCTCCCCTTATAAGTGGTTCAAGGTCAAGAACCAAATAATTTTATCTTATTATTATTGATGTGCGGTGTATATTTTGATTAATACCATAATGCACAAAGATGAATTCCCAAAGTTAAGGAAGCAAGTTAGTTTTTCTAATATGAAGGGGAAACATGATAAACATTTGAGAAAAAGTTACGTGGAATGAATTATCACTTCTACATCTAGATCCTCGAATAAGATAATATGAACTTGAAGTTCATAAAAAGATAATTCATCTGCAATATATTGCAAAATATGTCAGACACATTTGCTGACCCAAAGAATGTAACTATATTCTCACTGCAAATGCTCATATTAGAATAAGTCCTAGAAGGACAAAGTCTACAGTACACTTACGTATAGACAAATTGATTTCAAATAAACTTCTAGATAAAGAAGATGAGCAAATAATCAAAATGATCATAAAGGAGGCAACTTCATAAAATCTTATAAGAGATTCAGGTACCTGAATATACGAATGAAGAGATCTCTGTGTTATGTCTTTATGAAAAATATATTGGAACCAATATATAATGTTCGTCGACGACATATATGATAACGCTAAATATATAAGAGGATCTTAAGTCTGGAGAAACAATGAATTGGTTTCATATGAAAGACATTTAGTTTTGAACATGTAGTTCAAACACTAGAAAGTATAAAGTCAATGGTGTGTGCAATCACTTTTATCTATTTTTATATGTCTAGCATGACATGAAAACTTGATATGCATCTGAAGTCTATTTATATGGCTTATTTGACTATACTTATATGATAATCCCTGAAAGATTTCAATTGCTTGAAGCATATACAATTCTTGATCTTGAAGTACCACATCCTCAGTGCAATTTATGCACAAATATATCTTGCTATAACTATAAGCATGATAATGTGATAGCGAGAATACCTCTATGGAGATATTGAAAAGCCATTACACGACATTAGATGAAGACATTATATATCTATCAAGAATGATGATTTCAAGGTGCAATATATTCATTCAAGTTAATATGGCTGATTTGTTTATCAAATCTCTACCGACGATATTTTGAAGATGGTGCACAAGATTGGAATGCGAAGGCTCAAGGATGTGAATTGATACTCTAATCAGGGGGAGTTAATACGCGTTGTACTTTTTTTTCCTTACAAGATTTTGTCCCATTGAGTTTTTCTTGCAAGGTTTTTAACGAGGCAACCAAAAGACGTATTGTTAGATATGTGTACTCTCTTTCCTTCACTAGAATTTTTTCTCGCTGGATTTTATTTTAGTTAAGGTTTTAACGAGACACATTATCTATTGAATAGACATCCAAGGGGGAGTGTTATAAATAATATTTTATTTATGGTGAATGTCTATATTTTAGAGAGATTTTAGGGTTGTTACTTGGTGGCTAAGTCACTTTTTCCCTATAAATAGAGGGTTCTATTCAATTGTAATTCATCCCAAAATCAATTAAGAATTCTCTCTCTACTTTTCTCTGTAATGCTCTTGTTCTTCTTTTATTGTTTTATAACAAAACTGTATATTTCATTTCCTTCGGTATTTTGTTTTCCCAATATACATTTCCTAAGTATTACCATTTTTTTTTTTTTTTTTTTTTGGTTTGGGCTGTTTAGAGAAGTGAAGTGACAGTAATGCTAATCGTATAAGCCGACATTTGTGCATTACATCATCGCATTGATAAGAAGATGGGTGACATTTTGTTTGAACTTTGAATTATTGGAGCTGGTAGTGACAATTTTTAATTTTTTAGGGATTTTAGGTTTCAGAACATAGAAGATAAGCGGCCCAATTGACAAATGTTAAATGTGTTTATTTTGGTTCAATGTGTTTAAACCTTTCGAGAGTACGAATGTTAAATTAAAGAATTTTCGGTGTAAATTCGGACTTAGATTCTTAAAGTTTTTAAAATAAAATTTACATAGTTAGGATTTGCGTGAAAAATACTATTAAGTCACAATAGTTAATAATTTAAAATATGTAAAAGCTATTCGTAAAGAATATAGCAAAGAAAATTTTATTTGACTTCCCAAATAATAATATGTTTATTTTTTGGTTTAAACGAAGAGAGTATAACTTGACTTCTCCTAACAAGTTAGTAAAGTTTTTCGAAGGAGGATCAACTATTCTAATTTAAATGTTAGTCATAAATCCTAATACCAAAAGGAAAGAACAAAATAAACATAGAAGGAACCATAATCTTTTTTTAGGTGCTATTTGTATGTCATGCCCCTTTACAATTTTGAATTTAAGAAAATGACCTTTTTAAATCTCTTATGTGTACAAAACAGATCTCTTACATATAAAAATAAATCTCTCATGTGTAAAAAAAAAAAAAAAAAGAAGTAGGATCATAAAATTAAAAATAAATTTGTAAAGAGCCAAAAAAAAAAAACTATTTAACCCTGACAGAAAGACGTCTTTTCTTATTAGGCCCCATCCATCAATTAGTGCAGCTACCATGCTTTCACTTATGTTGTTGATAAAAGGATCCAAAGAAGACTTGAGAAAGTTGACTTATTTCTTTCCGTTGATTGCTTGACGGAGCCAAGATTTTTATTAGTGGGAGTCAAAATATAAAGAAACAAACTCATAAAAAGTTAATGAGTGTCATTATATAGTATATATATATATTTTAAAAAAAATTATCGAGCTATACAGTATAACTTTTCGGCGAAGGGGTGTCAAGTTACTTACTTTTATGGTTAATTGAGATATAGGAAACGACTAATACATCAAATTAAAGCTAGGTTCAGTAATTGGTTTCAAATATCATAAGTTAGGTCATATATATAAGATAGTATAATATATTTGATTCGACAATCTTAGAAACTAGGGTTTTGAACACAATATTGATTAATATATTTGATTCGACAATCTTAGAAAGTAGGGTTTTGAACACAATATTGATTTCGCTTGTTTTCGTCCTTCGTTTTATGGCATGTCTCTCGGTGAAATTAGACTCCATCAAATGTTTTACTTACATGTCATGAATTGGATTGTTGCGAGTAATTTTTAGTAGTTATCTTAGCTAAATCAACATTTAATTGATTGGAAATACAAAAGTCGATCAGAAATGGACGGTTTAGAGTGAAGTGTTAGTGAAAATGATGTTTCTACTTTTATCTTGTTAGGTAGTGGACTATATATATGAATTAATTACAAAAGATTAACACGTGCCCATTACTAAAATATCTGTATCAAGAAACGAATGGTTATTTCTCCCTCTGTACGGGTTTTGAAGTTTGGCATTTGGTATGAGAACCTCCACTTTATCACATAAAATATAACGACAAAATTTCAAAAATAAATAAATAATTAAATAGAGTATCATTAGTTCTTGCTTGGACAAACAAAAAATTCTGAGATTGTTATAAATAGAATTCTATTTAAAGTGAATATCTATGTTTTAGAAAATTTTTAGAGTTTGTTACTTAGTGGCTAAATCATTTTTTTCCTATAAATAGAGCAATTCTATACCATTGTAATTCATTTCAAATCAATAAGAATTCTCTCTTTACTTTTTTTTGGCAATACTCTTTTCTTCTTTTATTGGTTTATAACAGACATCTTTTCCCTGCGTTTAATATTTCAAGGTGTGCTGTCTCTTTGTTGTTCAATTTTTAATGATTTCACTTGTTTTATTCAGCGAAAAATGAACAATTCTTCACCTTCCATGAAACTTCGTTGGATCTACCCGTAATATAAAATACACGCAAAAAAAAAGTATCTCCGTATGGAATTACATATCCATCTAAAAATAAACTAATTTCACTCAAAATTTACAGCGTCTAAATTCTAAGTTCGTCGCTATATAGTATATTTGTTGGCATAGTGTGTTTCGTGAAAGCCAAATACTTCTTAATTTTCTGCTTAATAATAAACTTCTCTGATTAGCAAAAAAAGGTTCACGCAGCGAAAGTAGTTGTCAAATATTATGACTAGTTAAGCATTAAGAAGTTGAAAATAATTACTCCAGTAAACAACTAAGAAATCTATCACATGATGGGCCTGTAATCTGAGTTGAGCTAAAACTTGATCTTCTATCATTCCATATTTATGCCAGCTAAAAAGTACCATACTTTGATCACAGCAGAGAATTTGGCAGTTGGTGAATATTTAATATTAAATATGAAAATATAAAAGTTATATTCGATATTAAATATTGAATATTAAAATTTAGGATGTTAAATAAAATTTAGGTCACAATTCTATAATAAAATTTACAAAGCATTGCCTTAGATATTTTTTTTTAACATCCTTTTGTCTCTAATATCTATTTAATTTAAAAAAAAAATATATGTTGGGCCCACTTAGCCCATTTAGCCTGCGGGCCGGGACCGTTTAGCCCGGGACCAAACGGTCCCGGTCCCAGTCCCGGGGCGGTCCCTACAAAAAGACCGTTTAGCCCGGAACCGTTTGGCCCATTTAATTTGGGACCGGCTCGGGACCGGGACCGTTTGGACCAACCCACTTGGCCCGTTTAGGCCCGAGACCGGCTCACTTGCTACCCTTACTCTAACCCCACTTCTTGAAGCAAACGCGGATGCGGAATACTATTATCGAGTTCATCTGAAGCGAGTATTATCGATGCGGATTATGCGTAAACATTTACCAATATTGCAACAAATAGTAGATATGAACCCATAATTTAAAAAAAATATTGAATTCAATTTTAAAAATCATAAATTTTGAATCCATAAAGTTTAAATTCTAAATCCGCCTCACACTTTAAATAATATTGAGATGGTTCACTCTGATATCATTTTCAATGTTAGGGTCCTCAAAAATAGAGTTGTAATTCACACCATAAACCAAGACAAGTTTTGTTTGTTGTACACGTGCACGTACACTTTTTGCATTTGAAGTATATTTTGGTCAAACTATTCATAAAATCTAATTTGTGCTCGCCCATGCATGCACTAAAAATTGGGAAGAAAATAGGGGGACCAAACAAAACAAAGTATTTGGCCGACATGACAACACCAATTGCCAAAGATGTGAACTAAAATCCAAGGCACCTACCACTTTGTGTGGACTAGCTTGTTGCTTCAATTTAGCTTTGAGTTTAAGTTTTATACACAGATAAATAATTTAAAGCGATTGAAAGATTGTTTAATAAAACAAGCATGAGTTTGAGTTTTAAGCACTGACACAAAATTTTAAAGTAGCTGAAAGAATGCTTAAAAAAAATATGAAATATGATATAGCTACTTAAAACAAACATAATTTATTACTTTAATAGTGCAAAACTGCCTATGCATATAACTTAAATATAATCTTGCTTTAAAATATAATTTTATCGTATGTAGGCATATATTTTCAGGAGTGCTGTTGGTTTTGGATTCTATAAGCCAATAGAAAGTGGGAATCCTTCTTTCTTCTTGATCAGATGACAACCACTAGTTTAAGAAAAGTAATTATGGTTGAACTGCTATATAAACTGCTACAATAATGTTGAACTTCTTTTCCATATATAAACTGCTACAATAATGTTGAACTGCAGGAATATCTGGACGAGCCCAAACATTCCATTACTGAAATATGAAACTGTTTAGGGTGGAAAAGCTCCTAGTAGTCTTAGAGAATGATATTCGGGCAAAGATCACTTTAAATCTACGGCAGAAACTATTTACATCTGATAGTCGCAAAAGTGCATAAAATCTATATATTTTTTGTATATAAATACAAAAATAATTATACACAAAATATACATTTTTCGGTCATTATTTCGAGAGCAACTATACAGTATCGTTTTTCCATGATATTACAAGCAGAAATTTATCGAAAACTTTACATAATATATTATCAGAATATTAAGATGGGCATCAATTAATAGCATAAATATTTTTCCTTGGTGCTACTTGGAAAAAGATGTTCCATTTTGAAGTATAAAGTAGGGCAAATTAAATTTGACCGGTCGACCGAAAATAATTATATATACTAGTCAAATATACAAAAATAAAAAATTAATTATGTATAAAATATGTATATTAAAGCCCATCAGTTAAAGGCTTTCAATCATCTAATTTTAAAAGAAAGTTACAGTTATTTAAAGGCCCAAACGAAACAAAGACATAAAACTAGTGGGCTTTTTCTTCATCATTCCCTCAACTTATTTGAAAAGTTGCAGCTACAATTATTTCTAACGTATAGAAGTAACAGTGGTTAAGGTTAAAACAATTTTAGAGATATACTGAGATAGTGTGAAATCACTTTAAATCTTATTAACTTCAAAACCACCGTAAAATATAGTCCAAAGTAGGGATGGCAAACAGGTGGGTCGGATATGGACGAGTCGAAAACGGGTAATAAAAAAATAAATAAATTATCCGACCCGGCTCATATTTAATACGGATAAAAAATGGGTTAACCGGCGGATAATATGGGTAACCATATTATCCATGACTTCATGAATATGATCCCTTTTGGGAGAATTTCTAATCTCCCAAACTTGAGAAACCTTCAATTTGAGGCTTTACAAATGTAAAAGTTAAACCCATTAGGTATCCAATGGTTATCCATTTTATAAATGGATAATATGGTTCTTATCCATATTTGACTCATTTTTAAATAGTTCATTATCCAACTCATTTTTAGTGGATAATATGAGTAGTTAACTGTTTTCTTTTAACCATTTTACCACCCTTACCCGTGACTAATTTTTTTTGGTACCTATTATCTTTTATCAGCATAGATATTGAATAACTTGTTCATAAAAACTTAGGAAAAAATTATCTAACATTTTTCAGCCAAGTGACAAGCTAATAAATGTCAATAGTATATGGTAACTTTTTGTCACGACCCGAAATTTCCACCTTCGGACCGTGATGACGCTTAACATTTCACTTGCTAGGCAAGCCAACGTTAGAATAATATTATCCATTTTTAAAATAATTTTTAAATTTATTAATAACAAAGAATAAATGCGGAAGTAAAGTCTGAAATGAAGTGAATAATCCATAAAAATAACGGTGTCTAAATACCATCCCAGAATTGGTGTCACAAGTGCACGAGCTTCTAGAATAATACAAATAAAGGTCTGAATAAAATAAAGCTGTCTGGAAATAAACACACAGCTAAAGTAAAATAAACGAAGATTTCAGAACTGCGGACGTTATGCAGTTATACCTCAAGTCTCCTCTGGTAGCGGAAATCCGAGCAAGTCTATGGTGCGCCGCTGGGACCAACTCTGAAATCTGCATAAGAAGTGCAGAGTGTAGTATCAATACAACCGACCCCATGTACTGGTAAGTGCTGAGCCTAACCTCGACGAAGTAGTGACGAGGCTAAGGCGGGTCACTTACATTAACCTATACGCAATATTAGTAACAACAATAAATAATAAAAATAAATCGGGTAACTCATTTATAATAATTGAAGCCAACTCAGCAGTCATAACTAATTATCATTTCCATCAATTTTCGTTGTAGCGTGTAACCCGCTCTCACAATATATTCATATTCCATTCTGTTGCGGCGTGCAACCCGCTCCTCCAATATACTCATTTTAATCAAGTCTGTCATATATTTATTTCAATCAAGTATATATAAACTTTTAAATAAGTCTGTTGTGGCGTGCAACCCGCTCCACCGATATATTCATTTACCAATTCTTATAGAAGAAATTTTTCCAATAAATGCAATAATTAATATAAAATTTAAGACAACAAGCATACAATAATTATGATTTAATTATGAAACAAACAATGACAAATAATAATTTATTATAAAAATCGGGGAGAAAATAGATAGTTTAATGTTTAATATACTAAATGTCAAGTAGCAATTAATGCACATAATTCAAATAAACATGTAGCAATTATTACATGAATTCAAGAATTAATATTTGACAAGAAATTATGAGTGAAACAATTAATATAATAATTCATTCATGATTTAAAATGATTTATAATTTTTAAATAATTATGCAAACAATTAATTCGACGACGTATAGATACTCGTCACCTCGCCTATACGTCGTTCACATGCAATTCACATAACAAATAATTTAAGGGTTCTATTCCCTCAAGTCAAGGTTAACCATGACATTTACCTCGCTTTAAAAATTTCAATCAATTACTCAACCACAACTTTTCCTTTTAAATTTATCTCCGAAAGCTTCACACATATTCACAAATAATTCAATATATTCAATACGAATCATAGGAATTAATTTCATATGAATTTACTAATTTTTCGGATAAAATTCGAAATTCATTAAAATATTCGACAGTGGGACCCACGTCTCAAATCCCGAAAAAATCGTGAAATTCGAATACCCGTTCCGCTACGAGTTCAACCATACAAAAATTATCCAATTACGATGTTAAATGGACCTTCAAATCTAAATTTTTCGTTTTTGAAAAGTTTTTCAAAAAATTTCAATTTCTTCCATCTAAATCCAAAATAAAGGATGAATATAGACATGGATTCATGAAATATAATCACTTTTGGTTATAGAACACTTACCCAATTCAAAGTCGTGAAAAAACCTCTCAAAACTTTGCCTTAACCGAGCTCAAAATGACCAAAATGAGTAAAAATGTCGGACTCTTCGATATATACACTGCCCAGGCATTCCGCACCTGCAGTGCCTGGGCTCGCACATGCAAGATCGCACATGCGAGAAAAATCTCGCATCTGCGAAATGGGGCTGCCAGGCGAGGCCTCGCATCTGCGGAGGACAAATGCGCACCTACGGTGCCTTCCGCCTCTGCGATTGTCAAGTCCGCTTCTGCGAACGCGCGGGTGCGTGCAAGTTTCTACACTTGCGGACCTTTGCCCGGCCTGCCCAGGCCACTTCTGCGATGTAAGGCTCGCTTTTGCGAGCTCGCACCTGTGGTCAAAAATCTGCAGGTGCGATTACAACAGAAGGCAAAATTTCAGATTTTGCTTAAGTCCAATTCTTGTTCTGATTTCGATTTGAGTCACACTCGGGGTACTTGGGACCCCGTACGAATATACCAACAAGTCCCGTAACATAATACGGACTTACTCGAGGTCAAAAGTCACGTCAAACAACGCTAAAATTGTAATTCACACCCCGATTCAAATTTTGAGTTTTAAACTTTTCCATTTGTAAATCTTGTGCCAAACATATTAAATGGATCCGGAATGACTTCAAATTTGGCACACAAGTCCTAAATGATATAACGGATCTATTCAAATTTCCAGAATCGGATTCCGGCTCCGATATCAAAAATTCAACCCCGTGGTCAAACTTGAAAATCTTTAGCCTTTAAATTACTAGTTTCCGTTAAATGGTCATAACTTGAGCTAGGGACCTCCAAATTAAATTCCGGGCATACGCCCAAGTCCCAAATAATGATACGGACCTACCAAAGCTGTCAAAATATTGATCCGGGTTCGTTTGCTCAAAATGTTGACCAAAGTCAACTCAGTTGAGTTTTAAGGCTCTATTTCAAATTTTAATCCATTTTTCACATAAAAACTTTGCGAAAAATTTTACGGATTGTGCACGCAAGTCGAGAAATGATAAATAGTGCTTTTAGAGATTTTAGAACACATAATTACTTATTAAATTTAAAGATGACATTTTGGATCATCACATTCTCCACCTCTAAAACAAACGTTCGTCCTCGAACGGAGTTAGAAAAAGTACTTGAGCTGGAGAAAAGGTGTGGATATTTACCCAGCATGTCCGACTCTGAATCCTAGGTAGATGCCTCTACCGCCTGACCTTTCCATTGCACTCGAACTCAAGGATAACTCTTATACCTCAACTGTCGGACCTGCCGGACTAGAATAGCCACCGGCTCCTCTTCGTAAGTCAAATCTTTGTCCAATTGGACTGAGCTGAAATCTAACACATGGGACGAATCACCATGATATTTTCGGAGCATAGACACATGGAACACCGGATGAACCGCTAATAAACTAGGTGGTAATGCAAGCCTGTAGGCTATTTCACCCACCCTTTCAAGAATTTCAAAGGGTCCGATATACCTAGGGCTCAACTTGCCTTTCTTTCCGAACCTCATTATACCTTTCATAGGTGAAATCCGGAGCAATATTATTTCTCCAACCATGAATGCAATATCACGAACTTTACGTTCGACATAACTCTTTTACCTAGACTGAGCTGTGTGAAGTCGATCCTGAATAATCTTGACCATATCCAAGGCATCCTGTACCAAATCGGTACCCAACAACCGAGCCTCTTCCGGTTCAAACCAACCAACTGGCGATCGACATCGCCTTCCGTATAATGCCTCATATGGAGCCATCTGAATGCTCGACTGGTAGCTATTATTATAAGCAAACTCTGCAAGTGGCAAGAAATGATCCCAAGAACCTCCAAAGTCTATAACACAAGCGTGGAGCATATCTTCCAATATCTGAATAGTGCGCTCTGACTGTCTGTCTGATTGTGGATGAAATGCTGTACTAAACTCCACACGCGTGCCTAACTTACGCTGTACTGCCCTCCATAAATGTGAGGTAAACTGCGTACCTCGATCTGAAATAATAGACACGGGCACACCGTGAAGGCGGACAATCTTACGAATGTAAATTTCAGCTAACCTCTCTGAAGAATAGGTAACTACCACTGGAATGAAATGTGCTGATTTGGTCAACCTGTCCACAATGACCCAAACTATGTCAAATTTTCTCTAAGTACGTGGAAGCCCAACAACAAAATTCATAGTGATACGCTCCCACTTCCACTCAGGAATTTCTAACTTTTGAAGCAAACCACCAGGTCTCTGATGCTCGTACTTAACTTGCTGACAATTCAGACACTGAGCTACATATGCAACTATATCCTTTTTCATTCTCCTCCACCAATAATGTTGTCGCAAATCTTTATACATTTTGGCGGTACCTAGATGAATAGAGTACCTGGAACTGTGTGCCTCTTCAATAATTAATTCACGAAGCCCATCCACATTAGGCATACAAATACGGCCCTGCATTCACATAACTCTATCTATCCCTACAACAACCTGTTTAGCATCACCGTGCCGTACCGTATCCTTAAGGACAAGTAAATGAGGATCATCATACTGCCTCTCTCTGATGCACTCATATGAAGAAGACCGAGCGACTATGCAAGCTAGAACCCGACTGGGTTTTGAAATATCTAACCTCACGAACTGATTAGCCAAAGTCTGAACATCTGCAGCTAATAGCCTCTCACCAACCGGAATATACGCAAGACTGCCCATACTCATAGCCTTTCTACTCAAAGCATCAGCCACCACATTGGCCTTTCCGGGGTGATACAAAATGGTGATATCATAGTCTTTCAACAACTCCAACCATCTTCTCTGCCTCAAATTAAGATCCTTTTGTTTGAACAGATACTGAAGGCTACGATGATCAGTAAATACCTCACACGAGACACCGTAGAGGTAATGCCTCCAAATCTTCAGCGCATGAACAATGGCTACCAATTCTAAGTCATGAGCAGGATAATTCTTCTCGTGAACTTTCAATTGCAACGACGCATATGCAATTACCTTGCCATCTTGCATTAATACTGTACCAAGCCCAATGTGAGATGTGTCACAATATACCGTATACGATCCTGAACCTGTGGGTAATACCAACACTAACGCCATAGTCAAAGCAGTCTTGAGCTTCTGAAAGCTCAACTCACACTCGTCTGACCATATGAATGGGACACCTTTCTGGGTCAGTCTGGTCAATGTGCTTGCTAAAGATGAAAACCCTTTCACGAACCGACGATAATAACCTGCCAAACCCAGGAAACTGCGGATCTCTTTAACTGAAGTAGGTCTAGGCCAATTCTGAACAACCTCTATCTTCTTAGGATCCACATTTATGCCTTCTGCCGATACAACATGCCCCAAAAGGCAACCGAGTCTAACCAAAACTCAAATTTTGAAAATTTGGCATATAACTGATTATTCTTCAAAGCCTGAAGCACACTCCGAAGATGCTGATCATGTTCCTCTTGACTGCTAGAGTAAATCAAGAAATCATCAATGAATACAACCACAAAATATGTTCAAATAGGGCTTGAACACCCGATTCATTAGATCCATAAATGCTGCTGGGGCATTTGTTAACCCAAATGACATCATTCGTAATGCCCATATCGAGTTCGAAAAGTTGTATTTGGGATATCAGATGCCCTAATCTTCAACTGATGGTAACCAGACCTCAAATCAATCTTCGAAAATAACTTTGCACCCTGAAGCTGATCAAATAAGTCATCAATTCTTGGCAACAGATATTTGTTTTTGATAGTGGCCTTGTTCAACTGCCGATAATCTATACACATCCACATAGAACCATATTTCTTCTTTACAAATAATACTGGTGCACCCCAGGGCGATATACTAGGTCTAATAAATCCATGATCAAGCAAGTCTTGTAACTGCTCTTTCAATTCTTTCAAATCCGGCGGGGCCATACGGTATGGTGGAATAGAAATGGGCTGAGTGCCCGGAGCCAAATCAATACAGAAGTCAATATCTCTGTCGGGTGGCATCCCCGATAAATCTGCAGGAAATACTTCTGGAAATTCATGAACAACTGGTACTAAGTCCATAGAAGGAACATCCGCACTGGGATCGCGACTATAAGCCAAATTGGCTAGATACCCTTTCTCGACCACACACCGAGCTTTCATATAAGAAATAACCCTACTGGCAAAATGACCAGGAGTTTCTTTCCACACTAACCGAGTAAACTCTGCCATGGCTAGGGTTACTATCTTGGCATGACAATCCAATATAGTATGATAAGATGGCAACCAATCCATACCCAAGATGACATCAAAATCTACCATATCAAGAAGTAAAAGATCCACACTAGTCTCAAGAATACCAATAGTAACCACACACGAATGATATACATGATCTACTACAACAGAGTCTCCCTCTGGTATAGACACACACAAAGAAGCACTCAGAGAATTACATGGCATAACAAAATATGAAGAAAAATAGGAGGACACATAGGAATAAGTAGATCCTGGATCAAATAGAACTGAAGCATCTCTATGGCAAACTGGAATAATACCTGTGATCACAACATCAGATGACTCGGCCTCAGGCCTAGCTGAAAAAGCATAAAATCGGGGCTGAGCCCCACCACTCTGAACTGCGTCCCTAGGACGGCCTCTAACTGGCTGGCCTCCACCTCTAACGGTCTGACCTTCACCTCTAATGGCCTGACCTCCACCTCTAATGACCTGACCTCCACCTCTAGCTGCCTGACCCCTACCTCTAGCTGGCTGAGCAGGCGGTGAAGCAACCGGTGCCGGTATGATGGCACGAGAATCCTGCCGAGATCTGTTACTCGCCAATCTAGGGCAATACCTCCTGATGTGACCAATTTTCCCACACTCATAACACCCATCCTGATGTCGTGGCTGCTGAAGCCAAAGCTAACCAAGATGGGCCGGATAACCGCTGAAGTAACTCTGGAGTGGTGGTGCACTGATATAAGCTGAATGTGCACTAAATGCTGGCTGCCCAGAGTAATGCATAATAGGACTGTGACTCCCTGAAGCACCGGGAGATGCATGAAGTGCTGAATGAAACGGTATGGGAGGATGACCCCTACCAAAATTACCCCTGCCTCCAGACGAGGCACCACCGATACCACCGAACTGACGAGGCCTCTTATCAGACCTCTGCCCTCTCTCTTATGTAAGAACCATCTCGATCCTCCTCGCGACTTTAGCAACCGCCTGAAAAGAAATTTCGCTTTCGGTATCCTTGGCCATCTGAAGCCTGATAGGGTGAGTGAGTCCTTCAATAAACCTCCTCATTCTCTCTCTCTCCCTCAGTAGGTAGTAAAAGGAGAGCATGGCGGGCCAAATCCACAAAACGGGACTCATACTGAGTAACACTCATACTGCCCTGCTATAGACGCTCAAATTGCTTGCGGAATTCCTCTCTCAGTGTGATAGGAAGGAACTTCTCCAGGAATAGCTGAGAGAACTGCTCCCAGGTAAGTGCAGGCGATCCAACTGGTCTGGTCAATATATAATCTCTCCACCACCTCTTTGGCAGTAGGGGTGTGCATGGATCAGATCAAATCGGATTTAGCGCATTTCAGATCGGATTTTCGGATTTCGGATTCTAAAAAATACAATATGAATCCGATCCGAATTAATATTGGATCAGATCAGATTTTAAAGTTTGGATCGGATTTTCGAATTTCGGATCGGATTATTATGCCTAAAAGTTGCAAACTCATATGTATATTTTCTTTGTAAAAGAGGCAGTACAGTAAGAAAAATTCATGTTTATACAATTATGAGAGTACTATGGTGCCAATAGAGCTAAATCCATCAATTGTAAAGGTAATAACTTGGAGAAAAATGTAAAGGAAGTACTAATTATCCGAATTAAAGTTTAGAATTTATAAATGCCCTAATAATTTCAGATTTCGGATCGGATCGGATCAGATCTTATTAAAATTATACCAATCCGAATCCGATCCGAAATTCAAAATTTTAATAAACACAATCCGAAATCCGATCCAAGCCGAAATTCGATATCCAAAATTGTACGGATCGGTTCGGATTTCGGATATGCGATCCAAATGAATAGCCCTACTTGGCGGAACCCGTCATCTGAAATACAGCAAAATCAACCCCATTGGTCTCAACTATACCCATGTTACATAGCACCTCGTGGCAGCGTTCAAGATAATCTTGTGGGTCCTCAGAAGGTGTACCACTGAAGTGAACTGGAAAGATCTTAGTAAACTTATCTAGTCTCAATAAGGCCTCAAAAGACATGGTGAGCCTATCATCGGTCTGTGCCGCAACAACTGGCTGAACTACCTCAACTGGCGGGGCTGCTGGAGCCTGAGTCTGGGGAGCCATCTGCTCCGGAGCGGGAGTAGTGGGAGTTTGTGTTCCTCCCCCAGCCCGTGAGACGGCTGGTGCCACTGGAAATGTACCATTCTGGGCCATGCCCTCCATAAGACTCACCAAACGAACCAAAGCGTCCTGAAGCACTGGAGTAGCTATGAATCCTTCCGGGACCTGAACTAGTCCAGCTGGTAAATTCTGAACTGGAACCTCCTCCTGAAGGATTACCTGAGGTTTTACAACAGGTGCAGCTGCTCGAGCTCTGGACTGAGCTCTACCTCGGCCTCTAGCACGACCTCGACCTCGACCCCTGGCCATAGTTTCCACCGGGAGCTCTGGTCCCTGTCCATCGGTAGAGGTATTACGTGTTCTCACCATCTGCGAGAGAATAAGAGTAGAATGGTTTAATCATCGATGATAGAATAAAATCACACGACAAAATAAGAAAGAAGTGATATTGTTCCTAAACTTGATAGCCTCTGAGAGATAAGTTTGCTCGTGGCTCGTGAGACCTATGCAACCTAGTGCTCTGATACCAACTTTCACGACCCGAAATTCCCACCTTCGGACCGTGATGGCGCCTAATATTTCACTTGCTAGGCAAGCCAACGTTAGAATAATATTATCCATTTTTAAAACACTTTTTAAATTTATTAATAACAAAGAACAAATACGGAAGTAAAGTCTGAAATGTAGTGAATAATCCATAAAAACAACAGTGTCTAAATACCATCCTATAATTGGTGTCACAAGTGCACGAGCTTCTAGAATAATACAAATAAAGGTCTGAAAAAAATAAAGTTGTCTGGAAATAAACACACAGCTAAAGTAAAATAGACGGGGACTTCAAAACTGCGGACGCCATGCAGTTATACCTCAAGTCTCCTCTGGTAACTGAAATCCGAGCAAGTCTATGGTGCACTGCTGGGACCAACTCCGAAATCTACACAAGAAGTGCATAGTGTAGTATCAGTACAATCGACCCCATGTACTGGTAAGTGCTGAGCCTAACCTCGACGAAGTAGTGACGAGGTTAAGGCGGGTCACTTATATTAACCTGTACGCAATATTAGTAACAACAACAAATAATAGAAATAAATCGGGTAACTCATTTATAATAATTGAAACTAACTCAACAGTCATAACCAATTATAATTTCCATCAATTTCCGTTGCAGCGTGCAACCCGCTCTCACAATATATTCATATTCCATTCTATTACAGCATGTAACCCGCTCATCCAATATACTCATTTTAATCAAGTCTGTTATATATTTATTTCAATCAAGTATATATAAACTTTTAAATAAGTCTGTTGCGGCGTGCAATCCAATCCCCCAATATTAACTTTTAAATAAGTTTATTGCGGCGTGCAATCCGATCCCTCAATATTGACTTTTTAATAAGTCTGTTGCGGCGTGCAACCCGCTCCACCAATATATTCATTTACCAATTTTTATAGAAGAAATTTCCCAATAAATGCAATAATTAATATAAAATTTTAAGACAACAAGCATACAATAATTATGATTTAATTATGAAACAAACAATGACAAATAATAATTTATTATAGAAATCAGGGAGAAAATAGGCATTTTAATGTTTAATATACTAAATGTCAAGTAGCAAATTAATGTACATAATTCAAATAAGTATGTAGCAATTATTACAGGAATTCAAGAATTAATATTTGACAAGGAATTATGAGTGAAACAATTAATATAATAATTTATTCATGATTTAAAATGATTTATGATTTTTAAATAATTATGCAAACTATTAATTCGGCGACGTATAGACACTCGTCACCTCGCCTATACGTCGTTCACATGCAATTCACATAATAAATAATTTAAGGGTTCTATTCCCTCAAGTCAAGGTTAACCACGACACTTACCTCTCTTTGCAAATTCCAATCAATTACTCAACCACAACTTTTCCTTTTAAATTTATCTCCGAAAGCTTCACATCTATTCACAAATAATTCGATATATTCAATACGAATCATAAGAATTAATTCCATATGAATTTACTAATTTTCCGGATAAAATCCAAAATTCATTAAAATATTCGACAGTGGGACCCACGTCTCAAATCTCGAAAAAACTCACGAAATTCGAATAATCGTTTCGCTACGAGTTCAACCATACTAAAATTATCCAATTCCGATGTTAAATGGACCTTCAAATCTAAATTTTTTATTTTTGGAAAGTTTTACAAAAATTCCAATTTCTTCCATCTAAATCCTAAATAAAGGATGAATATAGACATGGATTCATGAAATATAATCACTTTTGGTTATAGAACACTTACCCAATTCAAAGTCGTGAAAAACCTTTCAAAACTTCGCCTTAACCGAGCTCAAAATGACCAAAATGAGTAAAAATGTCGGACTCTTCGATATATACACTGCCCAGGCATTTCCGCACCTGCGGTGCCTGGGCTCGCACATGAGAGATCGCATCTGTGAAATGGGGCTGCCAGGTGAGGCCTTGCTTCTGCGGAGGACAAATACGCACCTGCGCTGCCTTCCGCTTCTACGATTGTCAAGTCCGCTTATGCGAAAGCGCGGGTGGGTGCAAGTTTTCGCACCTGCAGACCTTTGACCAACCTGCCCAGGCTGCTTCTGCGATGGAAGGTTCGTTTTTGCTAGCTCGCACCTGCCGTCAAAAATCTGCAGGTGCGATTACAATAGAAGGCAAAATTTCAGATTTTGCTTAAGTCCAATTCTTGTTCCGATTTCGATTCGAGTCACACTCGGGGTACTTGGGACCCCGTCTGAATATACCAACAAGTCCCGTAAAATAATACGGACTTACTCGGGGTCAAAAATCATGTCAAACAACGCTAAAATTGCAATTCACACCCCGATTCGAACTTTGAGTTTTAGACTTTTCCATTTGCAAATCTCATGCCAAAAGATATTAAATGAATCCGGAATGACTTCAAATTTGGCACACAAGTCCTAAATGATATACCGGAGCTATTCAAATTTCCAGAATCGGAATCCGGCTCCGATATCAAAAAGTCAACCCCGTGGTGATACTTGGAAATCTTTAGCCTTTAAATTACTAATTTCCGTTAAATGGTCATAACTTGTCACGACCCAAAATCCCACCACAGGCGTCGTGATGGCATCTAGTCTCTAAGACTAGGTAAGCCGATTTCTATTATACTTTGAGGCCATTTTTTTTGAATTAAATAAGTAACCAAAACTAACAGCGGAATATATATGAATATAACACCTCCCAAGACTGGTAGTACTGAGTCACGAACTCTAACTGAATACATGGAATAACCACGAGGACCGTATATACAATACTGTTTGATTAAAATTTAACAATACAATGAAATGAAAAGACTCCAAGGGACTGCGACGACAAAGCAGCTCTACCTTGAATCCTTACGGTCCCGCTTTAACTCTGCTCAAGTCTGATATCTACAATACCTGGCTCTACACAAAAAAGTACAGAAGTATAGTATGAGTACACCACAGTCGGTACCCATTAAGTATCAAGACTAACCTCAATGGAGTAGAGACGAGGTACAGTCAAGACACTCACTAGTCTAATAACCTGTGCAATATAATATAAAAAATACTAGGAAATCGATAGCAATAAGGGCGGGATAAAACAACCTGTGGTATGTGCAGCAAGACAACAAGAATACCATAAATATCACTCAACAATTAATAAATACATGTACGCCCAATTAATTCAAGTTTTTCAAATAAATATCCTTCACATATAATTCTTCCAAATAACTATCTTTTAAATGTAGTTTTCTCAAATAATTATTTTTTAAATATAATTCTTTCAGTAAATCTTTTCAAATATAATTTTCTCAAATAAATATCTTTCAAATACAATTCTTTCATATAATTCTTTTTGAATAAAAATACTTCTAATAAATATTTTGAATATAATTCTTTCAATTAAAAAAAAGTCACAAGGTGACACCTCATTTCACAATCATAAAAATACGGGTCTCAGCCCATTTTCATATTTTTCGTAAACACGGGTCTCAGCCCATTTTCATATTTCCACGGCACCTCGTGTCCATAATTAAATCATCATATTTTCCCCGCACCTCGTGCCCTCATTTCATATCACAACTGCACAGATAATTCACGTGCCAATTATTATTATCATTTCATCACAGCACCTCGTGCCCACATTTCATTTTATAATCCGCCTGGCAATAGCCACATACTCTCAATTTCAACATAAATCAGATTGTTATCAATTTACCAACAACAAGACAAATGGCACAAAGTATAAAAATAAATACAAGAAAATCACAACGTCACATGAAAATTATCTACACCACAACCTCCACATCATCACATATCGTCCCTGACAATAGTCACCCTTATCGCTCCTATTGTCACCCTTATCACTCCTATAACCACCCTTATCGCTCCGTCCAGACAATATCAATAGCCACCCTTATCGCTCCTATTGCCACCCTTATCGCTCCTATAACTACCCTTATCGCTCCACCCAAATAATATTCCAACAAACACGACAACAGTGAATTGCCACCCTTATACCCACATAATATCAACAGTGAAATGCCACCCGTATCTCTCCAAAATAATAACTCACACAACACAATAATTTACACGAAAAATTAACACGACAACATAATAAAATCAATTCATATCACAATTTGCCCAATGACCACAACCAGAATTCCAAAGACAACCAAACCAATTAATTTCACACCAGATAGCCAAAGGCTCCACAAAAATGTATATAACACCCAAAAACAATCATTAGAGATAGAAATTACTCAGCATAAAGCAAAACCTTCATTAATGTAAATTTAGATAATTATATTAACACTTATTCTTAATCTCGCTTAAATTAATTATTTGCATAAGAAAATTCATATTGGAATTAATTTCCAAGAAATATTAAATCAACAATACTCACGAAATTTCATAAATATTTCAAGTAACAATCACATCAAATTATCATATAAAAACAAATTCAACAATAAGGATTTAGGCATGGCAAACAAACGATTTAATAATTTTCCACAATTTCCCAATTTACTACACAATAATGCCTAAGACTTTAATTCAATGAATTTTGCAAGTATAAGCCCGAGTACGTACTCGTCACCTTGCGTACACGGTTTTTCACATTTTACAAATGCCACATAAGACTCAATGCCTAAGGGGTAATTCCCCCACTCGAGGTTAAGCAAGACACTTACCTTTTCGAAGTTATGCCGATATTTCAAAATCATCTTCTTGCTTGAATTGACCTCCAGACCGCTCAAATCTAACCAAATTAATTGTATAACTTCATTAAAATTCATCGGAAATAATTCCGGATAATAATACGTCGACTTAAAAATTTATTTCAAAAATCAAAAAAAGTCAACGCGGGGCCCGCCCCTCGAAAGCCGACATAATTTTCATGAAATCCAAATACCCATCCCGATACGAGTTCAACCATACCAATTTTATTGAATTCCAATAACAACTCGACCTCCAAATCTTAAATTTTAGTTTTTAGAAGATTTTGTAAAAATCTTGATTTCTTCCATTTAAATCCGAACTAAATGATGAATATAATAATAGATTCATGAAGTATAATCACTTTAGGATATAGAACACTTACCCCAACCAAGCTTGTGAAAAATCCCTCCATAATCGCTTAAATCCGAGCTCCAAAAATTCCAAAACGCAATGCCAAAAATGACCATTTTTTGTCCTTATGATTCTGCCTAGTTTCGCACATGCGGACTAATTTTCGCACCTGCGTGCTCGATTTTGCGAGCGAATACACGCTTCTGCGAGGTCACTGCCCAGCTACAAAGCTCGCACCTGCGGAGCCATTTCCGCTTCTGTGTTGATCGCAGGTGCACAGAATTTCCGCTTCTTCGCTGCCTTGTCGCTTTGTCCGCATCTGCGACCTTCCTCCAGCTCTGCCCAGTTCACTTCTGCGATGAAATCCTTGCTTCTACGAGGTCGTACCTGCGCCCAAAATTCCGCAGGTGCGAATCCAAAAGCTGCTGCCATTTTCCAGCAGCTTCTTCCAAGTCCGAATTGCTCCGTTAACCTTTCGAAATCCACCCGAGGCCCCAGGGACCTCAACCAATTATACCAACATGTCCCAAAATACAACACGAACTTAGTCAAGGCTTCAAACCAAATCAATCAACGACGGAATTACGTATCGCGCATCGAATCGAATTATAAGTTTTCAAATCTTTCAACTTCTATATTTTGCGCCAAAACGTATCAAATCAATCCGGAATGACTTCAAATTTTGCACACAAGTCATAATTGATGTAAGGAAGCTATTTCCATTTCCGGAATCGAAATCCGTCCTCGTTATCAAAAATTCACCCTTTGGTCGGACATTTTCCAAAATCTTATATTTTCCAATTTTCGCCAAAATGTACTGAATTGTCCTACGGACTTCCAAATACAAACTGCACATACGCCTAAGTCCAAAATCATCATACGAAGTTATTTCCATCATTGAAATTCCATTCCGGGGTCGTTTGCTCAAAAGTCAACTCCCCGGTCAACTCTTTCCATTTAAGCTTCAAAATGAGAATTTCTCTTTAAATTAAATTCCGAATCTTCCGAAAACCAAACTCGACCACACACGCGGGTCATAATACATATTGTGAAGCTTCTCGAGACCTTAAGTCACTGGACGGGGCGTAATTTCTTAAAATGACAAGTTGGGTCCTTACATAACTTGAGCTAGGGACTTCCAAACTAAATTCCGGGGGATACGCCCAAGTCCCAAATCATGATACGGACCTATCAGAACTGTCTAAACACTGATCCAGATTCGTTTGCTCAAAATATTGACCAAAGTCAACTCAGTTGAGTTTTAAGGCTCTATTTCACATTTTAATCCATTTTTCACATAAAAACTTTCCAGAAAATTTTACGGATTGTGCACGCAAGTCGAGAAATGATAAATAGTACTTTTCAAGGTCTTAGAATAAAAAATTACATATTAAATTTAAAGATGACATTTTGGGTCATCATACTTGGTTGTCACACACACACACACACACACACACACACACACACACACACACACACACACACATATATATATATATATATATATATATATATATATATATATATATATATATATATATATATATATTCTGCATAATCCCTCTTGGGATATATCCTTTGTCTTAACTTATAAAGTTTTAAAATTCGAATTTAAATTAAAACTAAAATTTATCTTCTTTTTTTAACATGTTATCATACTAAATTTAGTTAATAATCATATGCAATCATGTTAGGAACTTTTGTTATCTTTTTTAATTATTTAAATACTACTTCGCCTCTGGCAAAAAAAAACTACTCCAGATAACTATAAAACTCTTTCACATTTAAAATCCTATAATTATAGTTCTTTAAAACACTGTAGCTAGATTTGAATAAAGAGAATATCTTTTAATGTAAATGTAGTATATAGGGTACATGTATATGTTTATCCAAATAATAAAAAAGAGTTTAAAAATCGAATAAAACTTTACTTACATATATAATGAAGTAAACATATATGCTGGAGAAAGAAACATTACAAAAAAAAGTCATCTATATATATATATTAAAGGAATAAAGTTACCATATATAATTGACATTATGGTTAAGCCAAGTGGCAAGATAATAAATGTCAATAGTATATGGTAACTTTATTCCATTAATATATATAGTCAAATACAAACATGTCACGACCCGAAATTCCCACCTTCGGACCGTGATGACGCCTAACATTTCACTTACTAGGTAAGCCAACATTAGAATAATATTAACCAATTTTTAAGTAATTTTTAAATTATTAATAATCAAAGAAACAAATGCAGAAGCAAAGTTTGAAATATAGTGAATAATTCATAAAAATAAAGGTGTCTAAATACCATCCCAAAATTTGGTGTCACAAGTGCACGAGCTTCTAGGATAATACAAATAAAGGTCTGAAATAAAATAAAGCTGAATGGAAATAAACACACAACTAAAGTAAAATAGATGGGGACTTCAGAACTGCAGACGCCATGCAGTTATACCTCAAGTCTCTTTTGGTAGCTGAAATTCGAACAAGTCTATGGTACGCCACTGGGACCAACTCCAAAATCTGCATAAGAAGTGAAGAGTGTAGTATCAGTACAACCGACCCCATGTACTGGTAAGTGCTGAGCCTAACCTCGACGAAGTAGTGACGAGGCTAAGGCGGTTCACTTACATTACCTGTACGCAGTAATAGTAACAACAACAATAATAGAAATAAATCAAGTAATTCATTTATAATAATTGAAACCAACTCAGCAGTCATAACCAATTGTCATTTCTATCAATTATGTTGCAGCGTGCAACCCGCTCTCACAATATATTCACATTCAATTATGTCGCAGCGTGCAACCCGCTCTCACAATAAATTCACATTCAATTCTGTTGCAGCGTGAAACCCGCTCTCACAATATATTCACATTTAATTCTGTTGCGGCGTGCAACCTGCTCCTCCAATATATTCATTTTAATCAAGTCTGTTGCGGCGTGCAACCCGATCCTCCAATGTGGACTTTTAATAAGTTTGTTGCGGCGTGTAACCCGATCCTCCAATATGGACTTTTTAATAAGTCTGTTGCGGTGTGCTACCCGATCCTCCAATATATTCATTTTAATTAATTCTGTTGCGGCGTGCAACCCGCTCCTCCAACATTTTCATTTACCAATTCTTATAGAAGAAATTTCCCTAATAAGTGCAATAATTAATATCAAATTATAAGACAACAAGCATATAATAATTGTGATTAAATTATGAAACAAACAAAGGCAAATAGCAAATTATTATGGAAATTAGAGAGAAAATATGCAGTTTTATATTTAATATGCTAAATGTCAAATAACAATTAAGGCATATAATTCAAATAACATGTAACTGTTAATGCATAAATTCAAGAATTATTATTTGTCAAATAATAGGAGAGAAACAATTATTATAATAATTAATTCATGATTTAAAACAATTTATGATTTTTCAAGTAAGCAGGCAAACAATTAATTTTACGACGTATAGACACTCGTCACCTCGCCTATACGTCGTTCACATGCAATTCACATAACAAATAATTTAAGGGTTCTATTCCCTCAAGTCAAGGTTAACCACGACACTTACCTCGCTTTGCAAATTCCAATCAATTACTCGACCACAACTTTTCCTTTTAAATTTGTCTCCAAAAGCTTCAAATCTATTCACAAACAATTCGATATACTCAATACGAATCATAGGAATTAATTCCATATGAATTTACTAATTTTACAGATAAAATTCTAAAATTCATTTAAATATTCGACAGTGGGACCCACAGCTCAAATCCCGAAAAAACTTACGAAATCCCGACACCCATTCCGAGACGAGTCCAACCATATAAAAATTATCCAATTTCGATGTCAAATGGACCTTCAAATCTTAAATTTTCGTTTTTGGAAGATTTTATAAAAATTCCAATTTTCTCCATCCAAATCCGAAATAAATGATGAATATAGACTTAGATTTATGAAATCCAATCACTATATGATAAAGAACTCTTACCCGGTTCGAAATCGTGAAAAACTTCTTTGGAATCTGTAACGACCCGACTTGTCGTTTTAAGAAATTACGCCCCATCCAGTGACTTAAGGTCTCGAGAAGCTTCATAGTATGTATTATGACCCGCGTGCGTGGTCGAGTTTGGTTTTCGGAAGATTCAGAATTTAATTTAAAGAAATATTCTCATTTTGAAGTTTAAATGGAAAGAGTTGATCGGAGAGTTAACTTTTGAGAAAACGACCCCGTAATAGAATTTAGATGATGGCAATAGCTTTGTATGATGATTTCGGACTTAGGCGTATGTTCGGATTTGGATTTGGAAGTTCGTAGGACAATTCGGCACATTTTGGCAAAAGTTGGAAAATATAAGATTTTGGAAAAGTCCGACTGAAGGGTGAATTTTTGATAACGAGGACGGATTTTGATTCCGGAAATGGGAATAGCTCCCTTACATCAATTATGACTTGTGTCCAAAATTTGAAGTCATTCCGGATTGATTTGATACGTTTCGGCGCAAAATATAGAAGTAGAAAGATTTGAAAACTTATATTTCGATTCGATGCGCGATACGTAATTCCGGCGTTGTTTGATGTGGTTTGAAGCCTCAACTAAGTTCGTATTGTATTTTGGGACATGTTGGTATAATTGATTGAGGTCCCGTGGGCCTCAGGTGGATTTCGGAAGGTTAACAGAGCAATTCAGACTTGGAAGAAGCTGCTGGAAAATGGCAGCAGTTGTTGGATTCGCACCTGCGAAATTTTGAGTGCAGGTGCGACCTCGCAGAATCGAGAATTTTGTCGCAGAAGCGAAGATAGAAGGGCATGGCAGTTGTCAAAGGTGCGAAGAAAATCCCGCACCTGCAGAAGCGTAGAAGCGGGCAGAGAAGGTGCAGAAGCAGAGGGGCGTCGCAGGTGCGCGTGAGGCATCGCAAAAGCGATTCCCGCAGAAGCGAAAAAGCTTCCACAAATGCGATGGTCGACTGGGCAGTGGCCTTCGCAGAAGCAAGATTTTTGCTCGCAAAAGCGAGCACGCAAGTGCGAGAATTTGTCTGCAGGTGCGACACTGGGCAGAATGTTAAGGACCAAAAATGGTCATTTCGCCATTTTTCGATTGAGATTTTGGAGCTCGGTAGAAGGCAATTTTTGGAGAGATTCTTGCGTGGGTGTTTGGGGTAAATGATTCTTATCCAGTTTTGATTAATTTTCATGATTATGTATTTGAATCCATCATTTAATTCGGATTTAATGGAGGAAAAATCAAATTTTTTGTAAAATCTTCCAAAAACGAAAATTTAAGATTTGGAAGTCGAGTTGTTATTGGAATTCGATAAAATTGGTATGGTTGAACTCGTATCAGAATGAGTATTCGGATTTCATGAAAATTAGGTCGGGTTCCGAGGGGCAGGCCCCGCGTTAACGTTTGTTGACATTTTGAAATAAAATTTTAAGTCGACGTATTATTATCCAGAATTGTTTCCGATGAATTTTAATGAAGTTATACAAATAATTTGGATAGATTTGAGCTTTCCGGAGGCCAATTCAAGCAAGAAGGCTATTTTAGAATATCGGCCTAACTTCAAAAAGGTAAGTGTCTTGCTTAACCTCGAGTGGGGGAATTACCCCTTAGGCATTGAGTCTTATGTGCCATTTGTGAAATGTGAAAAGCCGTGTACGCAAGGTGACGAGTACGTGCTCGGGCTTATACGTGCAAAATTCATTGAAATAAAGTCTTAGTCATTATTGCGTTGTAAATTGGGAAATTGTGGAAAATTATTAAATCATCTGTTTGCCATGCCTAAATCCTTATTGTTGAATTATGTGATTGTTACTTGAAATATTTATGAACTTTCGTGAGTATTGTTGGTTTAATATTTCTTGGAAATTAATTCCAATATAAATCTTCTTATGCAAATAATTAATTTAAGCGAGCTTAAGAATAAGTGTTAATATAATTATTTAAATTTGCATTAATGAAGGTTTTGCTTTATGCTGAGAAATTTCTATCTCAATTGATTGTTTTTGGGTGTTATATATATTGTGTGGAGCCTTGGGATATTTGTTGTGAAATTAATTGATTTTGTTATATCTTTGGAATTTGATTGTGGCCATTGGGCAAATTGTGATATGAATTGATTTTATTATATTGTCGCGTTAATTTTCCGTATAAATTGTTGTGTTGTGTGAGTTACTAGTTTGTGGAGATAAGGGTGGCATTTCACCGTTGATATTATGTGGGTATAAGGGTGGCATTTCACTGTTGTTGTGCTTGTTAGAATATTGTCTGGGCGAAGCGATAAGGGTTGCTATAGGAGCGATAAGGGTGGCAATAAGAGCGATAAGGGTGGCTATTGATATTGTCTGGGCGGAACGATAAGGGTGGCTATAGGAGTGATAAGGGTGGCAATAGGAGCGATAAGGGTTGCTATTGTCAGGGACGATATGTGACGATGTAGGGTTGTGGTGTTGATAATTTTCATGTGATGTTGTGATTTTCTTGTATTTATTTCTATACCTTGTGCAACTTGTCTTGTTGTTGGTAAATTGATAACAATCTATTTATGTTGAAATTGAGAGCCTGTGGCTATTGCCAGGCGGATTATAAAATGAAATGTGGGCACGAGCTGCCGTGAGTAAATAATGAGAATATTTGGCACGTGAATTGTCCGTGCAGTTGTGATATGAAATGTGGGCACGAGGTACTGTGATGAAATGATAATGATAATTGGCACGTGAATTGTCCGTGCAGTTGTAATATGAAATGAGAGAACGAGGTGCCGGGGAAATATGATGATTTAATTATGGGCACGAGGTGCCGTGAAAATATAAAAATGGACTGAGACCCGTGTTTACGAAAAATATAAAAATGAGCTGAGACCCGTATTTTTATGATTATGAAATGAGGTATTACATGGTGACTTTTTAATTGAAAGAATTATATTCAAAATATTTAGTTGGAAGGATTATTACTTAGAAAGTATTATATGAAAGAATTTTATTTGAAAGATATTTATTTGAGAAAATTATATTTGAAAAGATTTATTGAAAGAATTATATTTAAAAAATAATTATTTGAGAAAATTATATTTGAAAGAGAGTTATCTGGAAGAATTATATGTGAAAGACATTTATTTGAAGGAGTTGATTTAATTGGGTGTACTTGTGTTTATTAATTATTGAGTGATATGAATGGTATTCTTGTTGTCTGCTGTGCATATCACTGGTTGTTCCATGTTGTCCTATTGTTATTTGTTTCCTATTATTTTGTATATTATATTACACAAGTTATTAGATTAGTGAGTGTATTGACTATACCTCGTCTCTACTCCATTGAGGTTAGTCTTGATACTTACTGTGTACCGACCGTGGCATACTCATACTACACTTCTGCACATTTTTGTGCAGAGCCAGGTATTGAAGATATCGGACTTGAGCAGAGTTAAAGCGCGATCATAAGGATTCAAGGTAGAACTGCTTGGCCATCGCAGTCCCTTAGAGTTTTTTCATTTCATTATATTGTTAATTTGTAATCAAACAGTATTGTATATCGGTCCTTGTGATCATTCCATGTATTCAGTTAGAGTTCGTGACTCAGTACTATCAGTCTTGGGAGGTTGTGTATTGTAATTATTTTCGCTGTTAAATTTTAATTCAAAAAAAAAGGCTTCAAAATGTAATAGAAATCGGCTTACCTAGTCTTAGAGACTAGGTGCCATCACGACGCCTGTGGTGGGATTTTGGGTCATGACAAGTTGGTATCAGAGCCCTAGGTTCATAGGTTTTACGAGTCACGAACGAGTCTAGTAGAGTTTTGCGGATCGGTACGGAGACGTCTGTACTTATCTTATAGAGGCTACAAAACTATTAGGAAATTTCTATTTCTTTCAATCCTGTCGTGCGGAATTTGTTGAATTTAGAATTTGAACTTTTATATCTCCATTCTCTCACAGATGGTGAGGACACGTGCTACTGGGATAGCTGAGCAGGTATCCACACATACTGCTAGGGCTGCAAGAGGTCGGGGCCGAGGTATAGGCCGAGGAAGGGCACGTCACATGACTAGAGCACCTGTCAAAACAACAGTTGAGGAGCCACCAGTAGCTCCAGTTGGGGGACAGGTACCTGAAGCACCTTTTGTTACCCCCGGACTTCACGAGACTTTGGCACAGTTCCTGAGTATGTTTGGTACATTAACTCATGCGGGATTGATCTCTGTTGCACCAAACATTCTGCAGATTGGGGAAGTAGCTCAGACTCCTATCACAACTCCAGAGCAGCAGGTTCACGTTGGCCAGGTTCCGGGTGTAGTACCAGTACAACCTGTTATTCCGGTTCGGCCTGAGGTCATGCCCGAGGCATCAGAAGAAGAACAAAAGAGACTTGAAAGGTTTAAGAAATATGATCCACCAACTTTCAGTGGCACAGCTACAGAGGATGCCCAAGGATTTCTGGAAAATTGTCACCGTATTCTCCGCACCATGGGTATAGTGGAAGTGAGCGGAGTTTCCTTTACTATATTTCAACTATCAGGCATAGCGTATCGATGGTGGCAAATATATGAAGAAGGTAGACTAGCCGATGCCACACCACCAACTTGGGCTCAATTTTCGGAAATGTTCTTGAAAGAGTTTATTCCCTAGACTCTTCGAGATGCGTGGCGTACAGAGTTTGAACGGTTGCGTCAGGGCACTATGACAGTGTCAGAATATGCTATCAGGTTCAGTGAGTTAGCCCGTCATGCACCTATCTTAGTTCCTATAATCAGAGAACGGGTCCGCAGATTCATTGAGGGGCTCGATTATGATATTAAAATATGTATGGCTCGAGAGTTGCAAACTGATGCTCCATTTCAACAAGTAGTGGAAATTGCAAGGAAGATTGAGGCTGTTTTAGGCGAGGAAAGGGATTCTAAGGAGGCCAAAAGGTTTCGAAGATCTGGAGGGTTTAGTGGATTTTATACTTCATCTAGAACCCATTATAGCGGAGGCTCGAGCAGCCGGTTAGCTCATTCCGCACATCAGATTATTTGGGGTGCTCCAGCTTATGGTGCACCACTGACATGAGATTCTTACAGTGATTATTCCAATTATCCGGCACAGACTCAGTACGAGCAGCTGCAACCTCAGAGGGATTGTTATGAGTGTGGTGATACTAGGCATATCATGAGAGATTGTCCTAGACTTGGGAGGGATGGATTTCATCAGAACGCTCCAGCTACAAGCTTTATTCCAGTTGATACTCCACGTGCACAGTCAGATAGCGATGGAGGACAGGCGGGTAGAGGGCACCTAAGAGGTGGATGCCCGACCCATTGATTTAATCACTATGATTTGGATGAGACCAATACACCAGATGGTGTCGTTACAGGTACGATCCTGATTTTTATTATAAAAGGATATTTTCCTTAATTTGATTCGGTTCTGAATACTGAGGTGAATCCTCCTATTATGCTCCACTTATGGGTGAGCTTCGTAAATTTATGACCCACTTATATATGTATCCCTGTGGGGAGATTTAAAGATGTGAGCCTGTGTCTTTCATTTTATTTTTGTGCACCATTGAGGGCTATAAGTCCAAAAGTAAAATTTTATTATTCAATACAGTGGGTTTAATGTGTTTCGGAATAATTGATTCCAATTTTTATGAATCATACGCCCTACCGGTATGAGGGTTCATTATATGTTATAAAAATTGTTTATGAAATATATTGAAAAGAAGAAAGAAAGGAAATTAAAAATTTCAGTTGGCACAATGTGCAACAAAATTGTGATCCGGATTTGAGGACGAGATCCTCGCATTTTTACATGATGTGAAATATTTAAACCGGGCTGCAAGCCGCGATGGAAGTTATGTAAGGACAAGGTCCTTGTGGTGAAATATTTATGAGTTTAAAAAACAATTTCCCTTTTTGAAATTAATTTGTACAATAATATTAATAGGGAGTCATGCCCGTTAGGCTTATTTGATAATTCTTGTATATTTTCTGTGCATATTCAGCTATTTTGGTGCTGTAAACATTGAGTTTTAACTTATGAGATGAGTGCCCAGGTGGCATTAAATGTGACTCATTAATCCAATTAAGCAATCATGAGGTCTTCATGCCTCACATTCTCTTGTCAGTGTTGTGAAAATTCGAAATGAGGTGGTGGTTAATATGAGATTAATTGATGATGCTGGAATTAATTATGAACAACTTTTAAGACCAGAGATGTGGTGATGAGCATACATATGATGTGCTTCATGTCCTGATATCATTATGATAAGGCAATGCTGAGATTAATGTTATTGATATATACCCTGTGGTATTTTGTTGGGTTATGGATATGTTGTTAGGAGTTGTTTGGGCGTTACTCTGGCAGGTGGATAGGCCCAATTACAGGGGAGACACTGCCGAAATTTCTGAAAATTTTGGGAGTTAGTATAATTTGGGGGATTGAGATTTGCAAAGGAGGAGATAAATTATGTTATGTGTTTGAGGGCGAATAATCCTAAGCGGGGAATAATGTAGCACCTCAGAGAAAGTTTTGAATTACTTCAACACTATTGAGAAAATTGATATGTGCATAGGCATGAGTTGCTATAGCCAGCTGAGACTAATACTGTGCGTTGTTATGAGAAATCAGGCCTTTTGAAAATATTGGAGCGTAAGAAAATGGCCTTAAAGTTTTCAAGTTTGGATAAAAGCAATAAACTCAAATGAGATGATGTTGTCACGCTTATCTCAAATGAGGTAGCGTGGAATCAACCGTGAGTATATGTGTAAAAGTAAAATCATCGATTTGGTAACCTCAGAATAATTCTTAGAACGTTCGAGGACGAACATTTGTTTAAGAGGTGGAGCATGTAACGACCTGACTTGTCGTTTTAAGAAATTACGTCCCGTCCAGTGACTTAAGGTCTCGAGAAGCTTCACAATATGTATTATGACCTGCGTGTGTGGCCGAGTTTGGTTTTCGGAAGATTCGGAATTTAATTTAAAGACAAATTCTCATTTTGAAGCTTAAATGGAAAGAGTTGACCGGGGAGTTGACTTTTGAGAAAACGACTCCGGAATAAAATTTCGATGATGGAAATAGTTTCGTATGATGATTTCGGACTTAGGCGTATGTTCGGATTTGGAAGTCCGTAGGACAATTCGGCACATTTTGGCGAAAGTTGAAAAATATAAGATTTTGGAAAAGACCGGCCGAAGGGTGAATTTTTGATAACGAGGACGGATTTGGATTCCGGAAATGGGAATAGCTCCCTTATGTCAATTATGACTTGTGTGCAAAATTTGAAGTCATTCCGGATTGATTTGATACGTTTCGGCGCAAAATATAGAAGTTGAAAGATTTGAAAACTTATAATTTGATTCGATGCGCGATACGTAATTCCAACGTTGTTTGATGTGGTTTGAAGACTTGACTAAGTTCGTATTGTATTTTGGGACATGTTGGTATAACTAGTTGAGGTCCCGGGGGCCTTGGGTGGATTTTGGAAGGTTAACGGAGCAATTCGGACTTAGAAGAAGCTGCTGGAAAATGGCAGCAGCAGTTGGATTCGCACCTGCGGAATTTTGGGCGTTGGTGCAACCTCGCAGAAGCGAGGATTTCGTCGTAGAAGCGAAGATGGAAGGGCATGGCAGTGATCGAAGGTGCGAAGAAAATCCCTCCCCGCGGAAGCGGGCAGAGAAGGCACAGAAGCGGAGGGGCATCGCAGGTGCGCGTGAGGCATCACAGAAGCGATTCCTGCAGAAGCAGAAAAGATTCCGCAAATGCGATGGTCGACTGGGCAGTGGCCTTCGCAGAAGCAATATTTTTTCTCGCAAAAGCGAGCACGCAGGTGCGAGAATTCGTCCGCAGGTGCGAAGCTTGGCAGAATGTTAAGGACCAAAAATGGTCATTTCGCCATTTTTCGATTGAGATTTTGGAATCGCCATTTAAATACTCCCATATGATCATATTCTTATGGGATCGAAGCGTTTGCATCGGCAGCGTCGTGCATAATATTTGACAAGAAGCCATCTTATCCATGAGCTTTCCTGATTTGAGTTTTGACGACCTATCTAGTGGGAACCATTTTACATATATACTTTAGTTGAGGAGGTGACCGATAATTGAGATCTTGAGTTTACTGTTCAGAGGAGGATTGTATCACGTACCTATATTTGCTCATACTGTTTATTTACCCTGCCTCGTATTTGTTTACTTCCTACTGTATTTGATTTATTAGACCACTAGTAAATGTCTATGTCGACCCCTCGTCACTACTTCTTTGGGTTTAGACTAGATATTTACTGGGTACGCATTGATTTACGTACTCATGCTATACTTGTTGCACTTATTGTGTAGGTATATATATGTCTGGTGGTTTTTGGGGCGCAAAGGCATGACTATTGCGGGAACTTTACGGTGAGCTGCATTCCATGTTACGACCCGCAGCATACGGAGTCTCCATCTTAATTAGTTACATTATCCTGTCTATTTTGTACTCCAGACAGATGTTGTATTGTTATTGTACCTTTTAGTAGATGATCATGCACTTGTGACACCGGGTTTTGGGGGTTTATAGTGGATGTTCATTATTGTAGTTCATGTTATTATTATCATTTCATGTTGTAATTTATATTTTATACGGGATTTGGTAAAGAAAATCACAGGTTTCTACGAGTACCAGATTTTACTCTATTTATTTAATGGGATTTATGATTTTAAAAATAATAAAATGAGTAATTAAGTTGATAATTCGCCGTTAGATTGCCTGACAGCGACGTTGGGCGCCATCATAGCCTATAGTGGATTTTGGGTCGTGATAGCTTGGTATCAGAGCCATGTTCACTTAGGTCTCACGAGTCATGAGTAAGTCTAGTAGAGTCTTGCAGATCGGTACAGAGACATCTGTACTTATCTTCGAGAGGCTGCAGGGCTGTTAGGAGCACTTCCCTTCTTGATTCCTCGTTGTGCGATTTGATTCCATTGAAGCTTATGCCTTCATTTCCTTCCTACTCATTCTTATATGGTGGGGAGTGCTTGTTATCAATTGGGCACTGACGAGTAGATGCTACAGATGCGGCGCATGATGCCTTTCCCTGTGAATGCGGACAGACCATTATCGTCCCCTTGTGGAGGAGTGTTCTGTCATTTCATCCCAGTGTTGATGGTTCGAGGGAGATGATCTCTGAAACGGTTTCTATGCTTAGGAAATTTTGAATGTGGCGAGAAGGACTTGATAACATATTGTTGGACCTTCGGGTGATGTTAATGAATGAAGGAATTCTTACGGCTAGCGGATCAGTGTGGACCCAGGGAGATTAATCGATTTCATGATGGATATAACTATAACAATGACGTTGGAGGAGGTCGATACGAGGCTACACAGGTGGGCTATCTCTGGTGAGCAGGTTAGCAGTTGCGTGGCTTTGATGAGATTCCTACGAAGAATTCTTCTTTCTGCTTAACATGGGATGCATGTACTATGATGTGAGATTGGATTGCTTGGAGAAGATGGTACGACTGTTAGGAGGTCGAGTGTGCAATTGTGGCTGATAATTCAGGATGTGTTATGATTAGTCCAGCAAGAACTTATGAGAAATTTGGCTGAGCAACAGTGTGGGACCATGGTAACAGGAAAGAAGAAGTCGTTGAGGGGTCGAGAGTTAAGTGATTGTAGCGTAAAGCTAAGTGTGGGAGCCCACCGTCTATGATTAACCCACGTGGTTGTGTGCCTATGCGGTTTTTAGTTATTGGTGCATTGGCAGATTAGTTATAACTAAGAGGTATTTTGGATAAGGAAATTTGACGTATATGAGTTGCATTCACCTTATTGCTTCATGGGTAGGTGCTGGGGATGGCTCAAGATTTATGCTTCCTGTGGAGGTGATGGGCAAGGAAAAGAATTCATCCAGTTGCTTCCTTAAAAGTGTCCATGTGCAAGCAGAGCACTAGAGTTTGGTTATATATTCGGGACCAGGTCAGAGTGGGTGACTCTCAATAATGGTTCTAGTGGGTGCAAGAATTAAAGTGCGGTGTTTAATGATTTTGGGTTCGTTATATGGCTGAGGACTGGGTTTTGCAGCAGAGTGTTTAGAATACTTGGGGAATTTCTATATTATCATCGGGTCTATGGTGAAGTGTTAGAGAAATGGGGGAAAGAGCTTCGGTTCGCAAGGGGTCTTTAAGAATGGGTATATCATTTGGGAATACTATTGAGTGCATAAGGAGGGTATGAGATGGCTGATGGGTATTGAGACACTATGGTCTCGTGATTTGGGTCACTCGAGATGAGTGTTGTTTGAGGCATGTTATGTGTTTGAATGGAGCTATTATTACTTCGAAGGCAAGTTAAGAGTAGATTGGAAGAAGTTGGGTCAGTTAGCAATGGTTTAAATCAGCATGGTTGTGGAAATGATCAGTTCCTTCGGTGTGTTAAGGATATACAGGTGATTCGTGGTTGTACGTCCGGGATTGACAACCACCGTAATTGGATTGATTTGGAAGTAGTCGATTCTGATAGCCTTGTTATATGTAAATGAATCCTAGAAGAATTATGGTGTTTTAGACCACAACTTGAGGTTTGATTTTCTGCGATTATGGGAATTTGATTGTGTGTTGCAATTATTCTTCAGAAATAAGTGGAGGGAAAGGGGTTTTGGCCAATGAAGTATGTATTCTACTGGTGGTTCAGGGGTTATGATAAAATTCTTGGACTCTCACATAGCGGCAGGATAGGTGCGGTGATCAGTATAGTAATGGGAAGTTGGGATCAAGGTTATAGTTTGGTTTCGATAAGAATATCATGAGCTCGGAGGAGCACTAGAAGATTTCAGATGTTCGGAATATGCTGGCACTATTTTTGAGCAGCCTGAGGATGGTTTGTTTTGTGGTAGGAATGTTTGGTATTGAAATGCGGATGCGTGGCCAGTATTATAGAAATAGCATGGTCGATGGCCATTAGTGTTCAGATTTTACTACCTGGTGCAGAAGGTTGTGGGAGTATATCCCACGGGAAGATAGTATAAGTGTGACATGCTAGAGATTTAAAACAGGTATGGAGATTTTGGTAATGTCGCCAATGGGAGAGGTTATGACTGAGAGGCGCTCTATTCCTTAGGTTGTGGACTGTGGGAGTTTGTTCCGAATTCAACGGTTGCTCTTATGTGTCATGAATAGGGTCATTGTGGATTCTTGGAAGGTAATATGCCCAGTATGGGGTGATTGGAATCGGTTTGAGGTCCGCTACTAGATCTAATGTATGCTCTACGTCACAACGGTATCATGTATATGTTGTTTGGATCGGGTTGCACGCCACAACCGTATCATGTGTGGATCGGGTTGCACGCCGCAACAGTGAGACGTTGAGTATGATTCCCTATACTTATTTTTGTGTATTTTGTTTCTCATTCGCTGAGAAGGGTTCATAGCATCTTTACGACTGTTTTATTCGTTCCGCGGCTTGGTAGTTCTTTTTTAGAGTTTGTTATTCCTTATGTGTCATATTTAAGTTGTGTCTTGTTGGTGCATTGATGGCGTCATATGAGATCTTGATCAGTGTTTGAGGTGGATTATTGCCTGGGCAGCTTGTACTGGGTGAAACGAGGTTATTGGACTTGAAATCGGTGTGATTGGATTTATGTAGGTTATATTAAAGGAAAAATGTCACTATTCAGTTCAGAATGAGGTAATGGTTCTTTTCGAGTGGAGGAACTCCTGAGTTATTGATTTAACAGGTGGTTATGAGTTCCTGCGCATCTCTTTCATCATTGCAGTATTGTGAGGGTTGAGACCGGGCTTAGATGTGTTATAAGGTATACTACAGGCATCGGTTCAATGAATTTGCATCTGTTGTGTTTGAAGGAGGTTACCATGGGCAAATGAGTTATGTAGTGAATTGTCTGATGTTAGCGTGGGTGCATGATCATGTGTGCGTTCAGCATACGGAGATTAATTCGTTGTTCGTATGTTAGAATCAGGTCTTGTAAAGAAATTCGGAGGTTGGAAATTGGTCCTAAGGCTTATTGATTAAAAAAATGAGATCTTCAATCTGGCTTGAGCAAATGTATTCACCTGGGTTGTGGTGGCCAGGTAGGTTCGCAAGGTGTTGAGCAGTGATTTTGAGGTAACTCCAGAACGGTTCTTGGCACGTTAGAGGACGAACGTATGTTTAAGTCGGGGAGAATGTAACGACCCGATTGGTCATTTTAAGCTCCAACAGGTTGTTCGGTAGTTTGAGACCTTGAGTAGCTTCACTTCATGTTTTATGACTTGTACGTGTGGTCGGAATTGAATTTCGGGAGGTTCAAAGTTGATTCGGATGGAAAATTCTCAATTCAGAAGCTTTAAGTTAGAAAAGTTAACCAAAGTTTGACTTTTGAGTAAACGACCTTGGAATCAGGATTTGAAGGTTCCAATAGGTTCGCATGATAATTTTGGACTTAGGCGTATGTTCGAGTTGAGTATCGGGTGTTCCAGGAGCATTTCAACGCTTATTGTAGAAAGTTGGCAATTCAAAGGTTTTAGAATTTTCTAAGTTTGGTTTTTGAGTGGACTTTGGTGTTATCGATGCCATTTGGGGTTTTGAGCCTTAAAGTAGGTTTGTATCGTGATTTATGACTTGTACGTAAAGTTTTGTGTCATTCCGAAATGTTTAAGTGTAATTCGGACGCATTCGTCGAAATTTGAATGTTTGAAAGTTAAAAGGAGGATTTGATCGTCGATTCACGGTTTTGGTATTTTTTGGTTTGATATGAGGCCTCGAGCAGGTTCGTGTTATATTTTGGGACTGGTTTGTGTAATTGGACGGGGTCCCGGGGGCCTCGGTTGTGTTTTGGATGTGTTTGGGTTGTGTCGCGCTCTTCTTTGATGTTTCAGCATTGTTTTCTTGGGTATAAAGGATAATATATTGAGCTAATGACCTTTGATTTGTGATTTGATTGAACCATTACAGAGTCATAGAAACAAGAATCATCGAATTTTGATGTCGTATGAGAGAGTTATGCACATTTCTGTGTCGGAAAAGATTGCTGGTGTTGCCGGTGCTCAGGTATCGCAATTGCGAACATTTGTTCGCACTTGCGAAGATTGTAGATTTTTGCCTTGGTTCTCAATTGCGAACATTTGTTCGTAACTGCGAAGTCTTTGGATATTTGTCTTGGTTCGCAATTGCGGACATCCGCAAATGTAAACTCTATGTCGCAAATGTGACATCTGCACCTGGTAAAAGAGCTGGGAGACGGGATTTTGGAGATATTCTCTCATTTTGGAACTCTAGGTTTGGTAGGAGGCAATTTCGAAGAGGGATTTTCATCTACAATCTTTGGGTAAGTAATTTTGTTCGATTTTCAACTATTTTAAATGGATTATATATAGATTTTAACATGGAATTGGTGAAAATTGTGGGATTTTTGAAGAGAAACCTAGAAATCGTATTTTTGGATTTTGACAATGAAATTGGACATGGAGTTAGGAATAAATTATATATTTGGTTCATGATGTTATGCGTAAAGTTTATCTTTAAAAATATTCGGAATCCGGACACGTGGGCCCGAGGGTTGACTTTATTGACTTTTCAAGTAGAGTTAGGAATTGTTATAAATTAATTAATTAATTATAAGCATTGGAGTATATTTTGATTGATTTGCATATTATGACTAGTTTCGGATTGTTTGGCTTTGAGTTGAGGTGTTAGAGAGGCATTGGAGCCGGTTATGGAACTTCTAAGTGAGGTAAGTCTCATGTCTAACCCCGTAAGTGTTATATTCTTATGTGCTACATGTTGCGGGAGCTATCCACGTATGAGGTGATGAGTGTTCATGTGTATGCTAGGATTCCTAATTTGTCCGGGTAGACTTAGGTTTACGCCATGCTTTAATTATACTATTTGAGTTATCCTTGCCTGTTTAATTCCTTTATTTTGCATTACGACTTGAGATTAGGCTTGCGTAGAGTGATAGACTCGTTATTGTAAGAGATCTGATGAGCTACTTGATTAGCCGCATAATAATTATGCTTCCTTTACGAATGTCTCTCGCGTTGTGCGTTTTCATCAAAAAGCTTCTTAAATTTCATAACTCACACTTATATTCGTGAGTGGGGCCAAGGACTCGTTAAAGCTTCTTATTCTTATGGGATCAGGCCGTTCGCCTCGGCCGATAATGTACCACACTCTTATGGGATAGGGTCATTCACCTCGGCAGAATTATGTACCACATTCTTATGGGATCGGGTCGTTCGCATGCCGTATCATATTCTTATGGGATCGGGCCGTTCACCTCGGCAGTATCATATTTTTATGGGATCGGGCCGTTCACCTCAGCAGTATCATATTCTTATGGGAACAGGCCGTTCGCCTCGGCAGTATCATATTTTTATGGGATCGGGCCGTTCACCTCGGCAGTATCATATTTTAATGGGATCGGGCCGTTCGCCTCGGCAGTATCATATTTTTATGGGATCGGGCCATTCGCCTCGGCAACATCATATTCTAATGGGATCGGGCCGTTCTCCTCGACATTTCTATAAATACGCTTATGGGATCGGGCCATTCTCCTTGGCAGCTTCATGAAAGACTCTTTTGGGATCAGACCGTTCGCCTCAGTAGCGTTATGCATAATATTTGACAATATGCCATCGTATCCGTGAGTTTTCCTGATTTGAGTTGTGATGACCTATCTGGTGGGAACCATTTTACATATATACTCCGATTGAGGAGGTGACCGATAATTGAGAGCTTGAGTATACTGTTCAGAGGAGGATTGTACCACGCACCTATATTTGTTTATACTATTTACTTACCCTACCTCATATTTGTTTACTTCCTACTGTATTTGATTTATTGGACCACTAGTAAGTGTCTATGTCGATCCCTCGTCACTACTTCTCCGGGGTTAGGCTAGAAACTTACTGAGTATGCATTGATTTACGTACTCATGCTACACTTGTTGCACTTATTGTGCAGGTATATATATGTCTGGTGGTCTTTGGGGCGCAAAGGCGCGGCTATTGCGGGGACTTCACAGCGAGCTGCATTTTATGTTATGACTCGCATCATACAGAGTCTCCATCTTAATTAGTTACATTATCCTGTCTATTTTGTACTCCAGACATATGCTGTATTGTTATTGTACCTTCTAATAGATGCTCATGCACTTATGACACCAGGTTTTGAGGGTTCCTAATGGATGTTCATTATTGTAGACTGTAGTTCATGTTATTATTATCATTTCACCTTGTAATTTATATTTTATACGAGATTTGGTAAAGAAAATCACAGGTTTCTATGAGTACAAGATTTCACTCTATTTATTTAATGGGATTTATGATTTTAAAAATAATAAAATGAGTAATTAAGTTGATAATTCACCGTTGGCTTGCCTGACGGTGACGTTGGGCGCCATCACGACCTATAGTAGATTTTGGGTCGTGACATTAGTGGTCTCGAAGGATTATGCTGGAAGCTACAAAGGGTACTAGTGGTAGAGTGGATAGGTCTAAGGTAAAGTGTAAACCAAGAAAGCAGCGTATGTGAAGGTGGTGGAGAGCAAAGACGAGGAGGAGAAACAAACTAATGAGGAAGGATATAAGAAGTTGAAGAAAGAGGCCAAGTTAGCGGTTATGGCGGCAAAGACTATATCGTTTGGTCATCTGTATGAAGAAATGGGGGTCAATAGGGGATAGGAAGTTATATATGCTTACCAAGGTAAGAGAGAAAAAGGCCCGCGACTTGGACCAAATGAAATGCATCAAAGACGAGGAAGACAAAGTATTGGTAGAAGAGGCACTTATTAGATGAAGATGGTAGACATACTTTCATAAACCCTTGAACAAATGGGGGATAAGAACATTATGCTAGGAGAGTTGGAGCACTCCAAGAGTTGACATGATTTCGGCTATTGTAGGCGTATTAAGACTGATGAGGTTGAGGGGGATATGCGTGGGATGAGCAAGGGTAGAGCGACCCGGCCAAACAAAATTCCGTTGGAGTTTTGGAAGTATGCGAGCAGGGAAGGCTTGGAGTGGCTCACAGGGTTATTTAACGCCATCCTTAGCACTAAGAATATGCTTGAATAGTGAATGTGGAGTACGATAATTCTGTTGTACAAGAACAAGGGTGATATCCAAAACTATAACAATTATGGGGGTATCAAGTTGCTAAGTCATACCATAAAAGTTTTAGAGAGGGTGGTAGAAGTGAGGTTGAGGAGAAGTATGTCTATTTTTGAGAACCAATTTGGATTTATGTCGGGGCGTTCAAGTACGAAAGCTATTCACCTTGTAAGGACATTGGTGGAGCGTTATAAAGTGAATAAGAGGGACCTGCATATGGTGTTCATTGACCTTAAAAAGGCATACGACAAAATCCCGAAGGATGTCCTTTGGAGGTATTAAGAGGCTAGTGGTATTCCTGTAGCATATGCTAGGGCGATTAAGGACATGTATGATGAAACTAAGACTAGGGTTAAGACGGTAGAAGGGGACTCGGAATACTTCTCATTTGTTATGGGGTTGCATCCAGGATCCGTGCTTAGACCATTTTTATTTGCCTTGGTAATGGACATTTTGACGCGTCACATTCGAAGGGAGGTGTCGTGGTGCATGTTATTTACTGCTGACATAGTACCGATTGACGAGATGCGAAGTGGTATTAACGTGAGACTAGAGGTTTGGAGACAAACCCTAGAGTCAAAAGATCAAGTTGAGCAGGATCAAAACGGAATACTTGGCATGCAAGTTCGGCAGCGTGACTCATGAAGTGGATATGGACGTGAGGCTTGACTAGCAAGTCATCCCTAAGAGAGCGAGTTTCAAGTACCTTGGGTCAGTAATCCAAGATAATGGAGAGATCAACAATGATGTCATCATTGTATTGGAGTGAGATCGATAAAATAGAGGTTCGCATCCGGTGTTTTGTGTGACAAGAATGTTCTACCAAGACTTAAAGGTAAGTTCTTCAAAGTGGTGGTTAGACTGACTATGTTGTATGAGACAGAGTATTGGGCATCCAAGAAATTCCATATCCAGAAGATGAAAGTGGCAGAAATGAGAGTTTGCTAAGATAGATGTGTAGACATACCAGGAGAGATAAGGTCACGAATGAAGTTATAAAGGACAAAGTAGGAGTGTCCCTCCTGGAGGACAATGCGTGAAGTGAGATTAAGGAGGTTCGAGCATATGAAGAGGAAGGACACAACTGCACTAGTAAGGAGATGTGAGAGGTTAGCCTAGAGAGTATGAAGGGAGGTAGAGGTAGACCAAATAGGTATTGGGGGGGGGGAGGTGATTAGGAAGGACATGGCGCAACTTCAGCTTACCGAGGACATGACCCTTGATATGAGATATGGAGGTCGAGGATTAGGGTAGAAGAATAGTAGGTTGTGGAGCGTATTTCTTTCAAATACCAGTAGTATTGATATTGCTCTTGTATTTCCTTATGATTAGTTTTCTTTCTGTCTCTCATTCTTATTCATATTCTTATTTCTTTCGCTTCGATTATTCTATTATCGTGATGTTGTTTACTTTATGTTGTTATTGCTATTGCTTCTTTTTCATCTTTCCTTGAGACGAAGGTCTATCAGAAATATCCTTTTTACCCTCACAAGATAGGGATAAGGTTTACGTATACTCTACTTTCTCTAGACTCCACTTGTGGGATTACACTAGGTTTGTTGTTATTGTTGTTAAATGAAATCTTCTAAGAAGAATAAGAAGAATAAGAAGAAGAAGAAGAAGAAGAAGAAGAAGAATAAGAAGAAGAAAGAGTTTAGCTTAACAAAAAGAACACAATAAATTTCCCTTCTCTCTCTCTCTCTCTCTAAGCCATGCTCTTGGTGCACGTTAGTTAAACCTGTGCCTCCGATGGTTCCATGGCCAAAGGATGAGGAAGAGGACGGGGCCAACCAAAAAAACTGCACATCGCTGCCTTTGGAAGCTCGGTGAGAACTAGGTTACAGAAGGAGATATCGATACAAGTCCAATTGTTGTCAACCCCTCCACAACCAATGACTCAATTAAATGGGAAGTCTGGAGTCTCTTTGAGCAACTCAGGGGTTTCTAAAGTGTTGAACCTCAATGGGGAACAATCAGGAGGTCAAACGCCAGAAGTTCCAATTGTCACAAATCTAGAGGCTATCAATTCACTGGACAAATCTAAGGAGCCTTTGAGGGAAGAGGAACAAATTGGAAAAATTGAACCTAGACAAGAGAACCCGGATCTAAAAGCTGGTGAGGAAAATGTGATGCCAAAGAAGACATGGGCCACTCTGTTCTCCGGCAATTGGTGGGCTGAAAATGGTATGAATCTAGCTTATATTCCTCCTACAATAGTAGATGGGAAAATTGTAGTCCAATTAGATACAACAGAAGTTGAAAAAGAGGTTGAAAACTGGCGTAGTGCACTGATAGTCTATGTGATTGGTGAAGCCCCAGGGTATAATGCTATGAGTCGATATGTAGCTTAAACCTGGAAGAATGTGGAGGTTCTAGAGATTTTCTTGCATGAAAAAGGTTACTATGTGGTTCGATTTCAATCAAAGGAGGATATGAAATCAATCTTCCATGCCGGACCATATACTATCAATAACAAGCCTATCATCCTCAAACCCTGGTCACCGGATTTCGATTTGAATGAGGAATTCCTCATTGAGATTCCCTTATGGGTTAGATTTCCTAAACTCCCTATGTGTTGTTGGGGATTCAACTCTCTTAGTCGGATTGCTAGTGCTATTGAAACCCCTCTCTTTGCTGACGAGTGCACCACTAAACAAACTAGGAGTTTTTTTGTGTGAATGCTAATCGAAGTAAATTTCACTAAAGCCTTACCTAGTGAGGTGACTGTTTGTGACCAAAGTGGTCGACAATTTCAGCAAGCTATTATTTATGATTGGAAACCTGAGTTCTGTGATAAATGCGTAAAAATAGGACACATGTGTCTCCCACAGCCAGAAGGGGTTGAGAAGCAATTTGAAAGATCAAGAAGAAGGAGAAGGAGAAACCCTCCTCCTCACCAACAAAGGCCAGCCCCTGTACAAGTGTGGAAAGTTAGAGATGGACTCCAAAGGGGTAATGCCTGTCTCTCAGCAAAATACTGATGCAGCTAAATATACTCCTCAATGTGATATGGGTGAACAAACTAGCTATCAGATTCCCCTACAAAGAACATCTGAAGCATATCCTCTGTATACTATCAACAATCAAGCTAGTATCCAATCCTTACCTTAGAGGTTAGAGAGAGGACATTGCTTAAAAAAAAAAGCAGAAGTAGCAGGATGATCAAGCAACACTGTAGATGAGTATCTTGACGAACACAAGGAGCATAAATGTCACAAAGAGTCCTGAACTAGGGAGCACAATAAAGTTCCCTGAGTTAAAGTAAATAGCCACTCGGAAAGGAGGTGGTCTTTGGATATCCGAGGGACATAGGATAGGAAGTCCATTAGCCTCTGCTAGTGGAGTAAAAAATTAACCATTCAATGACTTGGTTGATATAGAATGTTATGGGTATTAACAAGAGGTATAAACAAAAAGAACTGAGGAGTTTTTTAAAGCTGAAACACATTAAACTAGCAGGCTTAATTGAAACTCGAGTCAAAGAACCAAAAGCTAGACTAATTAGTAGGAACATTGCCCCAGGCTGGATGATGCAGGGTAATTATCAGAAGGCAGCAAATGGTAGAATTTGGATCTTATGGGATGCTTCTATATATGATATTGACATTATCAGAATAGAGGATCAATTGATTCATTGTATGGTGAAGGGGAAAATTGATATTATTGAATGTAACTTGACCATAATATATGGATATAATACTATAGAGCAACGAAGGGTCTTGTGGGATCAACTGACCTAAATGTCTTAGAAGGTAACTACTCCTTGGATGGTATGTGGTGATTTTAATACACCTTTATACCCCCAGGATAGGTTGTTTGGTAATCACATAACCAGTGCTGAGGTGAAAGACTTCTCTGATTGCATCTATAGCTTATTTCTTAATGAGCTACCTTGGAAGGGCGAATACTACACATGGTCCAATAAGCAGCAAGGGGTGGATAGAATCTATAGCAGAATAGATGGAGCGTTTGGAAATGATGCCTGGATGATGAAAATGGGGCACATCTACACTGAGTATGACCTGTCTTATGTATCTAATCATTCCCCCATGTTGTTTACCATTAAGATGTCTCAGCGGAATGACAAAATCCTTTTTAGATTCTTCAATGTTTGGGCTGATCACAGTGAGTTTGGAGCTACTGTTGCAAGAGTCTGGAGCCGCAAGCTAGCTGAGGATCCAATGAAAAATATTTGGCTAAAGCTAAAAAAACTTAGACCCGTGCTCAAGAAAATCAATGCTGAGGAATTGAAAGGGATCTCTCAACAAATAGAGAATACCAGAAAGGAACTTAGGATGATTCAAGAGAAGCTGACATAGCAGTATTCAGATGACCTACTGGAGGTAGAAAAAAAATACTATACTGAAGCTTGAGAAGTGGTCTTTAATTGAAGAGAGTGTCATGAAACAGAAGTCCAGATTTAAATGGATACAACTTGGGGATTCTAATACAAAGTATTTCTCGGCTGTCATGAAGGAAAGAAGCAAAAAAAAAAAATAGATTGTGGAACTCAACTCCATTGCGGGCAACAAACTAACAGATACTACTGAGATAAAAGAAGAGACTATTAATTTTTATAAAGGATTAATGGGCACCACAGCACAGACGCTGCCTGCTATCAACAAGCAGGTCATGAAGACTGGCCCTGTGCTATCTCATGCTCAACAGATATTTCTTTGTAAAGAGGTTACTGACAAGGATATTTTATGAGTGCTTATCTTCCATAGGTGATGATAAATCCCCTGGTTTAGATGGGTATAATGCGTATTTCTTCAAAAAGGCATGGAATATAGTCAGAACAGATATGAGGTAGTCAAGAACTTCTTTGCTACGGGGAGACTATACAGGGGCATAAATTGCACAGCCATTACCCTTATCCCTAAGACAACATGTCCAAATTCAGTGAAAGATTTTTGACCTATTGCATGTTGTAGTGTGCTTTACAAGATAATTGCAAAGATCCTGGCAGCAAGGATTCAGCAGATCATAGGGGACATTGTCTGTGATGCCCAATCTAGGTTCATCCCTGGAAGGAAAGTAGCGAATAACATCCTAATGGAACATGAACTCGTCAGAGCTTACACTAGGAAGAACATATCTCCTAGGTGTATGATAAAAATAGACTTGAAAAAAGCCTACTAGAAGATTCATTCTCTGGGTGCTAGAATGTGTTAGAACAGTAAACTATTCTATCTTGATTAATGGTGAACCTACTGATCCCTTTGATGTTGCAAGAGGCTTAAAATAAGGTGACCCAATGTCACCCTTCTTATTTGCCATAGTTATGGAGTACTTAAGCAGAAATCTCAACAGGTTAAAAGAAGATAGAGCTTTTAGATACCATCCCAGATGTGCTAAACTAGGAGTTACGCATCTATGCTTTGCAGATGACTTGCTCCTGTTTGCCAAAGGGGAAGTATCATTGGTCTCTAAAATTCATAAATCCTTCATGGACTTCTCTAATGCTTCGGAATTACAAGCCAACTTGGACAAAAGTTCAGTTTATTTTAGAGGTGTCTCTCAAACCTCTAGAGATCTGATACTACAAAACCTTGGTTATGTGTTAGGCGAACTTCCTTTTAAGTACCTGGGAATCCCCCTCTCCACAAAAAAGCTTTCTCTAATTCAGTGGCAACCATTAATTGACAAAATGGTGGCAAAGATTTCATCTTGGACCGCTAAGAAGATGTCATATGCAGGAAGGGTTCAGCTAGTACAAATAGTGCTATTTGGCATACAATCCTATTGGGCTCAACCGTTCCTACCGCCGGCGAAAGTGATTTAAACTATTGAAGCCTACTGCAGAAGTTATATTTGGTCAGGTACTAACAATATCACTAAAAGGGATTTGGTTGCTTGGGAGAGGGTTTGTACTCCTAAATGTACAGGGGGGTTCAAACTCATCAATTTAAAAATTTGGAACAAAGCAGCACTTGCAAAAAACTTTTGGGACATGGCTCATAAAGTAGATTAGCTTTGGATAAAATGGGTGCATGCTTACTACATAAAAGGACAACAAATGGCCAGCTTTAAGGTGCCACAACAAGCAAGTTGGATGCTAAGAAAAATCATTGAAGTAAGGAGCATAATAGAGGATAACATGAATATCACTAGAAAAGGGCAAAGTGTGATAAGAAGAATCTATTTGCAGCTTATTGATAATCCCACTAGGGTGAACTGGAAGTGTCTTATGTTTAGAAATGAAGCGAGACCCAAAGCCACATTCACAATGTGGCTCCACTTGCAAGATAGACTTCTCATTGGTGAAAGACTATCCAAATGAGGTATACTAGTTGATGCAAGGTGTGCTTTCTGTCAGGAACGAGTTGAATCTAGAAGCCACATCTTCTGTGAATGTGATTTTGTGAGGAACATATGGTGCAGAGTAATAAGTTGGCTTCAAAGACAGAGATACACAGCTAAAAGTTGGGATCAACATTTAAAGTAGGCTATCCAGAATGGCAAAGGTAGGTCACAAGAAGCTAAGATGTTCAAACTCGTATATGCGGAAACTGTTCATGCTATTTGGTTAGAAAGGAACCAGAGGATATTCGAAAAGGAATCAAAAGAAGGAGAAAGGTTAGCAAGAGAAATTGCCTATATCTGCAATATTAGAGCCTCGAAAGACATAAGAAAACTTCTAAAACTTTGTATTTTCTAAGTTTTCCGTTGGTATTTGAGGAATTAGGCCTGATAGTTGGAATTAAGTCCCCAATGATACACTAACAGAGAAGTAGGCAGAAAGTGTAGGAAGATAGTATGATATACAACACTAAGAGAAATCCTCCTCTGCTAGAAGTTTTGGTAGTTAGCCTTGTTAGTTTTCTTTTGGACAGTTAGCTGTGTTGTAGCTAAACTGTGGCTTTGTAAAGTTACACATTGGTGATTAATAAAATTCTTAGTTACCAAAAAAAAAAAAAAATAATAATAATAATAATAATAATAATAATAATAATAATAATAATAATAATAATAATAATAATAATAATAATAATAATAATAACAATAATAATAATAATAATAATAATAATAAAGTCTCATAGACATAAGAAAGATCACAAAGAGCCTTATAAGTATAAAAAGAAGAATAGAGGATCTTCTGATAAGAGATATGAGCGAAAAGATAAAAGAAGAAAGGCTTATAAGCATAGAAAGGATTTTATAAAATCCAATATGCTTAATGCATATTACAAATGTGGAAAAGTAGGCCTATGCTAGAGATTGCAAAGTCAAGGATAAGATTAAGAACCTTGACCTAGATGATAACATTAAGGACTCTTTATACAAGATTCTATTAAATTCTTCTCGGGATAATTCACCAGAGAATAGTGATAGAGAAGATTCATCAACTGATGAAGATCTAAGCACTCTACAAGAGGAAGAATACCTTCTTTCAGTTGATGAATGTGGACCCTGCAAACAGAATCAAAATCAGTGTTGTAATGACAATACAAATGATGAGTTTTTTAATATTTATTCTTAATTCAAGGACTTAGAAGTCAATGTCCTGACTAATGATAGTTTGTTAGAACTTATCAAGGTTATTAAAGATCCATAGTTAAGGTCTCAGATAATTGATAAAGTATAGAATATTCCTACAAGTCCAGAGATTAAAGAAATTTCTTCTCAAAAGGGACCATATACAATGTCTGATATTAAAAGGATTTTGAGAGAAAACTCCCAGGCCACTGATAGGCCGACTATAGTTCAAGATTTGAAAAATGAGATTAATAATCTCAAAGGAGAAATCTAGGACTTAAAAGCTTCTAATATAGCCTTTGACAAGAGAATTATCAAGCTAGAAAATTCTCATGTTCATAGTCAGGAATTCAGTACTAATATTACTGAAAAAGGTTTTGATGATATTAATGCAGTACCTCTAAGAATGAGGCAAAAAATGATTTCTAGGAGCAGCTAATATGGCTGATAATGAGTTTTTGCAAAAGTTTCAGCTATTTACTACTCAAATTTTTTTAATAAAAGTTACTCTCTTAATAGATTATAATTTTGAAAAAGAGTTTACTGATTTATTTGATAGTGGTGCTGATTTAAATTGTATTAGAGAAGGGATAATACATTCAAGATATTTTTATAAGACTACTCATAGATTAAAAAATGTCATTGGTCACCAAATGGGTATTTCGTATAAAATACCTTAGGCTTATATTTGCCATAACAATGTTTGTATACGAGAAAGTTTTATTTTAGTAAAAGATATTCACCAAGATATAATATTAGGAATCTCATGTTTCCACCACCTAATTCCTTTTACTAATTGGGACACTCATAGTTTCACAGGAACTTTTAATGGAAAAGAAATTACTTTCGAGTTTATAACTCAACCAGTTCAAAGAGTTTTGAATGAGATAATTTCTAATAATATTACTGCAAAAATTAGACAAATTGATTTTTTTTAAAAAAATGATATTTGTAGCCTTACTACTGAGCAGGATTTAAAAAAAATCCTAAACTCATTGAAAAAATAGATTTATTAAAAAACCAGTTTTCTTTACAAATTTGTGGAAACCCTCCAAACTAATTTTGAAATAGGAAAAAGCACATAGTTAGTCTTCCATATGAAGTAGATTTTTAGAAGGTAATATTCTCACTAAGGCTAGACCTTGCCAAATAAATTCTGAATATTTAGAATTATACAAAAAAGAAATAGATTCTTTGCTGCAGAAAGGTCTTATAAGACCCTTCAAGTCTAAATGGTCTTGTACTGCTTTATATGTTAATAAACATGCTGAACAGGAACGAGGAGTTCCAAGGTTAGTTATTAATTATAAGCCCCTTAATAAGGCTTTAAAATTGATTAGATATCCAATCCCTAATAAAAAGGATTTATTGGATAGATTGCATGATGCCATAATATTTTCAAATTTTGATTTAAAATATGGTTATTGGCAAATTCAGATATCTGAGTTTGATAGATATAAAACTGCTTTTAATGTCCCAATGGGTCAATATGAGTGGAATGTCATGCCTTTTGATTTGAAAAATGCCCCTTCTGAATTTCAGAAAATAATGAATGATATTTTCATACCTTATACTAATTTTATAATTGTCTATATAGATGATAATAATATTGCGAACGGCCCGATCCCATAAAAATATGATATTGCCGAGGCGAACGACCCGATCCCATAAGAATATGATACTGCTGATGGTAGTCTATAATCTCGTATTTTAGTCACTTATTGCACTCTAATTTACTGCACTTTAATTGAGTTGAGCTTTAATCGCTAGTGTTTTGCACTAATTGTGTGTTTTATGCCTTGTATGAGTGATTTCGATCTATGTAGATGTTATGAAATAAATTCAAGCTATTCTAGAGCTTTGAAGTCTGAGTAAAAACCCAAGGGTTAAGTTGGGATCATGTTCGGGGATCAATGGATGATAGTGCACTTTAAGAACGAAACAAAAATTCCGTAGGCATACTATGCATTGTCCAGTAAAATGCACATAACTTTTAACTCATAAATATGTTTGGGCTCCACAATATATCGTTGGAAATCTATTTAAAAGGGATACAACTCACATGTTTTACATTTTCCCAAATTCCCAACTGCCGCATCGCATGGTGCGGCGCGACTGTGTAAAATCTGCCCAGAATCCATTTTGTAAATTGTTCTGGATATTGCCACTAGCGCATCGCATGGTGCGGCGCGGTATACGGCGCGGTAGTGCAAAATTCTTAGAGTATGTTCCCAATTCCGCTAAAAAGGGTATTTTCGTCCGGGTTTCATTTGGGGGATAGTTAAATACACGGAAAAAATACCATTTCTGCACTTTTGACATACCTTAGACCTAAGGAAGATAAGGAGAAGAGGGAGAAGCAAGAGCACAAGGATTCCATCCTTCCTTCTTCACTCAAGATCCGAGTTTGGATTGTATTTATATTTTCCTATTCTTTTATTTCATTTGTGAAGAACTTCTCCATGTCTATGGAGTAGAACCTTTTGGGTTTTGATGGATTTGGTGTATTGATAGTTGTTTGTGGATTATAACTCTATTTTTATGTATTTGAATCGTTTTTGGAAGATTTAATTGTTGCATCTATGTTCACTTATTCTTGTAATCGAAAGAGGCATAACTTGTGATATATTTGCACTATATTGTTGGTTGAGTTCATAGATTCTTCTAAGTAATCGAAAGAGGCTAGTTGAATTCTTGATTAAACCTAGTTAGGAGGATAATCAAAAGAGGTTCTCCTAAAGACCAATCCATTATGAATTCTTGCATATCTTCACCGAGCTTAAATTGGTTCATATTGTGAGGTTGAGACTTAATCGAGAGAGGTGTTTCTACTAAACAATTGTACTGATAATTAAGTGAATTCGAGAGACTCATTTGAACATTAGAAGTGAATTATCTAGAGTTAGATCTTGAACAATTATCTTGCACCTATCCTATCAACTCATATTTTCTCCCATTGATAACTTCCTTGCTTACCTTTGTTGCGATTGTCATCAGTCAATAGCTTAGATTCTTAGTTAATTTCAATTCTTAATTGTATAAATCTCAACTATTGATCTTCCTGAATAGCAATCAAGCTATAAACTATGATAATACTGTTTAAATCCAATCCTTGTGGACATGATATTATACTATACTATCTTTGACTAGCGATCACAAATTTAAGTGTGTGTTTTGCGCTCGTCAACTACCGAGGCGAACGACCCGGTCCCATAAGAGTGTGGTACATAATCCTGCCAAGGCGAATGGCTTGATCCCATAAGAGTGTGGTATATAATCCTACCAAGGCGAACGGCCGATCCCATAAGAATAAGAAGCTTTAATAGGTCCTTGACCCCACTCACGAATATACGTGTGAGTTATGAAATTTAAAGAAGCTTTTCGATGAAAACACATAACGCGAGAGAAATTCATAAGTGGAGCACAATTATTCCGCGGCTAATCAAGTAGCTCGTTAAATCTCTTACAATAGTGAGTCTATCACTCTATGCAAGCCTAGTCTAAAAGGAATTAAACAGGCAAGGATAACTCAAATAGTACAATTAAAGCATGGCGTAAACCTATGTCTACCCGGACAAATCAGGAAGCCTAGCATACGCACGGACACTCATCACCTCATACGTGCTTAGCTCCCACAACATGTAGCACATAAGAATATAACACCTACGGGGTAAATTCCCCCTCACAAGGTTAGATAGGAGACTTACCTCGCTCCGAAGTTCCATAACCGGCTCCAATGCCTCTCTAACACCTCGACTCAAAGCCAAACGATCCGAAACTAGTCAAATAATGTGCAAATCAATCAAAATATACTCATTGCTTATAATTAATCAATTTATAACAATTTCCAACTCCGCTTGAAAAGTCAATAAAGTCAACCCTCGGGCCCACATGCCCGGATTCTGAACGTTTTTGAAGATAAACTTTACCCATAACATCATGAACTCAATTATATAGTTTATTACAAATTCCATGTCCAATTTCGTGGTCAAAATCCAAAAATATGATTTCTAGATTTTTCTTCAAAAATCCCACAATTTCCACCAATTCCATGTTAAAATCTGTATATAATCCATGTAAAATAGTTAGAAATTGAACAAGATTACTTACTCAATGATTGTAGATGAAAATCCCTCTTCAAAATCGTCTCCTACCGAGCCTAAGTTTTCAAAAATGAGAGAATGTCTCCAAAATCCCGTCTCCCAGCCCTTTTACCAGGTGCATATGTCGCATTTGCGACACAGGGTTCGCATTTGCGGACAAGTGTTCGCAATTGCGAACCAAGGCAAAAATCTACACACTTCGTAATTGCGAACCAAGGCAAAAATCTACAATCTTCGTAATTGTGAACAAATGTTCGCAATTGCGATACCTGAAAACCATCAACACCAACAATCTTTTCCGATACGGAAATGGGCATAACATTCTCATACAACATCGAAATTCGATGATTCTTGTTGCTATGAATCCGTAATTATGATATGGATCTAATGGTTCAATGAAATCATAAATCAAAGGTCATTTTCTCAATATAGTATCCTTTATACCCAAGAAAACGGCATCGAAATATCAAATAAGAGCGCGCCACAACCCAAACACATCTGAAACACACCCAAGGCCCCCAGGACCCCGTCCAATTACACAAACCAGTCCCAAAATATAACACGAACCTGATCAAGGCCTCAAATCACACCAAACCACACCAAAACCATGAATCGACACGAAACCACATCAATTCCATGTTAAAATCTTTATATAATCCATGTAAAATAGTTAGAAATTGAACAAAATTACTTACTCAATGATTGTATATGAACATCCCTCTTCAAAATTGCCTCCTACCGAGCCTGGGTTTCCAAAAATGAGAGAATGTCTCCAAAATCCCGTCTCCCAACCCTTTTACCAGGTGCATATGTCGTATTTGCGACATAGGGTTCGCATTTGCGGACAAGTGTTCGCTATTGCGAACCAAGGCAAAAATCTACAGACTTCGCAATTGCGAACACAAATGTTCGCAATTGCGAACCAAGGCAAAAATCCACAATCTTTGCAATTGTGAACAAATGTTCGCAATTGCGATACCTGAAAACCATCAACACCAACAATCTTTTCCGATACGGAAATAGGCATAACACTCTCATACGACATCGAAATTCGATGATTCTTGTTGCTATGAATCTGTAATTACGATATGGATCTAATGGTTCAATAAAATCATAAATCAAAGGTCGTTTGATCAATATAGTACCCTTTATACCCAAGAAAACGGCTTCGAAATATTAAATAAGAGCGCGCCACAACCCAAACACATCTGAAACACACCCGAGGCCCCCGGGACCCTGTCTAATTATACAAACCAGTCCCAAAACATAACACGAACCTGATCGAGGCCTCTAATCACACCAAACCACACCAAAACCATGAATCGACGATCAAATCCTCCTTTTAACTTTCAAATATTCAAGCTTTAAAGTGTCCGAATTATACTTAAACATTCCGGAATGACGCTAAACTTTACGTACAAGTCATAAATCACGATACAAACCTATTCTAAGGACTAGAACCCAAAACGGACATCGACAACACCAAAGTCCACTTCAAACCAAACTTAAGAAATTCTAAAATCTTCGAATTGCCAACTTTCCACAAAGTGCTTAAATGCTCCCAGGCCACCCGATACTCAACACTAACATACACCCAAGTCTGAAATCATCATACAACCTATTAGAACCTTCAAATCCCTATTCCGAGGTCGTTTACTCAAAAGTCAAACTTTGGTTAACTCTTCCAACTTAAAGCTTCCGAATTGAGAATGTTTCATCCGAATCAACTCCGAACCTCCCAAAATTCAATTCCGACCACACGTATAAGTCATAAAACATAAAGTGAAGCTACTCAAGGTCTCAAACTGCCGAATGACCAGCTAGAGCTTAAAATGACCAATCGGGTCGTTACAACTAACACCTTTCTAGTAGCTTCCCGAATGCAGATCGTTGTCGTGGTCTGCATATTACTCTCATCCCCACTTCCAGGCCCCCATTGCCAGTAACCTCTCCCCCAACTCCTTAGATTTGTCACTATTCAAGGATCCTCACTTGATCTTAGGTTGACCATGCACCGCTCTCTTCTTCCTCTTCCTCTTCCCCTTGAACTCTACGTCCATAACCAAGAGCATGTGTTAGGTCAAGAGACTCTCGCTCGGGATAACCTTGCAATATGTGCATAGACCTCTATCACACTTCGTGAAGTGTAGGTAATCAATTTGAGTCTTCGCCATTGTGCTTTGAAGGTCTCAAGTCCTCCTCCTTCTTCTGAAAACTCGAGTTTGCTATCACCATATCAAAAGCTATACCAAAATCCAACAACCAAGTTCCTCCTTCGTTTCTATCCCCAAAACCAACGTCTTCATCCATATCATCATATCCTCTAGATGCCATCCTGATGTGGCCATTGAAATCCCCTCCTATCAGCATTTTCTTGATGTGCAGAATACCACGTACAACCTCATCCAAATCCTCCCAGAAGTGCCTCTTGACCTCCTTGTCCAAGCCCGTTTGAGGTGCGTAAGAACTAACAACATTAAAATTAAACCCTACAACAACTAGTTTAATAGCAATTATAGTGCCTTTCACCCTCCTAACATCTATCACTTGCTCCCTGAGATCTCTGTCAACTAAAATACCTACTCCGTTTTTGTTCCTCACGCCTCCTGAGTACCATAGTTAAACCCATCAACATCTCGTGCCTTAGATCCTACCCATCTAAGTCTCCTGGACACAAGCTATATTAATATTCTTCTTATGGAGAATCTTCACTAACTCTATAGATTTTTCCATCAAAGTCCCTATGTTCCAGGATCGTACCCTTAGTGTGATGACCCAAAATGTCATATTTAAATTTAATAATTAATTCTGTATTCTAAGACCTTGAAAAGCACTATTTATCATTCCTCGACTTGCGTTCACAGTCTGTATAATTTTCTGAAAAGTTTTTTTTATGTGAAAAATTGATTAAAATGTGAAATAGAGCCTTAAAACTCAATTGAGTTGACAACTGATCCTTAAAACTCAACCGATTCTGGAAATTGGAATAGCTTTGTTATGTCATTTATGACTTGTCTGTCGAATTTGGTGAGAAACGGAGATCATTTGACGTGATTCGGACGTTCGGTTGTGAAAATAGAAGTTTTAAAGTTTTCTTAAAAATTTCATTTGTTTTGATGTCCGATTCGTAGTTCTAGGCATTATTTTGGTGTTTTGTTCGCGCGAGCGAGTTTGTATGAGGTTTTTTGACTCGTGTGCATGTTTGGTTTAGAGTCATGAGGGCTCGAGTGAGTTTCGGATGGCCTACAGACCATTTGAACTTTGAAAAAAATCTGGTTTTTAGCTTCAGCTGTCATTTGGTGCATTGTGCTTCGCGATCGCAAAGCCATTCCCGCGATCACAAAGAGAAAATTGTGAGCCATGAGTTTTACCCTTCGCGTTCGCGAAGATAGGCACGCGATCGAAGAAGGTTAGCTCTCAGTGCACTGCGAACGCGAGGGACAAGCCGCGTTCGCGTAGAAGGAATGAAGGCAGAAGCTGGGCACGCCATTTATGATACGCGATCGCAAAAGTCTGTACACGATCGCAAAAGTCTGTAAGGAATCGCGTAAGGTTGAGAAAATGTTCTCCGCTATCGCATGACCATTTACGCAATTGCGTAGAGTTAAAATTCTGGGCAACCAAAACATGATTCGCGATCGCAAAGAATTATCCGCGATCGCGAAGAGTTAAATGGATAGGCAGAAATTGTTCTACGCGATCGCGAATGAATTCCCGCGATCGCAATGAGTAAAAATCTAGGCAAACAGAACTTAAGTTCTGGAAATGGGATTTCGCCCTATTTTCCACCATTTTCGATTTTGAGCTCGGGTAAGAAGCTTTTTGGGCGATTTTCATGGGAAAACATTAGGGTAAGTATTCCTTATCCTATATTGATTATATTTCATAATTTCATATTCATTTACATCATGAATCCGTGAATTTATGGAAAAAAAATCAGATTTTTATAAAATATTCCAAAAATGTAAAATGAAGATTTGAAAGCCAATCTGATGTCAGAATTTGATAATCTTTGTATGGTTGAACTCGTATCAGAACGGGTGTTCGGATTTTATGAGTTTTTCCGGGATTCAAGATGTGGGCCCCACTGTCATTTTTTAGATGAATTTCGGATTTTAATCCGAAAAATTAGTAAATTCATATGGAATTAATTTCTACGATTTATATTGAGTATATTGAATTGTTTATGACTAGATTTGAGGATTTTGGACATGAATTCGCGAGGCAAAGGTGTATTGGATTCTTGAATTTGGTTGCAAAGCAAGGTAAGTGTCGTGGTTAACCTTGACTTGAGGGAGTAGGACTTATTTGTCTATTTGCTACGTGATTTAATGTGCGGGTACAACGTATATGTGAGGTGACGAGTACTTATGTGTTGTGGTTGAGTCAAATCATGCGGGTGGAATTTTTTTATTATAAATAATTACCTATTTAATTAAGACATTCTTGTTTAAGTTTATTATTGATTATTTGATCATTATTCGTGAAATTATTATTCATTTAATTATTGTTGAATATTTCAGAAGGTGAAGTTGGTATTCTGGTATTAAATTGAATGATAAGTGCATATCCCCGCATTTTCATGATTATGTCTTTGAATCCATCATTTAATTCGGATTTAATGGAGGAAAAATCAAGAGTTTTGTAAAATCTTCCAAAAACGAAAATTTAAGATTTGGAAGTCGAGTTGTTATTGGAATTCGATAAAATTGGTATGGTTGAACTCGTATCAGAATGGGTGTTCGGATTTCATGAAAATTAGGTCGGGTTAGAGGGGCGGGCTCCACGTTGACTTTTGTTGACTTTTTGGAATAAAATTTTAAGTTATTATCCGGAATTTTTTTCGATGAATTTTAATGAAGTTATACAATTAATTTGGATAGATTTGAGCTGTCCGGAGGCCAATTCAAGCAAGAAGGCTATTTTG